>NW_023494794.1:12149241-12576741 GCF_904425465.1 Colossoma macropomum | reverse complement strand
ACTGATATGCTAATACATGGCACTACCTCCTCAAAGTCATTACAGGAAGCAAAGAGTCAAAGACCCACAATGATAGTTGCTTCCCTGTTGACTCTAATTCAAAACTTTATAAAGAATCTCAGCACAACTGTATACCTGTGGGATCTCTGTGTGGGTTTTTTTGGGACACACATGTGTTTATGGTTTTCTATGTGTCATTCTTTGCTCATTGCAAGCCAAGCGCAAAGATGCATTGGTGTTCCACAACCTAACATTTTGTTTTTAATGAATAACTGAACAAGATTACCATTTTACATAAGCAACCTACATGTCTCTATGCAAATGAAAATGGAAACTTTAGACACAATATAGACACTATAAAAACATGCATCAAAATAAATATGACTAGTGAAAAAAGGCTGTGTCAAACAATGGCAAATTTTGCTTTCTACTTTCTATTTAACAGCAAGGCTGAACAGCAGGTTTTTTTGAAAATGCTATATATCCATTTGTAACAAGAAGAGGTTTGAAATTAATAAAATATGATGTATAAATCACTTTTAAAAAATCAAATAAAGGTGTCTATATTAATTATTATATGGCATTGATTGTACGTGTAAAGCCCAGTCCCAATCATAACCATGTATCATAAAATAAAAAGATTCATGAAAATGGTGTTTGTGTCTTAAAATATATATATATATATATATATATATATATATATATATATATATATATATATATATATATATATATATGTGTGTGTGTGTGTGTAATATTGACATCTATAGTATGTTTTTGATGAATCAGTAAATTCAGTGAATTCCTTCATTATTTATTTTGAGCCATTTAACTGTTATTAGGGCTTCACCAATAAGTTAATCATGGGCCCAAATACAAGCACTGCTGGTGCTGGTATCAATGCAGAGACATAAACATTTGTAAACTGCAGAGACTGGGATTAAATCTACATGATTTAACATTCAGAAAATGTAACATTTATTTTCTTTAGTGTTAGAAATGCAGAGAATAAAGTAAATAAAGCAAATATCTGCCAATACTGTGATTCCGATATCATAACGCAGCCCGATTTGTACTACTGTGTTAAAACTAACCCAATAAACTAGTATTTTACCTTGACTAGCCTGCACTGTAAATTTATATGTGCTTCAAAACAGAGCTATATTACAGCCACCAAAAGGGTGATTAAAATTATATATTGTAATTATGAATTCTGAGACTCATGCACAAAATTTAATACTTGAAAACAGCAGTGCTGGGTGGCACAGACCAAATATAATAGCACAATGTTGTCTAAATTTAAGACCAGTATCAGTGTAGCAGAGGTTTATGAGCTACGGTCCATTCATAAATTCTGCTCCGAATTACTCTGCTAAATCATGGGCTTAATGCCCTAAAGACTGATTATGGTTCACAGTCATAAGCTTAGCACCCTAAAGACTAATTACAGAGTGCTCGATTGTATCAATTACAAATAACAGAAGCTGGGGAGATGGCGAAGCTCACAGAGGAAGCACAGCAAAACACACACATGCACAGATCTTTCAGATTAGAAGCCATCTCTCTATGCGATAATAACAGCTCACACAATCAAGTCTTAACCTCAAAGGCTACCAACAGCACCACTATTAGCATTATTCCCATGAAGATCTCCACATCACAGTGTTCACACACTGAAGATTTTATTCTTCCTCACAGACAGCACTACATTACTTACTTTTACAACTAAATCATTAAACATGAGGAAACAAATGGTTTTAAATTACTATAATCATCTGTAATGAAAGCTTTTATCTCAGTAAGGGTAAGAGAAGAGAAAAAACGCAATGTATATTCAATATATTTTAAATACATTACATTTTATCATTGTGGTTATGACTTTTCCTTTCCCTGCTGATAATTCAAAAGTTCTCTACTCATCTAGTGGTCCATACCAAATATACTGTCAAACGTATACAATGTACAATAGCGATGGCACTGACTCTATAACTGGTATCAGTATCAGTCCGATATCAACGGAAAATCAAGTGAATTCGTTCCAGTATTGTATGACAGGCTACTTCTCAATGTTGGAAATTCTCTACTCATCTAGTGGTCCATACAAAATATACTGTCAAACGTATACAATGGACAATAGCGATGGCACTGATTCTATAACTGGTATCAGTATCAGTCCGATATCAGCGGAAAATCAAGTGGATTCGTTCCAGTATTGCTTGACAGGCTACTTTTCAATGTTCATCTTGAGTGAAGTGCTTCTATTAAAATTAGTTCATTTTGAAGTAGCAGATTTAAGAAAAAAAAAAAGAAAGAGAGGTCAGTGTCAATATTGGTCCTTCCTTAAGGTTTCAATAATGGTTTCTGAAAAGAAACAGTGGTGTTCTGTCATTCAGTAGTACAATACATGAAGAGTTTATTCCAAAATGGTACCAGTTTTTTGAAGAATAAGGGCTGTATAATAGAAAACATATGTTTAAACGTAGCATTATTCATAATCATTGATATTTGTTGTGTATGTGAAGCCCACTCTCAACCGTGTATAGCATTAAAGGAAATTCTTAAAAGTGGTTTATTATGCATTTTGGAACAAAATCCTTCTGTCTGAATTTTGGACTACATGAGCAACATACTACAATGTATACAATTTCCATTTGGGTATACATGCCTCTTTTATTTTATTGTTAAAGCTTTCACAGTAAAAAGCACTTTGTAGCTCAAGTGAAAGTCAAAGAACAGCGCAAACCCATTATTAACCAACAGGGTGCAGCCATACAGGCCCTAGAACCAAGTGAGGTAAACTCCATTTGAAAAATAAGCTACGCTGCATTTCCACATAGCCACTTCCACAACCTCATTCTCTGGCCATCTGAGGCCAGGCCACAGGGGCCTTCAAGTAAAAGAGGACAGGCCTTAAGTAGTTCAAAGCCTGCTGTCTCTCAGCAAGCTGTTTTTTGCTTTAAATCAGAAGATTCTCTAACACGGCCACTCTAGTCTTTATGTCTAGTTGATATTTTCTTCCTCTTACCATTTTATTTTTAGGCCTTGTGTGCCAAACTGTGTCATAACGTCTTTCCCTTCCACCAACATTTCTACAGATGACTAATATGTTTCATGGAACAGTTGAGCCTTTTCACATATCGTAAAATGTACAAGCAGGAACTGCAAAGTCCAAACGAGATCATTTCAACTAGCCTGGGTGGCCCAGAAAGCAAATACCATATGAAGTAATCAGGCCATAAAACTGCTCTCTCTGTGTAGAAAAATCAACCCTGTGTACCACTCAAGCTTAGAGGAACAACCGGCAGAGAAAGGCCAGCCTAAAAGCCATGTTCAGCCTACACAGGACCTGGTGCCCAAATTCCACACAAATTGTATGCTCTTTGATGGCCACAATTGCTTGGTCCAGCCCAAGCTTCTAACCAGAAAGTGATCTTGGCAGGGGCAAAACAGTAGCTGAAAGGAAGAGAACAAAAACAAAAAAGGCATAGCATACAATGCACCAATCCCAGCTGAACACAAGCACAAAAACAGTGCACAAAGAGGCAGTGTAACAGGTGCTTGAGTTGTCATGCTTTGGAAAGAGCTACATTGTATCTACCTAGGCGTGACCACTTGGATGCCAGAAAGAGGTGAAGAGAGGACAGGCATGGGAATTTATAGCTAAGAGAGTTTAAAGAGATGGAGCTGCCACTGATTATTAAAAAAGGATTGGGCTGATTCCATTCTGGCATGCATAGTGTTGATATTAAAGCTGACACACCGGCAAGTCTGAGATTCCCTTGCCATGAATCATCAGGCAAAGATGAGATACATGAACACAGTAATTTTATAGATTTGCCAGCCAAGAGCCAAATACAGATATCTAGAAATAGCAGCCGAACATAGTTGTCTCAGCAAAGAGCTGCTGACTATTTGATAACACCCTATAACAAACATCTAGAACTAGATAACTACAGTTTAGTATAAACTAAAATAGGCCCCAAAGATTTTTTTTTCCCTACAATTTACCACTATTTCACCGTTATCCATATTCAACATCACCTACAAACACTCAGAACACACTTGGAGGTTCACTTGCTATTTTGGATAGTACATGCAATGGCTATATTTGCGTTGTAGACATTGCAACCCCTGGTTCCTATCACCAGCACTGTAAATAAATGTTTGTTTCATATCAAACCACTCTGAATGTGTTGACATCTCAAGCGTTTAATTATGCAGAATTTTTGTCATTTGAACGAAAAAGAAAATAATATATATAACACACACACACACATACATACGTATATATATATATATATATATATATATATATATATATATATATATATATATATATATATATATATATATAAACACTAAGTGCACAAAAGGGTCACCTTTGAAGCTCTTATGAACCCATAAACCACAAAGCAACAGTTTACTCAGTGAAATAAAATGTCACTGGAACTCTGTATGTTAAGGCTGACTATGAAAGCACAGCTCGGAGTCCAACACTTCACACCACATGACTCATCACCTGACCCCAAAAAGCATGAGTTTCTGTTCAATTACAACAGCAATAAACTGTTGTTATAAAACAGAAACTACAAGCCTCTTCAAGGCTTGATAAGACAACAACTGTAACTAAATAGTCTCTCACTTGTCCTGCTATAGGCTTTTAATGGGAAAAGCTTTACGTAAACCTTTAACTGAAGTAAATCTGCTTAAAATGCAGTCTGACCACCACAAGTCAGATTCTGAGTGGAGGGTGTGCAGAAGAGACAGATCAAGACAGGCTGTCCAAGCCAAATCCCATGGCCTGAGTAACAGTTTGATGAGATTGCAAGGTCAATAAGTCTCAAGAATGAGCTAACCCAATAAAACACGGCACAACAGCATGTGAGAGTGTGGCAGTGGTCCACAGAACTATTGTTTTGTCAGGGGCCAAGGGGCTAGTCAGAGAAGCACTGGTAAGTTGTTTCAGTGTTTAGGAAATGTCTGTTCAGATTTAGTCATTTTGTGTGTGGATTTATGATGTGCTTTGATCTGACGGTAAGTGAAACAAAAACCCACATACACTGACTGCATGAGCTCATTTTCTCCTGAAATGGAAAAATTAATCAACTTATGCTGTGAGGACAAGCACTGAGATTCAGATGAAAACTAACTACAAACTAAATACAAACTATTAACATTTTCTGTGATGTGTGAACTGATAAGTGGTGAGCATATTTCTGTAGCAGCATACATCATTTGGAAAATAAAAATCACCAAACATTACTACATGAAAAACATTGCTTTAATAAACCAGATAAGACAGTTAAATGTGTATTTTACCTTCTTTCCTGTGGAGCCAGTTTTGGACAGGCAGGACCGGCCCAGAGAGAGGTAGCCCCCGATTACCTCAATTTCCTCTACTGCTGGGTAGCGCTTTTTTAGCAGGGTGCCCAGCTGAGCATAGGGCGCCTGCGGGGTGGATGGGGAACCCTGGGGCGTTGAGGCAGGTTCCTGGGTTTCGGTTGAGGCAAGCTGGGGCTCGGATCTGCGCTTTGGGACGACCGTAAACGTGTTGCCCTTCCTCCTCTGCACCATGGGGCTGGGGAAGGGCGGTAAGGGCTCCACCACCACGTCATCAATGTTAGTGATGGGCAGCCTATCGGGAGCTTGGGCCTCCTGCGGCGCAGGAGGTGACACAGATTTTGTGGGAGAACCAGGTGAGGGTGTTGTGGAATCGTGAGACAGGGTGGTTAAGCTGAGCCGGGGTGAAGCAGGCTGAGGAAGTTCCGTTTTGGCTGATGATAGCGGGCTTGGGGTCTTTGCTAGCTTTTCTGTGGACAGAGCAGCCGGCAAGGGTGTTGGTGAAGCAGGGGTTGGCACTGTTGGCACCGGAGACAAGACAGGACTGGAGGGTGCCACAGACAGGACAGGGCTGGAGGGCGCCACAGATAAGACAGGGCTGGAGGGCGCCAGAGACATGACAGGGCTGGAGGGCGCCAGAGACATGACAGGGCTGGAGGGCGCCAGAGACTGGACGGGGCTGGAGGGGGCCAGAGACTTGACAGGCCTAGAGGGCGCCAGAGACTGGACGGAGTTGGAGGGCACTGGGGCAGCCCCATGACGCTTAGGGATGACAGTGAAGGAATTGCGAGACTGAAGGCGGAGGTTGGCGAGGGCGCGAGCCTGCAGATCACTAGCAGGCAGGGAGGACAAATCTGGACGAGGGGATGGGCGGATCTCAAAGCTGGGCGACGTGATGGGCTCAGTGATGGCAGCAGGGCTCGGCGACGACTCAGCATGGGCATGGTGGCTCTCTGGAGAGCATGGCACCTTGGCTTTGGACGCCCCATCTGTGCCATCCCAGTCCCGCTCCCTCACTGGCTTGGCTTGGGACCTCTCTGCCTCCTCTCTGGAGTTGACTGTTACGCTACGGCCCCCGCTTGCCTCAAAGCGGCGCCGGAAGGAAGACACTAGCTGTGGAGATCCCGAGACTGGAGTGCTACTGGCTGGCTCACCAGGCGAGTCGTGCAGCTTTGTTTTGGAAGACTGGCTGTTCTGGAAGACTGGTTCCGCCACTACCTGGCTCTGCGATACACAAACGGGTGAGCTTGGCTGTGGACTCGCTGCATACTTTGGCACAACGTCCGGCTGAGCCTTAGGCCGGGGACTGAACCGGGACGGTCCGGTGTCCAGGTCGAGAAGGTTCTCCGAGCTCCGGGATTTCCCTTGTAGCTTGCCATAGTTCCTATCGAACTTCTGAAGCATGCGACTCACCCTGCCCTGTCCTTCAGTCAGATCGGCCAAGTCACCGTCTGGACGTCCCAGCGTGCTCAGGTTCTCCTCGCTCCTGCTGAGTGCCGTGTCGTAAACGACCACCTCTCTCGCGCGGATCTCCGTTACTGGACTACCTCTCCGGTCCAGCAGGTCGTTGAGAGAGCTGTATCCGCTCACTGTGCCGTTCTGCTGCGGTTTGGCCCCATGCTTCAACCCTGCGCCCTCCGGAAAGTAGTCCGGGTCGGACTCAATGATAATGATGTTTTCAGCGCGGATGGTCCGGATGCCCGGGACGCTGCCGTATAGCTCCAGGACGTGCTGCAGCGGACGGGCCGCGTTCTCTCTCTCCCGTCGCTTCTTGCGCTCTTTCTCCAGCTTGATGAACGGGTTCTCCTGCAGCGGCCCCAGACTCTCTCGCAGCACGAGGCTCTCTGGCAGACCGCCGCCGCCGTCATCGTCATCCGTCTCCGTCGCCCGGCCATTGGTATGGGAGGGGGACGGCGACGGCGACGACGACCGCGGCTCTTTTGTCTTCACCGGAGACGTGGCCGGGGACGCGCCGTGATGCCTTGTCTCAGTGCCCGTGGCCTCGTCCTCACTCTTCGAGCCGCTTCGAGCCGTCACCTCGCCGCCCTTAGCCTTCCTCCGCTCCAGCAGCTCCCGCTTCCAGGCCGGCATCCTAGCGCTCTCCTCCTTGCAAAGCACGCCGACGTCCCCGCCGCTCGACATTATGGAGAAGGAGATGCTGGAAGAGGGAGAGGAAGGGGGTTAAAAGGAGCAGAACAGCGGACTGTGAGTGGAACTGTGAGGGTCGCCGCTGGCGTCTGCCTCTTCGCTCCTACGAAGGTTTTCTTCTTCTTAACAGCCCGTCTGCGTCCCGTAAAGGCTTCACAGCACTCCCACTTGCAAAACACGCCTACTGGAGAAACGTCACTGCAACATACTCGCCTTGTAAAAAACCCTTTAGGCTTGTACACTTCTCACATGTTATAGAGCTGGAGCTCAAACCTTCCATGTTGTTTAGACTAACGCTCGGAAACGCAACACCGCTACCTTTACTTCCATTTTTTGTCACGACACTGTGCTAACGAATAGACTCCACCTCTCCCCAGTGCACTGATGCTACAGCTGATTTTGAAGCTCTGGATAGCGAAACCCTAACAAAATGCTAACCGGTGCTAACGGGGCTAACAGTGCCGCATCAACAGAGTGAATGGTAAAATACTAACAACATGCTAACCGGCGCTAGCAAAGCAAAGAAGCCCTTAAACCACCTTCCGGCCATGGAATAGGAGCTCTACAGGTTGGTCTACAAGCCTTACAGTTTTCAAGTGCATGAACCATTTAAATATGCACCACAGCATGCATTTTCTTCCAAAAGTAAAACGTCCAGGACCCTGCAGTCTACACTTTGTTCATAGAAACGCGACCTGCTCCCGGCTGTAGTGACGTTTCTCGAGCAGGCGTGTGTTAGAGCAAGAATAGGCGTGTTTACAACGATACTGGGCGTTTCCCGTAGGGAAGCTGGGCGGGTTTTAGCGAGAGTGGGCGTGTCCCAACAGTCTTGCGGGACCAGATGGACACTGTTTGGGTTTTCTTGCGCGAAGCGCCACAGCCTCTGCACCTGCGAGCGTGACGTCAGTCCGGCAAGCTGAGCGCTGAAGATTCGTTCGCTCGCCTCAGGACACGCCTCTTTTTACAAATCGCCACGCCCACTTTAGTAAGTCCTCTCGTGTTCTATTATGAACAACCGCGTAAGCCCTGTCAGTCAAACACACCAAGTCCAGCCCTCTCAGAGTGCTTTAACCCTTTCAGCAAAAACATTCGACTGGAAACAGTATCAATAATGGAAACAGCATTAACATGCATACAGCGTACACGTATAAAATCTACAAGCAATGAAAGTCGGGCTGGTTATTGGCTCTGGGCTATTTTTTCTTGTTTTAAAAAGCGTAAAGTAAAAAAAAAACAGTTACATTCTAAGTAATAGTCAAGAGAGTACGCTAACACATTGTTTATAACATCCGTTTTGAGAATTAGGTTAAAATAAATCTATTGTTAAAGTGGTAAACGAGAACATGTAGCCTGCATGTCCCTATTGTTGTCATTATGGGACAACTAGCCTCCTGAGCCGGTAGGAAACGATGCCTCACATGTTCCAGTAGTAATAAGATTAATTAAGGCTACATAAATATAGATTGTTCTAGGCTATTAAGAAACTGCTTACAGTTTAATAGGTGATTATAACTAGCATCCTATCAGACGGTTGTAGTTGCATTGGCTGCAGCTTATTTTAGTGAACTAAGCACAGGGTTCTCTTTTTAAATGTGTGTGTGTGTAAGTGAGAGAGAGAGAGAGAGAGAGAGAGAGAGAGAATACAACCAAATCTTTTTTAAGATGTGAGTAGTGACCTGGGTTCAGCTGTTGACATTTACAAACACAATGGGCTATATTAGATGCCTAGCTACAAAATGCTTAGTGTTTTTTCACTTTCCATTCTTTTGCATTATCACAAAGTCCAGGCAAAGTTCAGCAACAATAAACGTGAAACACCTCCGTGTTCCTATGTGTAATGATTGCTTAACTCTAACAGAACCAATAGAAACGTATAAATACTCAATGCATTGAGTGTTGAAATCTCGGGATTCTACTTAAAAAAAACATTTCCATTGTTAAAAGAAAACTGTTGTCTCATACAAAGAGATTTATGATATTATATATGTTTACATTGTTTTTATTGTTGGTAGCGCCCCAAATGACAATAATAAAACACATGGCTCATAACTATAATTCCTTGTCCTCGGTTTTGTTTGGTCCGTAAAGCAATGGATGAGGAGCGGAGTATTAATATTGAAAGCAGTAATTAACTCGACACCGCCACCTGCTGGTCACAAAGGCATTTTCACCGTCCTCCAAAATGCAAACCCACTCAACTTATCCTGCTGCTTAGTGCAACTTCATTCCAAATACATATTACTCCATTACACTGGTCGAGTTATTCATAAGTTACGAGAGTAAGGAATGGAAACTCTGACCCACTGGCAGTTCCTTGCCATTTAAGGACTGTAGACAACTCATTTTTTCTGGGAAAAACAAAAATTAATGCTAAATGCTAAGGTCAAAGACAGAACAAGAGGTACCAAATGCACAGGACAAATGAAAGTTTATATGTAGATTTATTTACAATATGTACAAACAATAAAAGTTATCATTCCACAGATAAGGTAACAGCATTCAAAGAGAGAACAAACCTTGCTCAGCACTTAGGACATCACAAATGAAAAATTGCACATAACCTTTAGCATCAGCTGTGAGTGGGTGCAATGACACCATGTTTATATGCTTGAACCACAGAATCTCATTGAAATACACTATGGATGTCATTTTTCCCCTGCATTTACCTCTGAAACTCCCAAAAATTCACAAACTGGTTTAGATGTTGTGTGGGTGAGCAAATAATAGTCCAGGAATGTTCTTTCAAATTAAGTCTGCTGGCACGTGGGTGGGCTGAACAGTGGACCAGTGGACGGTTTTCGCCATGTTAATTAACGCGGCAGGCACGGATCATCAGCAGCTGCAAGAGGATAAAGAGTGGGGAGATGATGAGGCCGAACAGCGGGTCCGGAGACTGCTCGTTTTCAGCCAGTTTCTGGCAGAGAAGAACCTCACACACCAGCTTGAGACTGAGCACAGTGAGGACCCAGAGCAGTCGCAGCACTGCCAGACGCTTCTCTCCTTCTTGGTACAGGCGGATGGACACAATGGCTGTGAAGTAGGTGCTGAGGCCATCGGCAGCAAACAGCGGTACAAATACCAGCCACCAGCTCATGCCTGTGTTCGGCATGTCCACACGGATGGCCACCAGCACGCTGAAGACCAGCAGTGCACCCAGGTGGAGGAACAGCTCGAAGGTGGCAAAGCCGAGCCATTGCACCAGCTCACGCAGGGAGAAAAGCATGTTCGATGGCACTCGTAGGCTTTTAGTCACTGATTTGAAGAGTCAAGCCAGCAGCCACAAGGTTTTCTGATTAAGAAAATACTGGCGAAGAGGAACAGCCAAACCACAGAAATTACCCGGGAGTCATGTGAGTTTTAAGATGGATTCTCCCTCTGAAGACTGGATCGCTATTTCGGTAACATTGTGAGCTTCTTGAGATAGCCCAGGTCTTTATAGCTCTATAGTCCCATTTTGCTTTTCACCACGCTGGAGATGACTAAAAGCCTATGAAGAAAAGACAGAAAACATTATAATAAAGACGACGAAATTAACACAATTTATCAAAACGGTGGAGCCCAAACATCTTGTCTGTCCACTCTTTACATTAAAGGGGCCAAAACTAACCTAACTAAAAAACTAAACTGCAAAAACAACCTGTTTTGAATTAATTGTTTTGTGATGTCACAAAAAACAATGCATTTACATATATCCTCCATTCAGACATAAGAAGTGTTGCAGCCCAACAAGCTTTTTAAATAATAAACACCGCAGAGCAGTTTACATTTACAGTTTATAATATATCAGTTTTAAAGGCACAATAACAAAATCAGTCTTCTACCTGTTTAAAAGAGAGTCTGGAAATAGTCGCGTTGCTAAAAAGTATGTTATTTAGATGGGAGCATAAACGAACCTCAGGGGGAAAATGTTGGCTATTGTAGGATATGGGCTCTTTAAAATTGGTCAGCCTGTCATTCAAATGGTTGAACCAGTTTCAACTAGTTCTGGTAGTGATAGTGGCCTTTATCGTGCAGTTCATATATTTTTCATCATAGCTAATGACACTGGTTCAGCTACTAGCTAACATGTCAGGCACTAACTTTCAAAAACCTTTTAGTGAGATAAGACTTCACGCTATCATTTGAAGATGAACAATTATGCACAATGTGAACATTAATTTATTAAGTTAACGGTGTATTTTATCTAGGTTTGCTGACAGTATCCTATTTTATTGATAATGCTGCGTTCATAGCTTAGCTGATGTGAATGCGTTTGAATCAATGACAAACCAGGCTAACATACGACGGCGTAAAGCTAACTAGGTTAGCCAATAATGACAACGTTAGAGACGTAAAGTAGCCTTACCTTATAGGTTCCAAAGTGACGGTTAGAGCTGAAAGCACAATGAAAACGCTACATTTTCGACAGAGTCTCGACTATACCAGAGGAATTAAAGAAAATATTCAATATAGCAAGCGGACTAGCTGTTACGTGCCGTCGCCGATGTCACCGCCGTGACGTGTGACGTCGTACGGTGGCCAGTTCAAGCCAAAATTCAGTCCACGCTGCGCTACTAGAAGAAAGTCAGCACTCATACTTGCAGGCGCTCACGTACTTGCAGCGGAGAATCCTTGCCCCAAAACCTTTAAGGACGAGATACTTCAGTAAGTTAGCTTGCATTCCAATTCTCATTTCTCACTGTCAGTTTTATTCTCTTTAATAGTAGTTTTAATTTAGAGTAAACGCGCTTTCTCTGTGTCATTTCAGGAAAACACCGCCAATTTAACGTTACCTTCGCTAGCTAACATTAGCTCATTGGCAAGTTACAACTATTTAGAAAGGTAACTCCGTCAAGTGCACATTTCAGAAAAGCCGTTTCTATTATTTAGTATTCACTCTTGAACAGCTGTTTGGATAGTTAGTGAATAGTCGACATGCGTGCTATCACTTATGTTGCTGTAACGTTACTGCTTTGACCCATATAAGCAGCGCGTGTCATTTTTGTCAGCATTCAGTAATGTATCCAGTGTTGTCAAATATTCGAGTACCCTAATGCTGTTTCCGCCTTTTTTGTGAATGTAAAAGAATAGCCGAGGAATTTTACCAGGCTTGCAGTCAGTATAGTGTGGTGAACTATGTCCGAGCATGAGTGAGCAATTGTTGTTTTGCTGTGGAATGTTTTCTTAAAGGAAATTAATCATGCATTCTTGCCCATGGACAGTGTCTGGCAGAAACTAAACAAGCTGATCATCTTGGTCTTGGAATTGGTTTTGCCCATGAAACAATTATAAAGAACAATTTAAATCGGATTCCACCAACTTAGCAAGAAATATTTAATATTTTACAGATTTAACACTATTTAGTGATCTTAAAACATGGGTCATGGTTGTGGGCATAAGTGTCATTTATGCTGGGGAAGCTAGGAACCTGTTAGGGACACCCAAAATTCTGGGTGTAAGTCTTTGGTGTCATTGGACTGTTGATGTAGACTCCCTGCCATGAGGAAGTCTGGTGACAAAGTCCTTGTTAACAAAGAGCAGAGTGTCAGTGAGCGACTGTGCTCCTTTGTTATCTTCAGGAAAATGACGCAGCCGGCTGATTCGATCCTGCACAGCGGATACTTCCACCCAACTCTACGAAACTGGCAAACATGCGCCTCTGACTTGCGGCCGGACAACCTCATCTACCCCATTTTCATCACGTAATAGATTCTGTCCTTAATGTATTTGCAAAAGTGGAGTTTTCAAAAACAAGCTTAGCTGGAGATTTACACCCATTTTTATTGTTTTTTTATGTGTTTTAGTTCTGTTATTAAGTATCAGACAGGTTAAACGACTAACATAAGCAAATATGTGATATATGCTTCCTTCTTACATGTTACTGATTCATATGTCATGTGAATTCCTTTGTGTTGAATCAGTGTTGTCTTTTTACCCAGTGACAGCCCTGATGCAGTGGAACCTATTGCAAGTTTACCTGGTCAAGCAAGGTAGTCACCTGTGCCTTCGTGCACCTTTGTGACACATTTGGCAGTTTAATGTTTATGTGCAAAAGCTGCTCTATGGTGCAGTGTTGGAACATCACAGAGTCCTTGCCTGTTTCCTGCTTTTCTCGCTTTAAAGCATTGATGTAGCTACTGGCAGAAGGGGAGTTGGTGGGGACAGGGCCACCCAAATACCTTTATTAGGCCTTTGTTTCACTACTTGTGCAACTACACACCCGTGAGTCAAATATAGTCATTGCAACAAACCATTAGGCTATGTTAGCAAGCCAACTTGTTTGAGACATAACAATAGTAAGCAAACATGCAAATTGCATTGTCCTTTTTTATTTATCTAAGATAATTTTCATAAAAGGGGGTTGGGGCTTCATTCATGTGTTCATTCATTCATTCATTTTTTCATTTTGTGCTTGGGCACATAAGATTCTAGTTATGCCACTGCGTTAAGGAAGGTGCTGGTGAATACTTTTGATAGTGCTGGCCAAGAAATTTTGCAGGATAACAAAAATGGATGTGTAGTTCATAAACAGGGCAACTAAAAATGACTAAAAAAAATATCACTAGAATTTCCAATGATGGTCAAGGGTCACACATGGAACATTGGACATTTAAAAGTATGTTGAATGCACAAAAGATATAAAGGTTGAATGTTCGTGTGGCTAGACTGGGGAGCCTAGATAAGCTCTGGACTGGGTGGATCCAGTGCCAACCCTTCTGAAACAAAGATAAAATGAGATTCGGTTTGTTCTTCATTTGAAAGTACCCGCCTTGTTTAGCATCATCCCCATTTCAGCGGTATAGTGTGTTCTATAACAGGTCAAAAATTCAGGTCAGTTGGGGACTTGAATACTGCCTGTGCTTATAGTGCTGTATTCAGGAATCGTCCTTGATTAGCGTGATGAATCAAAATTTGATTCATATGAAAGTATGGCCAGAGTGTCACTGGTGAACTGTTCAGTTTAATTCAGTTCAATTTTATAAAGCATTTTAGAACAGACAGTCGACCTTATTCACCTAATTGGAATACATAAAAATCTCATTGTAAAATGAGCGTATGCAAACTTCACTAAGAGTTTTTCAGAGTTCAATTCATCAATTACATTTTATGTGTTCAATCAAGCTCACATCTGAGTGCATATACACTACCGTTAAAAAGCTTTTTAGATGTTTTATTAAATGTCTCAAAAATTCTGTGAATGGCAAAGTTATTAAATTCTAAATAATAAACTGTAATTATCTATGTATTGTTTTTGTCAAGTTATCTGCCGTGAGATCCGATCTTAACTTCTGAAATATGAAGAATTCAGGATATTAATGTTATTATAACTTAATTTTCAATGCTATACAGCTTTCTCAGTCATTTTAGAATCTTCTCCACCATACCCTTTATCATTCTGGACACTTAATACTTTTTTTTCATTTACAGCTTCCTAGTGTCTTACTAGTTATTTGAAAGCCATGAAATTGCACCAGACTAACATATTAGAATCATTTTATAATGAGTAACGTGATTTTATGTTATTTAAAATGTTTTGCAGTAGTGTAAATTTGAGAGTTATATTTTAAGAACCTGAACAATGTTTGATTTATGGTTAAATGAACAATATAATCAGTAAAAGTACATAATATCATTTAAAATAGACAATACCAAAGATGATAATGATACTTGGGCACATGGGAATCCTTGTATAAAACAGCAAGTGATTGAGTTTGCTACTGTGAATGTGAAATATGTAAATGTGAATCAGAATGTGAAGAATTGGATCTTCATTAGATCATATAAGTATAAGTAAGTCATAGAACAGGGTTTCTCAAGCTTTTTTCACCCCAAGGCCCACCTGTGTATAACTACAAAGCATAGCGGTACACGGGAAAACTTTATTTTTCTTTCCTTAAATGCTGACACTGAAAACCTGAGAATTAGGGCCTGAAAAAGATCCAATCTACGTTTGCAAAATTTGCAGATATTTTGAAAAAAATAGAACGACAACAACATGGTTGTAGAGATGCTAAAAAAGGGGGGAAAGAAGAAAAAACAGAAATGTATGAGGTAGATGTGGACTGTGATTTTGAGCTGCAGTTCATCCTGTTTTCACTGAAAATACTCCACTGGCTTTGCCAAAAGAGTAATTTAAAGTCTCTAGTTTTGAGGGTTTTTGTGATTCATTTGAAATAAACCACACTCCACTGACTGGGCTTTTGGATTTGCATCGTCACAATTAAGAATAGTGAAAAATCATACATGATATCTGCTTCTTTGTCATCGCTGATGCTCGGTCGTATATACGCTTTGCAGTCCGTGAGTTGAATCAAACGCGTCTCTTCACTATTATTTTATGTCTTATTTTATGTCACTATTATTTGATTTTAACAGCAGCTCGTGCTGAGAGTCTGTAAGGAGTCAGTCATTAAAAGAGTCATTATGCTGACTGTATGGCGCCAACGTGCCTCTAGAAGAGAAGAAAAGCCAGCTCTGTTGAGGCATTCCCTCATTTGATCACAGAGCATGTTTCCATCAGCAGTGAACTGAACAGGGTTTGTTTGAAGCAGACCGAGACCCGTGGTTTCTGCTAGACCAATTCAGTTGTTTGCTGCAGACCCAAATACAAGTGAAGTGTTCACACGTGTCAAAATGGAGCAAAGAAAAAGGTGTTCCCTGAGAAACTTCTCCATCTTTGGCTCGCTGTCTGCATCACACGCCTGCAGCTGTGTTGTCTCAAACAGATGACGTTTAAATAGGCCACTACTGCAAAGTTTTTATTTATATGTCTCTATTAGCATTTATATTGGTTATAATGTGAAAACATTTAGTTTATAGATTTTTAATTATTAAGTAAATCTTTTTCCCACTTATGTTTTTATGATCTACGGCAACGTTGCCGGCCCACTACAAATTACTGCCTCCCTAACCACTAGAAGGTGCTTCACGGCCTACTGGTGGTCCGCGGCCCACAGGTTGAGAAACCCTGTCCTAGAAGACATCACTGACACTGACCTGACTAGTATTGTTGCGTTTTAAAGGGCTTATATCATTAAAAAACAAAAACTTGCTATTATAAAATCATTTGATGTAATATGTAAACACTGTTAAACACACTGTTAACTTATAAAGTGTAATATTCACTTCCCAGTCCGTATATGGAAACTAAGTTGCAAAAATCATCCACCTATTCAGCGTACAGCAGTTTAGCTCTACCCATTCACAATTATGTTCTAAAACCCAAATTGCTTTTTGTGAATGATGCACAAGGCAAGGACCGCCAATCGGCTGCAGTGGTCATTTACAACTACCAGTCTTAAAGACTTAATGAAACAAACAGCTGGTTTAAATCTAAAGGATATTGACAAGTTGGCAAAAAGTAATGTAAAAAAGAATTACAACTGTTTTGGTAAATAAAGCATCCAGGAGAAAATTAAAAGAAGAATTAAGACATGAGCTATTTAAGACGTACTGCACTATGATTTTGCTTCATACTGTCTAAGGGCATAAGGAGGAACACTGAGAGGAATCAAAACTCTAAAGAGGAACCCATCCACTTCTAGTGAACACTGGATGGTGGGATTTTGATACAAGTAGTACAACTCGCGGTGGCACTGATGATACAGTGGAAAGAACAGTGAGATGAGCCGCTGAATAATCAGTCAGAGATCTGGAACACTGCTGTGTTGTTTTAGATATGTAGATGTTAGATGTGAGAGTATTGCAGATAAGTTCATTATGAGTGTAAGGAAGGATTACAACTTACACAATTCATTCAATTCATTCTTCATTCAATACACAGACTATTCATCAAAAGATCTCTAGCAATATCATAAGACTTGTGTAATTTATTTATTTTTTTTTTAAACTTTTACTGCTGTCATAAATGAGTTTTGCAGTGCTGCAACTCACTGCATCATAGCTGAACTTCAAAGGCTGTGTCATCGCTGGATGAACACATCTTAGATCTTCACTTTGCAATGAGTTCTATCTCTTAGCACTACTGTTATACATTTTCTCAGCTAATTACTAAAGGAACACTCATGCCCAAAGCTTTTACCCTTAAAAAATAAATATGTAATATCAGTTACATATTTAGTGTCTGGTGTTTGCTTGCTTAGTTTTGCACTGGAGCTACAAGGCTAATTTAGCAAACAAATAATGGAAACTTACACCTCACCAGCTAGCACTGCAAACTACATGGCTAAATTATCATGCATAATTATAAGTGAAAATTTACAATTTTTGCTAAACTGTTCTTTTAAGCCTTTCATGTCAGAGGGAAGGGTAGACACTGAACCATAGAATAATTTGATTGTGCAGTTTGATTCCGCTGTTTTACATGATCCTCACTGATTGCAGATATGGCGTGAATAAGCTTGAGGGGATGCTGCGCCCCCTTGTGGAGAACGGCCTGAAGTGTGTGCTGATTTTTGGAGTTCCTGCAAAAATTGCAAAGGTGAGTAGAGTAATACTGCCCTCAGGTGCAAATCAGCCTTTAGTTTTCACTGAGCACAAACTCGTTCACACAACTTGGTCGCTTTTATGTGGTTCGTGGTGGAAGTAAACAGAAAGGGTTGTGAGATGTTTGTAGTAGTTAGCTGGCTAGCAGTCAGCTGGCATCTATCAGTTTTGATAGAGCACTCTGGGGTTTTTGGAGTGTTTCGAATGTAAATATAGCAGAAATAAATTGTTGGTTTATTGTACATGTTTAAAAATTACTTAACTACTACCACTAGTCTGTCATTGTCTTATATGATTACTTTCCATTCATGGTCTCTATACTTCGTTGCTTGGATGTGATGAAAATGGCATTGATGTCACATCTTCATCACCTCACTGTGGTTCACTAGACTCCTAGAACGTTAGCAATAGCTTTGTAACCCTTTCCAGATTGGTAGATGTGACTTTGTTTCGCATCTGCATTTAAATCTTTTTTAAAATGTGGCATCATGTGCTGCTTTGAGACCTTCTAGCCTGATTCACATTGCCAGAGAGGTTCAATTTAAGTGATGTTTAGATTCAACAGGTCTGGCAGTAATCATGCCTGGGTGTGGCTAGTGAAATTGATCCCAATAGTCAATTGAATTTAGTGAACTGGTTAATTTAGTAGCAAGGGGGCAGTTACTTTTTCACATAGGGCCAGGTATGGCTAAACAGCATTTTACTTTGTATAAATGAAGTCATCATTGAAAAACAACGTTTACTTGGGTTATCTTTGTCTAATATCAAAAGTAGTTTTATGATCTGAAACATTCAGGTGTGACAATTTAAAAAAAATAGAAGAAATTAAGAAGGGGCACTTTTACACAGCACTGTATAGCACCAGAATATTTTTCCTTACAATTGAGGATAACAAAATACACATGATAGATTATGTATAATTATATCAAATGATACAGACAAATATTTTGCGTTAAGATTTTTGGCCCAGCGCTGTGATGAAAGTAGTAAACCTTGCTAAAAAATTGTGGCTGTCATTCTAAACTGCCTTTGTACTTAAACATACTGTTTCAACTCCTTTGTTTCTAATAAAACCAAGACTACTTGAGAGAAGAGTAAAGCTTTTATACAATGCTGTCTATGGTGTATTATTACACTGTTGTTGTGAAGTGGTTGTGAAAAGGGACATTACATCTGGATGCATTCTTATAACTGTATTCCTTTCAGGATGAGCGAGGCTCTGGAGCTGACACTGATGACACACCTGCTGTCCAGGCTGTGAAAAAGCTTCGAACAACCTTCCCTGATCTGGTGCTGGCTTGTGATGTCTGCCTCTGCCCTTACACATCACATGGCCACTGTGGTCAGTCTGAGCATATATTGATCTAGCTATTTGCCATAGCTTTCTGTCATACCACAATGATCACATAACCAGTAATGTGTGTGTGTGTCTCTCTCTCTCTCTCTCTCTCTCTCTCTCTCTCTCTCTCTCTCTATTTCTTCCTCTCTCTCTCTCTACTGTAGGAATCTTGCGTGAAGATGGCACCTTGGATAACGCAGCAAGTTGCATGAGACTGGCGGAGGTGGCGTTAGCCTATGCTCGTGCTGGTTAGTCACATTTTTAAGTCAACCAAAAGACACTCAAAGTAAAATAATCAGATCTTCTCTACATTCTAAACGGCCTGTGTCATTGAAATCTGCATGTTACTTCTTTGAAATATGATTGTTATGTAACTTAAATATTGTTAAAGTTTCAAAAGTTACCATGCACACCCCAGTCCGTACATGCCATAAGTGGAAACTAAGCTGCAAGAACTTTTTGTTTTCAATTTTGTCATGTTAGTAAAAATATCCACATATTCAGGCTACTACAGTTTAGCCCTGTGCAGTCATACTGAAGTACAATATGAGTCTGTCATCCCAGACTGCTTTTTGAATGAGGCACGATACAGGGAAGCCAATCATAACACATGTCCTTTACATGTATTCATTTTAAAGGCACAGAAACAAAGACAGCCTGTTTAATTTTAAGAGATAATAGTCATGTACAAATAAAAAATGCTGCTGTTAATTAAAGGTTTATAAATAATATCCAAGCCAAGAACCATTAAAAAAAATTAACAGTGCATGGCAGCTGAAGTGTCCTTCACATCTGCATCTTGTTTGTCCACCAAGGATGCCACATCATCGCTCCTTCCGACATGATGGATGGACGGATCGCTTCCATCAAGCAAGCACTGATATCGAATGATCTCAGCAACAAGGTAGTCAGAAAAAAGCACTAAACTGCTTTTTTGCTATCACCTAGAACCTTTTAAAGCTGATTAGGAGAAAAATTCTGATGCACTTTTCTCCCCAGGTTTCCGTACTGAGCTACAGTGCTAAGTTTGCATCCTGCTATTATGGACCTTTCAGGTAACTCATGTTTGACAGTTGCTCTGGACTGTACTGGATCAAAAGTCCAATCCACCCCCACCCTGTTGTGCTTTTTAAATTCATCTTAATGTTTAAATGTACAATGTGATTTTGTGTGAACTGTCTGCGTTAAAAGGAGTATAATGTTTACAGGGATGCTGCCCAGTCCAAACCAGCATTTGGAGACAGGAGATGCTATCAGCTGCCCCCTGGTGCCCGAGGGCTAGCACTGCGAGCCTGTGTATGAAAATAACACCTCATACGCCTTTTAAATTAGCTTGGCAAAGAAAAAAATAATTTATACAATATTCCCTCTACCCCAAATGTAGCATATCATCCAATACTTCTCTAGTTTTGCATTGCATACTGTTGTCTTTACAAATGGACATAAGTACACCACATAGCTAAAAAGCAAACTGATACAGTTTTGAAAGCGTAATTTTTTGCCATTCTTTTGTTATACAAGTCCTTAGCTGTGCAACCATACAGGGCTTTTGTTGTTGTATTTTGAGCTTAAGAAGACACGTTTTCAGTTAGAGACAGGTCTGGACTGCAGACAGGCTGTTCTAACACCTACACTCTCTGATTACTCAACCATGCTGTTGTAACATGCTGTTGTCATGTTGAAATACACGTAAACACGTTTTGGAGCAGCGTACACTACCTTCTACTCCCTGAAAAAGACGGCGAGTAGAAGTATGTTGCTCCAAAATGTGTTTAGTGTTAATGGTACTTACACAGATGTGCAAGTTCCCCACTAATACCCCCCAAACCATTGACAGACCCTGGCTTTAGAACTTTATGCGAGTAACAATCTGGATAGTCCTTTTCTTCTTTGGCTCAGAGAACACAATGTCCATTTATTGAAGATTTCAACATGACAACAGCATGGCTGAGTAATCAGAGAGTGTAGGTGTTAGAACAGCCTGTCTGCAGTACAGACCTGTCTCTTACTGAAAACGTGTGTCTTATTAAGCTCAAAATATGACAACAAAAGCCCTGTATGGTTGCACAGCTAAGGACTTGTATAACAAAAGAATGAAAAAATTATGCTTTCAAAACTGGATCAGTTTGCTTTTTAGCTATGTGGTGCACTTATGTCCATTTGTGGTGCACTTATATCCAACGTCCAGAAATGCTGTTGACTTCTCTGGGCTCGAGCTCATCTGAAAAGTTGACTTATCAGACTTTTCAGATGAGTTCGAGCCCAGAAAAGTCAGCAGTGTTTTGGACGTTGACGACTTATGACTTCCTCTGTGCATATTAGAGCCTTACCTTACATTTGTGAATGCATCAACAGACAACGTGTTGACAACAGTATGTCAAAGTACGGTTTTGAGGCAGTGCCATGTTTTTTTGGCCTTTTCCTTTATACACAGAGATTTTCAATCTTTTGGTGTTACTATGCACTGTAGAGCGTGAAATACCCAAAGTCTTTGCAGTCTCTTGCTGAGGAACATTATTTTTAAACTGTTGGGTTTTTGCTGATGCATTTTTGGCAAAGTAGCAATCCTCGATCCATCCTCGCTCATAAAGTATTAGGCCTTTCCTAAATGCTCATTTTAAACCCCAGTATAATTGCACCACCATGTTTTTTGAACATTTCACAATGCTCCTAGTCTTAAATTGTCCCTGTACCAACTAGTATGGAACATGTTGCAGGCATCAATTTCACAATGAGCGTATATTTACAAAAAACAATCAAGTTGATAAGATTAAACATCAAATATCTTGTATTTGTACTGTTTTTGTTCAAATACAAGACAAAGTAGATTTATAAAACACTGCTTTCTGTTTTTATTTGCCTTTTACCTACTGTCCCAACTTTTTGAGTTTGCAGTTGTCTACATTAGCCTTGCAGCTACAGTGCAAAACTAAAGAAGTAAATGTCAGACACCAAACATGTATTGGCTGATTCAGTATATTTGGGGGTAAGGGGTAAAACTGCAAATTAGATTTTTTTTGTCAAACTTCCTTTAAGCAAACTGTCCTCTTAGAACAGATATGCAACAAGTGAATCCCAAGTCTGTTGTGTTAATACATAATTTGCTTTGTCTGTTTCATGGTTTGTTAGGATCGAGATGTGAAAGAGGGAGCTGATATGCTGATGGTTAAGCCAGGATTGCCTTACCTTGATATCCTGAGGGAGGTTAAGAATAAGGTGCGTATTACTTTAAGATGTAGACCTCTGAGGTTGTGCATCATTTTGTAGTTGGTTACCAAATTAGAAACTCTGGGTCTAAGCTGGTTTTCTCTGAAGAAAAATGATTGCTGTTTTTTGTGTGTGTAACTATTACTATAATTATACACACTGAAACACTAGTATATAACAACACAATTTATTTCTATTTTGTCCTACTGTTACCAGAGGCACTTGACTGTCTTGCTCGTATGTATGGGGTATTTTGGTGAGATTGTCTGTCTTATGGTGCTGGTTAAATGTGCAGGAGTGTTAGCTCACATGTAGCATGTATGTAGCAATATTTCTACTTAACCGACCCCAGTTCAGATGATTCAGCGATATTGGGGGGGGGGACCAGTATGTAGGACAAAAAACACGTGCTTTATAGTTAACCACAGAGTGCATTCTGGTTGATGGGCTTAGACCCAGGGTCTGTCACTAATGGCAGACAACACATGACACACATCCTTAGATGTCTATGCCAACTGTAGAAACCATACCGACATAGCAGACATTAAACTGTCACAGCCATACTAGAAAGCACTATTTCATTTTTTACAGTAACACTTTATAATAACCAGCCCTAATAAATAGCCCCTTAATCATTCATTATTTAATAGTTTATTAATAAATGTTCATAATTAAATAATTAAATTGTTAAATACATTCTTAACCATTTTAATAACATACCAATAATCAATATTTATTTTAAATTGTAGTTATGATTGTTAATAAAGATTGAGTTATTTTATACTTCTAGGTCATAAATTATGTCATAACATAAATGTTTATAATTCTAATATTATTTTTTATATATTTATAAATATTAAGCATTTAATTATAAGTTATAAAAGCATTTAATTATTAGTTACACAGTCAGTTCATAATAATTGATGGAATTGTCTGTGTCTTGTTTTAAATTACTACATAGTTATTTACAATCTTTTTTGTGATGCATGAACATTTCCTTAATGCTTAGTTAATTAGTGTTAAGTAGGGGTGGGAATCTCTAGGCACCTCACGATTCGATTCGATTACGATTACGAGGGCTGCGATGCAATTATAAAACGATTATCGATGCATCTTTTTTTCTATATAGCATTTATATTTTCTCACTGTGTGAGCTCAAGTTTTGAGTTCAAGTTTCAGGTTTATTTGTCACTTGCACATTTCAGGACATTCATGCATTGAAATGCTTGTGGTGAGGCTCAGGTAATCACTCTACAGAAAGTAAATAAGTAAAAATAAAAATACAAGAAAAACCAACTGAAATATATTAAATATTCATAATATATACGCATATATTCTGTGTCAGTAAAGTATCTTTGAGACAGGACGTGTGCAACATAGCGTGAAAGCCCTGTTTCACAACGACTGAGAACCGGCGTGCAGACTGCAGGTCACATAGCAGCGATGTGTTATTCGCATTTATAAGCACCTCAGTTGGTTTCCTGGTACATTAAATCTGCAACGAGAGACTGTCACACACTAAAAAGTGGCGAAGCTGAAGTCGCTTCTCTTTCGAATTCTCCCGTTCCACCTTAAATGGTGCCGCATTTACATTCGGCCCCTCAGTTAGAATGTAAGGTGGAACGGGTAAATTCAAACAAGAAGCGACTTCAGCCTCGTAAAACAATCGAACGTTGAGAGACATTTAACTGATCTACTTCTGAGGAAAAGTTTTCTGGCGGAGATGGGAGGAAAGCGGCTATAGCTAAAGCTTAAAGCACAGCGAAGTAAATCTGTGTTTTCGTTTATATTGTTTAGCCTATACTAGGACATTATCACATACTGAGACATACTGGACATTAAATTTTGCGGCTCCCGAGGTGGTTTGATTTTTATTGAAAGGACAAAATGTTAACATTTGTGTTGTGACTCCTGACCTAACTTGGCTTTTAATGCAGAGGGAGCTGGTCGGATTTCTCGCTTATCCAGTAGTGTTTTTGTTATGTGCAGCCACAGACTGTCCAGGCGCTGCATTTCCGCACTTCCCAGTTCCGCCTTTTGCGTTCCGTCAACATTACGTTATAAATTAAATATTAGAAAATCGATTTTTGACATTTGTGAATCGATTCAGTATCGTTCACGTCCACACCGCGGTGCATCTACGAATTTTTTCCCGCACCCCTAGTATGATTGTAGTGATTATGGTATAATTTTCAAAATGTCACTAGTCATCAATTAGATCCCTGTTATACAGTTGTGAGTTTGGATAATGTATTTATAAGGATATTTCCTATTACTTATTACACTGTAATACATTTATGAAAAGCATTTACAGTGTCATTAAGTAAATGGTAAATAATTTAAATGGTAGCATTTATTAATGAACAAGTACCAATTGTGTAATTATTAACTATCAGTAACTAACTTTAAGATATTGAATAAAATGCAATTTATGGGTGCCTCTTATCATAAAGTGTAAGTGTCTTTACTAGTCACATTCTAATGGTTCTACATTGAAAATTACTTTTGATGTTGTTCCTTTGTAAATGTATGTCTGTGACCTCTGAAAGAGTCAAACGTACCACTAAAGTTGACCTTTTTTAAACTTCTGATCTTTCTGCTGTATTCTACAGCACCCCACGCACCCACTGGCAGTGTATAACGTGTCTGGAGAGTTTGCCATGCTGTGGCACGGAGCGCAGGCAGGAGCATTTGACCTGCGCACAGCTGTCTTGGAGGCCATGACCGCCTTCCGCCGAGCAGGTAAGACAGAGATAGTACATTCTTACACTGTTCAGCTAGTAGTGGATGATAAGCTGGTTCGTCCAGTATACAGTATATATAAGAAATTCTTCTTAAGGTATTAGTTTTGTCATTACTGTTATACCAGTATGCAAATAAATGCAGACAAAGCAACATACAAACAATGCAAAACATGCTGATTCCTTTCTCTCTCGTTTACTGAGTTGCAGTCTGAGTTAAATTAGTCCAGTTTATTGTCAAAGGAGCAGACATCGGATTGTAATGGGTTAATGAATTAACAGGGGAAAAGAGAGTGGAAGGAAAACCCAGTCTTTTGGGGTTAGTCATTAGCGTAGCATGGAGACTAGCCAGCTTTCCGTGTGCAGTGCTCCTCACTCAGCCACCTGCTTCAGGCAACACTGAGGTCTTGGGCTACAAGCCAAGAGGCTCCGCAGCTTCTCAGCTAAAACTGGTAGCATGAACGGCAGAATGTAATAGCAGTGTCTGACAGTTGTAGATTAAAGCTCAAATGTAAGAGGCACACATATGAGACAAATGACTTTCGGACATAAAGCAACATTCAGCACTGTCTTTCGAGGCTGAAATTGGCTTCTTATTCGCCAGGCTCCAAGCATCTAAAATGGTTTTATTTGAAATAAGATATATATAAATACACTATACCGTGATCGATACCGAAACCATCAGTAATCTTACAAATTTTACAAACAAATGTTTGCCCATACTGCCTGCTACTATGTCCAGCACACTCGCGTTGTATCTTTATTATGAATTGGAAAGTGAGTTGATCATACCCAGGCATCTATTTATGTCAATTAAATGCCTGCATGATCTGCTTTATATGGATTTTCTCAAGCGTTTGTTGTTTGCAAAATTTCAATAAGTCTCGCCTTCCTTTGTTCACCAAACCAAAGTTAGTTGAAATGTGCATTTAGTAGAGATGGACATTTTGACTAATTTTGACATTTGAGTATTTATAGGAGTTAATGAACGGATACTCAGTTAACTCCGGGAATGAAAAAAAAACCCAAAGAAACAGACTTCAGACCACATTAATGTTGGTCTCCTGTCTTACTTACTGGCTTCTTTTAGATGACAGCACTGGTGTTGTACAAACGTTTAGCAGCACATAGAGGAATATACATGAAAACATGCTTGATTATTCAAAAAATAGCCACAGGAAATATATAGGTTTTCTTGTTGGATTAGTAACAAAGGCTGCCTAATAAGCTAACAAAGCTAACCAGTACAGTGTTGGATGCTGATGGAGACATGTCCTCATCTTCTTCTTAAAAGTGGGCTTTTCTCCTAAGTGTGCCAACAGTAAATTTGTCAGATACATATATTTTCTCTGTTTCTGGACCTTGCTAACAACAGCTAGAATAGTTAGCCTCGTCACGCCACGCCAGGACTGGCTGTGCTTTCTCTCTGTTCCATGCTCTTATCCGTGCTCTTATATCTTCTCTGTCTTCTCCTTAACGAGTGTTTGGCAACGTATTCACATTCAAGTACTCATGTTTCATATAATATACTTAAGTACAAGCAAACTGTCAAATTTTACTATCCTATTAAAACATAAAATTGGCATTTCACTGAATTGTTGGTCTATATTTTTTCCCTATCCCGTAATGAAATGTAAGAAATTCCTGAATAGTGATTTCAGTATTTAAATACTGGCACCTCAGTTAACCAACAGTTAACCAAATACTCAAGTACCCATGCACATCCCTAGTAGCATCCGTTGCACTCATGTTAACAAACCACAAAGGAAAATTATGAAGTGCAGAGAGGGGTACATTTGAAAATATTTAATTGTTCAAAAATACTGGCTTCAGAAGATGCAGACGAGAGTTGTCCAAGTATGGCCAATCTGAAGCAAAAAAAAAGGATTCTGGAAACCATGTTTATATTTACCAGAGAAATTGGCTAGTTTTTTTGTAGTTTAATTGAGCAGCAAAACCTACCCTTTCAGATGAACTACACTAAAGCTAACTCTGTAGCTGACACTTGAGCCAAGTGAAAAGAAGTTAACATATCTTCTACAGGGAATACACTTAAATATGGCTTTTTCTGCAAATGTTGCATAATTTCTGTTTATTTCTGTTATATATGGAGTATAACATTTTGCCAATAAAAAATATCATTTAAATATGTCATAACTTTTGGACTTGCCACATGTTTTGTTTTTATGTTTTTTAATATGTTAAAATCAAATAAACGTTTTGACTTTTGTGTACAGTTGTACAGAGCCATGCTGTGGAGGAGTCATCTTATTGTATGCAAGGTCTATTAGTAAATTGTATCATGAAAGGATACAGTTGGTGGCATGTGTACTCCTCTTTTGTTATTTACAGAGAAACTGCTGGGACACATCCTCTGCTTTTTTTTTTTATAAATGCTTATGTGTCACTTATTGAATTTCCACTTCTTTTCTTTCTTTCAGGAGCAGACATCATCATCACCTACTATACTCCTCAGCTGCTCACATGGCTAACAGAGTGAAAGCCTGCTCTTATGGATCATTTCAGATCTATGTTGAGCACCCCAAAAGTATCGTAGCTCAAAGAACATCTGGAGATGGTAGAGCAAGTATCACTTTGAGCTCCATAATAGATAAGATGATTTTAACACTATGATGGTTTTGGGGAAACAGAGCCTATGCAATTTTATCCCAGTCTTCTATGACTGAGCTACTTTGACCAAGGGGTTTGTTTATAGTAAACATACATTCTCTGGACAAGCAGATTTGATCACATTAAGTTAGCTTTATTGTTTTTTTGGGTTTTTTTTTAAGGTATAATTCTTCCATCTGTTATTTTTACTGTTAATAGATATATGATAACTACACCCAAGTTCATTTGTGGTTAACTGATAAATATTATATTCATTTGCTTTTGTTTCCTGCCTTCTTCTGTGATGTACGCAGTTTATCTGTTTTGTTTGGATGTGAATCTTAAAGGGTGGAACAGGACTGAACATACAGCCCTTCCAAGAATGCTGGAAATCTTGACTGGATCTATGTATTAAACTATACAGTATTGTTGTGAGACCTCAATGAATAAAAGAATGAAACAAGTCATGTTTAAAAACTTGTTTATTTCTTGGGGGGGTTGTAGGTTTTTTTTTGTTTTTTTTTTAGCTTTTTGAAATAAGTACCATTCACTTCACAGTCTATACAGTCCATGTATATGGAAACCAAGCAGCAAAAACTTTTTTCCATCCTCCTCACTGTATATGGGGAGAGTATAGACATGCATTCTTTTCTCAGCAGATTCTTAATATCTCCAGTTGTTTTAAGCTTCTTAATTATTTCCCTGATGGTAAAAAAAGGGCCTTTTCAACTGTTCAGCTATTTTCTTGTGGCCGTTTCCTGATGTGTGCAGCTCAAGAACCTTTTGTCATAGTTCATTGCTGTTTTCTCTGGTCTTTCTCATAGTGATGGATGACTGAGGGAATTTAGTCTGTTTTTCATCCTATATGTTTTCCCCAGTGAATAATTACCATTTAAGTGTTTCTAATCACTCACGTGAACTTAAAAATATAAAATATGAATTTGAATATACTTCACTTAGTTTTCACGTTTAAGAATTTCAACAATTGTGGCACAGATTTAAGAAAAATATTTTTTTATGATGAAATTTGGTTTATCATTATACTTTAAAGAAATGTTAGATTGTTGCTAATTTTTGAAAGAAATAAAAAAGAATAAGTAATTAAGAATAATTATTTCATTCTGCTCATATTTATTCATTTTGCTCATGATTACTAGGGGTGCCAATATCTGTGGAGGGCATTGTGTGACAGCACTTTTGCCTCACCCAGTGACACTAAAGTTATAATACAGGGCAGAACAGAGGTCATTTACATGCATCAGTCTTAAATGCACAGTAACAAAAACAGCTCGTTTAATTCCTAGGGATAAAGGTTTACGAAAATGGAATACAACTGTTTTTGGTACATATAACCACATAAACATTGTAAGTAAAATGTAGGATATGGGCCCTTTAATGAATCCATTAATCTGGGTAGCACTGGCAGGGTGTGTACTCCTGTCTGTCCTGAATGAACCATCAGAAATGCCCACCTCCTAATTTGAGAGTTTAAAGGCAAGTCATCATTATTTTCAGCACAGAGAGAGGCTCACATCACGTGGCCACGTATATGGGGACTACTAGTTTTACAAATGCCTATTTAACATGACATATTAAACGGGCATCATGTCGACTGATGGGAACTGGTTCGGTGGAGGACTTCTGGTTGCTGACCATACTTGCTGCCCTGAGGGGTCAAAGTACATATTTTTAATTGTCAATTTCTTATAAACACTGCATTAATAAATGAAAAAACGTATTCGTGTTACATGATTTAGCGGGGTACGTACGGTTGCTGGATCATCCTGTGTTTGTAACTCGTTGTCTTGATGGTTTAAAGCAGCCAGACAGCTTTTCCGCCAAATAGGAAAGCCCTGAGATCAGACACAGTTGCCATTCCGACCAGGTTAATGCATTTTTTTTCCAATTTATATAATGGTTGTATTGAGTTATCACAGTTCATAGAGTTCACAATGCAACAGAATAAGAAAACTAGGATCAAGAAATCAACAGAAATCTTTTCAGTAGTGTTTTTTTTTTTTAATCTGAATGCATATTTGCATTGTTCTTTTCCCCCCAGCCCTGGTTGGTGCCAGCCTGCCACAGCAACTGATGCTTGGAGTAAAATGATACGAGCAGTGTTGGGTTTCCATATTTTAAATGTTTAAAGGTTAAAAGTATCGAGGAAAACAGAAGAAACGCTTGTATTTTAACTGTTATCATTTCACATAAGTACTTACATAACCTATTGCAGGTCCCCCATTCAAGCTTGAATAAATAAGCCAGTTCCACAAGTGAACAGACAGGAAGGTTAAAAGAATATTTTACCTCTGAATATTAATCAGAACAGCATGGTTGCTGTCCAGTTGTTCTTATTTATGCAGCTTTTCAGATATTCCTTTTACTTCTGTTCTGTTTGGCAGTGAAGTGGAGCTGTACAGAGCTTCAAATGACAACTCTTTCCTAAAAATCTGGGATTGATTACACTAGCCTAAATACCAGGCTGTCATTTTTTTTTCTCCCGTTCGACTTGTTTGGTCTGGGTACGGGACTAGGCGTTTTACCCGGTGTTATCACACACTACATTTTCGTTTTGTTCAATAACCTCGGCGTTTGGCAGGTAAGTCAAAGTGAAATAAATTGTAGAGCATCTTTCTAAAGAATATGTAAAACTGAAATCTGTTTGTCTTGCATAATTAATTATGTGGGAATGCTACGTAGCATAATCAGTTTAGCTTCCTTGCTAGTTAGCTTAGCTCTGTTTTTAGCGAGTGTAAGTGAAGCGAGATACTTTGTGGTTGCGAAAAAAACGTTACATATTGGACAAGCTGAAAGAGCTGTCGTGGCTTAAATAGCTACCTTTAAGGCTTGTAACTTAGATTTTACACGAGCTTATATGTTTTTAGTTAGGGCTAAGTTAGTTATGGCATGTATGTTCTCCATATGGACTGTAACTTGGGCTGTTATAGCTAGCGTTAGCGCGAGATAAATCGTTTACAGCAAACCAGTGCCTGCCTACTTAGAAATTACTGTTTGAATTATTACCTTATGATAAAGCTAAAGGAATCCTTTAGACAAACAACTACATTTGTTGACATGGATATCTGAGCAGGTCAGATTCTTCAGGAAGAATTTAAACTGGTAGCGTTAGGTAGCTAACGTTACTTTTATAATCAACTGCTAGGAACTGCTTCTAATCAACTGGTCGCAAGAGTGTTTAAACTTGAGCTGCCACTGCTTAATTTAGAAAGAGAAAAAGATGTGGACGATGAATGTCATCACTAGCTTAAGTTGGTAAGTTTCAAATTGTTTCCTGCATTACACCGCGATCCTTACTGTAATGCCCTGAGATATAGTGATCCTGACTGTAAACATGTGTATTTGTATATTGAAATGAAAAGATCTTTCGCCGTCAATACACATATGTCTTTGGTCTGCAGTGGAACAAAACAAACATAAAAAAGTTCCCTGTACAATATTATTGGTATTTTAGAATTTTTAAGGAATAATTGTATTCTATTTAAGAGCTTTTAAAAAAAGAACACTGCTCCTTCTATGAAACATGGATGAGGCTCACTAATGTATTGGGGTTGCTTTGCTGCCTCTGGTGGTTTAAATATGTGCAGGGCACAATGAAATCAGAAGGCCACAAATCCATCTTTGAGCACAATATACAGGCCAGTGGCAGAAAGCTTTGTCTCAGTTGCACGTTGTAGGTCCTCCAGGAGGATAATGATCTAAAATGTACCTCAAAAACCACCCAATAATGGCTAAAAAACAAAACATTGCACCATTCTGTAACAGCCTGCTGTAAGTCCCGATCTGAAACCAACTGAAAATATGTGGAAAGACCTGAAACTTCTAACTAGAGCAGGGCACCCTTAAACCTGAGAGAACTGGAGCAGTTTACTTAAGAAGAATGGGCCAGACTACCAGTTGAGAAGTGTAGAAATCTCATTCAGAGTTACAGAAAAAGCTTCATTGCAGTGTTTGTCTGAAGACTGTGCTACAGTATATTAGGTTAAGAGTAGATATGTGTATTTTCAATTTCTTCTTTCTGTACCATAATAGACAGAACCTGCAGGAAGTTTCCTTTCTGGTTTCTTTATGCTTTCACAATACTGTATAAGATTCCGTTTTGGAATCAGGTTTGTTAGACATCTGTTTAGCATAGCATGCCAGTTCTTAAGATACCACGATCTATTTGGAAAATGTTGTGATATTGAATTCTATCATTCTGCACTAATGGGTAACAACATTCATGTTGTTCACTCAGGATGTTAGGATGGCGAGTGGCCCTGGCCTGCCAGACAGCCTGGTGCTGGAGATCTTCCTGCATCTCCCTCATGCTGCAGTGTTAAATGCTGGCCTGACTTGCCGGCAGTGGTTTGCTGTATCTCGAGATGAGTTCTTGTGGAGGGAGCTATTCTACAGCTACTACCGCATCCCACGCTCTGTGCCCCGCCACCCAGGTACTAACATGCTGCCAGAGATAATATGTTGCCTTTGCGTTCATGTTGCCACTGTACGTTATGGATATGAGAAAATTATAATGAGAGAGTCCTTTGAGTAATTTCTCAGGGCTTTGTTAGCTGCTACAATGAGATTAATTCCACCAACACTTCAAAACTTCTGCCAATTCAGTCGTTAAGATATAGAGTGGTTTGATGTGAAATGCTGTGTTATAAGGCAAGTAGTCCCCAAAGGCATCATATTTTTTCAGATTGACCACAGTTTGGCTTTTATGAACATTACATATAATGCTGACCGACAGAAGATACAGATAGGTTTACTGGTTTTTGATAGTAAATAAAATGGCTATATTTGCGCTGTAGACATCCCTGATTCTTATCACCACCCTTGTAAAAAAAATCACTCTAAATCACTGTAAAAAGTTATTAAGTTTATCTACAATTCAATCAGTGGAAATTCCCCTTCAATGTTACCATGCTCTTGTGGTTATTATTTTACTTTTGGGTTCAGTGAAGATCAAACATTGAGAGGGAACCAGTAGCAACACCCAAACTGTGTAAACCACATATGTATATTAGGAAAAAATAATACTAAAAGTTTACATACACAAACAGACAGTGAAGCCAAATGAAACTATAAGTACCATCATGAATTCTTTCCATAAACTGCTTTCCTCCATAAACTGCTTTTCTGTAAAGCTGCTTTGAGACAACACTAGTTGTAAAAAGCACTATACAAATAAATGTTGTTGTTGTTGTTGTTGTTGTTGTTGAATTTGTTCACTGATCGTTGTGATACTCAATGTATATTTGCTCCTGGCAGCGGCTGTGTCGTGGTGCAGGGAGTTTAAAAGGCTGTACGATTGCATCCCCTGCGTAGAGGTGCAGACACTGAAGGAGCACCATGACCAAGTCCTGCACCTGGCATTTTCTCACCGTGGACACCGCTTCTCCTCCTGCTCCAAAGACTGCACTGTCAAGGTGAAATTTTCCCTCTGCTTATTGTAGCACCCTGACATCCCTAAGTCTCAGCACTAAGCTGCATGGGTCATGAGCACAGGATCCAAACATTGGTAACAACAGTTTGTATATGATAACTACTAATATACGTTGTTACAATCACATGACTGAGTAAGCACTGTTGTAAAAATACCTATATGTGGCACATACACATAGAAAGAACTGTCCATAAACAAGTTAGCAGACATTTTTCAGTGAACTGTTATTGTAATGTTGTTTAAAGCAGAGCTTAGTTCACTGAAAACAATTCTGAGTACTCTTGCATCCTGCTTTCAAAAGCAAGCCCATAACTTGATGGAGTTTCACCCCAGACAGGAATCATTTTGAATCGTCTTGCAAGGCCATTCAAGAAGTATATAGTTCTACTTTACAGATTACCTAGTACCTAATGACACCAATAGCTGAGAGGGACCTAATAACATTTTATCTCTGTTGTGGCAGCTCTGGGACACAGAGCGGCCAGATGGAACTATCTCTTTGGTTCACAGCTCCAGCATGCGGCAGTTTAACTGGGGCTACACGCAGTTCTCCCAGTTCAACTGTGACGACACCCTGCTGCTGGTGTCAGGAGTCTACCTCGGGCCGCACCACTCCTCCTCTGGAGAGATTGCTGTGATTAGTTTAGGTAAGAAACACTCACACTAGACCAGGCTGGTCAAGCTGAGTTCCTTCCAGGCCGCAACTTTGCAGGGATTAGTGTTTTCCTTGTCCTAACACTTGCTAATTAGCTAATGAGTTGAATCATGAGGCAGAATGCTAAACTCTGAAGAGTTAGAGCCCATAAGGAACTCAGATTGACATCCCTGATGTAGACTTTTCTAGTACAAGTTTACCCTTACAGTAGATAAGTGGTAATGCTAAAATCCTGCCATGATGCCAGTTAACAGATGAAACACCACACCTGGCTCTTTTCCAATAATATTTACCGTGGCCGTATAGTGCCAGGGGCAGTGCGTCAGCATGAAACTGGTTGCGGTTTCTTTTCCATCTGTTGTGCTGCAAAGAGGATGTATACCAAATGAGTCACCTGTAACCCTTGTATGTGATGTCACTGAGGCTGTATCATTCCATGACTTACTGCAAACTTCCTCAGGGATCTGGATCTTCTTGCTCCCTCCAATTGACCAGGAACCTTGGTGCTTATCCACTACATACTAAACCACAGTTATATTCATAAGTAGCGTAATTTTTCAAATCTCCTGACCACGAAGGACTGTACGTACTGAGTGGATGACTTGTGCCTACGACCCCATGATGTAGGACAGGACAGCCAGCATCAGGTCTGATGACACTCCCACACTGACATTATAGAATCAAGAAAAGGTGCTACGTGTAGGCCATGTGGCTGCTGCACAGATGTCAATGATAGGAACCTATTTAAAGGCAGCCCAGGACATAGGTACTCCACTGTTGGAGTGGCCAGTAGCAGGCGCAGGCAGTGGACAGTTGGCAGCTCCATAAGCCAGCTCAGTCATCTCCTCCAGCCAGTGTAAAAGATGCTGCTTTGAGGGCAGAGAGCACCATTTAGCTTTCAAAAAGCATATAAACACTTGGTCTGTCTTCTGCACCTTCACAGCTTACTTAATTGCCCTGACAGGACATAAGAGCTGTCTCTTGAGCTCTGACTCGCCAGGCTGTTGGACTGGTTAAGAAACCCAGGACTGAGAACTTTCATCAGAAAAGTCAGGTTCGGCCTCTGTTTCACATTCGCATCACCTGGACCCCACTGGAGACACAGGAGGATAATATGTGTAGATCACATACTCGCTTTGCTGTTGCCACAGGTTTTCTGTGACAGCCACTCACGAGCAGCTTGCTTCAAGGGTTTAAACGGAGCACTGCATGTGTAGTCGAGTACCATGGGGAGCTCCCAGGGTGGTGGGCGGGTTGAGCAGGACAGGTGAAGTCTCCATGCCCCTTTCAAGAAGGCCACAGTCGGCTTGTATCTGCTCAGAGCCAGATGGCAAGTAAGGGCAGCAACACAGACTTTTGAAGTAAAGGAGACCCCCCTCTCCAGTAGCTCTTTGAGCTTCGGCCTACAAACACCTGTCACTTGTCCTCAAATGAGGCACGGGTTGAAAGTGCTCTAGCATTCGGAATCGTATTTTCGACTCCAGGAGAGCACAGTAACAGATCTGAGGAGGCCCTAAGGTCCATAGCCACAGCTGGAGAAACTCCAGTCATGGATACCACATGTGGCCCCCTAGTTGGGAAAGAAGGTCCTCTGCTTCCACTATAGAAGAGAGCATTTGGCCCACCGTGCTCATTCTGGGTTTATGCAGGCCAGGTTGAAAGGTGGCTGTAAACTCAGCAATAAAATCAAAACAAGCATGGATAATTTCTCCTTGGTAGTAATGCATTTGAAAAAGGTGCTGGTCCTTGGCATCTCGCCCACCAGGGTGTCCAGCACAAGCTTAGCCAAGGCAATATTTACAGCATTGTATGTAACGTTGCCATAGAAACCCAGCCCGTCCCATGATAGAGAGGCAGATTGAGCCTCTGAAGTAAGCCAAGTGCCTCTTAATGAGCCCTTAGCCTGGGCAGAATCCTAATTTTTGGGACTTTAGTTGCCAGTCTGTACTGTGGTGTGTGTATCTAAGCTACTATTAGCTTAGCTTAGCTAGCAGGTCACAGATTCAGGTTGAATTTCGGCTTTCTGTCCCTCCGACACAAGTCACTTGACTTTGCCCCCTCAGATTTCAATCACTGTCATCTAAAGTTCTGTCAGTGTTGCTTCAGTTAGGTAGAATCAAACCTGTTCTGTGGTGAGCAGAACTGTTATCATGATAGCTAAGCCTAGCTAACCTTGCCCAGAAACCGCACTGAGCACGGTTTGTAAGAGTTTCGTGCTGAACTGTGTCCATGTTGAAGTGCTGCTGGAATGGTTACTCTCAATGCTCAGAACATTTCGGCCCTACATTGTCGGCCTGTGCAAAGGTTATTGTGCGAAAGATTTACCAGAAATGATAGGAAGCTCTTTTTGTTTAATACATGTACAAACTCATTTTAAAAGTTAAAATTTGAACTGATTGTTTGGCCCACAGAGAACTACACGCTGCTATCTAGAGTGAGGAATAAACCCTACGACGTGTTTGGCTGCTGGCTGAACGAGACTCATCTGATCTCTGGGAACCTGCACTGGATCGGCAACATGACCTCCTGTACCGTGCTTTGGCTCAACAAAGCTTTCCAGGTGTGGCCTGGTGGAAAAAGTTTTTTTATTCTGAATCAATGAATATGAAGTCTTACACATTAGCTTTTTCAGCTAATTCTCTCTTTCTCACCAGGACATTGAGTCAGAGAATGTCAACGTGGTGAAGCGGCTGTTCAAGATCCAGAACGTCAATGCCAGCACCATCCGCACAGTGATGGTGGCCCACTGTCACCGGCACGACTCACCCGACCTGCTGCTGGACTATGAGGCCCAGTCACAGGCCAGAGCCCTGGCCCAGGAGCATGGGGACTCTCGCCAGCATCAGCCTCTGCTTTTCGACCTGGGAGCCTCTGACAGTGAGGATGAAGATGACGAGGAAGATGAAGAAGACAAGCGAGGGGAGATGAGGTGTTCTGCGCACGTTCCCCATTTCAGCTCGTCTGGACTGGAGCACATCAGACATGTAAGGATTTTTGTTGGCATGAATGCTATGACTGTCCACTCTTTTTAAAAGTTTTGAAGCAAAAAGACGTGGTGTCTGAGTAACAACAACTTTGAGTTTGTACAGTGCAGTGTGTGCAGGTTCCCAAACAAAACTCCTAAACACAGTGTCTTTTGTTCTGAGAACTCCTTCTGTGTGCAGTTTGGTCCAAATAGCACATAGTTGCTTGTAGGAGTGTAAATATAGCCAGAATTTGATACGATATGGTGGAGCTTGATACAATACAGCAAATGACTGCCTGAATATGTGCCTTGTGCTCATATGTTAATGTTAATACGTTGTTTGCACCTGATATGGACACAGTTACGTGAGTATTGGTAAATCGTTCAAGGAGTCAGTATTCAATTACTGAAATCAGTTTTGCACATATTTCCTGCTGATTTTTTAAGCAACACCAGCTCTGTCATCTAAAACGTAAGCATACAGCCCTGCAGTAATGTTGTCCAAAGTTTCTTTTTTTTGTGTGTGTGTGTGTGTGTTAAGTTTTCTTATAAACACTAAAATATCAAAATACACATCCCTAGTTTGCACGCATGCATCATTATGCCCTTAGTGTGCCTGCATGTAAGCTTTGTGCGTGGTGCAAACTAGGGATATTTTGTTTGTTAAAAATGTTATTGATTCTACAGAGCTCTAATTACATACTATAAGGTTAGTTTGGTTCAGGGAAATTAAAGGTCTTGAAATTTTTTTCAGTGCCTGTTGCATCACTCTCTAACAAAATACACCCCAAAAATAACAACCCCTACAATGTATAATAAGCCCCTACAACTTACAAAGCCAAGTTATTGTGTGGGAGCATACCATAATTTTTCAATATGTATTGAAATTGTTACACCCTCAGTTGCTTGTGTCACAGCATGAATGGGTAGTTGTTCGATTTCAAGTTACTTTGTTTATGTAAGCGGTTGTGGAAGCAGCAGCATGAACAAGTTTGAGGGAAAACTTGGGGTACATGGTTATTCACATCTGTGCGTTAGGGCCAGAAAAGAATTAAAAAATGTTGAAATGTGCGTGATGAGTCAGCTGACGGCTCCTTTCTATTCACTGCCGCTAGTGGTGTGGAATGTCCTACTAGTTGTTATAGCGTTTCGTTTTTTGTTAAGTTCTTTCATTCCTTGAAGTATACAGAAATCTTGAATAGTCCTCTAACTAATGTGTAATGTGATTATCGTTCACATTTATTTATTTGTTTTTATGTGATTACCTATTAACAAATGACATTAAAACTGTAGGTACTTCTATAAACAGAAGATTAGCTAGGGCGTCTATCATTTTACTGTGTTGTTCATACAATGCACTGGGTACTGAAGAGCGAGACAGATGGCAACATGTGTTTAATGTTTAATGCAGTTCTTTTCTGTTTTCTCCTGTAAACTTTTTGTGTGGTGTATTCTGGTCCTCAGGGTCTTCAGAGTGCAGGAGCTCAGGAGCTGGAGCTGGAGGCGCAGGTAGCTAGGCTGATGGGAAGGAGGCGCACTAAAGCTCCAGATCCAAATCTAGTGACTCCCTCTGCCCCTGGGGAAGGAGAGGATAAAACCTATCTGCTGTTCACTACTGGCAGCCTTACCTACTCACCTCACCAGATAGGTTGTGTTTTTGTTTATTATAGCACTAACAGCAGCTAACCTCTACTTTTTATTGGAGATGCACCGATATGGAATTTCTGGGCCAGTATGATAGCTGATAGAAATATTGTGGCTGATACCAATATCATAAATTAATAATCATAAATAAATTAATGTCAATTAATTATTTTAATTTGACCGATTATTTTAGTGTTTTGCCTATTTGCCTATTTTACCGTACAGATAATTTGCATTTAGCAGGATCATCTACACTAGAAGATTCAACACCCTAATTCCCACATGTGAACATAATTAAACCTTTAAACATGTTGGGTGATGTGATATCCTACATTAAAAATACTTTTATTGTACTGATCATAGATTGTTTGAGCAAAGCTTTTACTTTTTTGGTGATAGGTGTGGCAGGCAGATAGTCTGGAAAAAAGCCGTCCGTACCTTTTTTACATTCACGGTGTCAGGTTTCAGGCATTAGACAAATGGACTTCTGGTCTTGCAGGAAAAACATGAGTAAAATCATGTCTCATCTCTCGTACATCAAGTGAAAAGGATCATTTTAAACAGCCCTCATGCAAAATGGCTTTAAAGACGAAGGCGTCAGGCTAAGCTAAGCTGCCTCGGACGGCAAAGTGTGACATATGCACACTAATTTTTTACTACTGCTCGATTTTACTGCATTAATTACAGTTTTGTGGGCAAATTAAAGGTGACTTTAAGCTACAACCACAACTTTTGCTCAACTGTGATATTATGTTCTTCTATTTTGGTGTACATTAAGCCTTAACTCATACAGTATCACTGGTTTCTCCCACATCCGCTTCAGTGTAAAGAACTGTCGCAAAATGATTGGACAAAAGGGTGAAGCAAATCGCCCAACCTAGTTTAAACATTTACCACGGTTATGTTTTAAACAGTTACCTATTTAAGAGGACTGAGGAAATGGCACAGGCCTAGCTATAGTGTGTTTCAGGAGAAAAGTGAAGAAGTTTGCTTTAGTGTGTTTGAGGTTGAGTCGAGAGGGACAGGGTTGCGAACGCCATCCTACACTTACTAAAGGGGTTGCAGCTCAAAATGGTTGAGAACCAGGTGGAGTTAGAACAAGCAAGAGCAGAGGATTGAAAATGAGAGTTGGATAGTTAGACATGGTCACTAACTTGAATTTTATGTGCCCTGTGTGCGTCAGGTATCAAGCGGATCATGCCCGATCAGATGACCACGTGTGGGCCAGTGCTGGGGGAGGAGCGCAGCAGTGAGGAGTTCTTTGATTCCCTGGATCATGTGATTGACATTCACGGCCACATCATCGGCATGGGCCTGTCGCCAGACCACAGGTGGGGGTGTCAGACATCTGCAGAGACAGCTAATAAAACAAAAGAGGCATTTATCACACTAAATAATGTCCCCATTCATTTCAGAAACTTTTAACAGTGGGGGCTAAATTTTTACAGCACATTACCTACATTGTCTAATGTAAATTATAACAATTCTGTTCACTTCTTCGGTTTAGTAATTTTGGTATGCTTTGGAACACTTAATCGGTAGCTTAACCCTCAGTATTATTAGTGATTCTTAAAATAACTTTGTGTATCTTGAAGAAAAAAAAATGACCTAGGACACTATGGCAATGGTTACATATTATTGGCATATAGACCATAAAAACAATAAGGTGTTTTTTTTTTTTTTCTTAATTTTGGATGTCTTTATTTAGAAAATATAATATAAAATAGCTTCATTAAAAAAATGAGCTTGACTGTAATCTTAATGTCATAACTGATAATAATAATCCAAAATTGATGCAGGTGAATTGACTCCTTCAGATGCATTTTACACCGTATTTTCTAACACATAATTTGGTTTAAACAGGTACCTTTATGTGAACAGTCGTGCATGGCCGGCAGGCTGTGTGATTTCAGACCCCATGTCCCCTCCACCCATAGCTGAGGAGATTGACCTGCACGTGATTGACCTGAAGAGCCTGCGGGAGGAGCGCCGCAGTCTTCGCGCTCACCGGGCTTTCACCCCTAACGACGAGTGCTTCTTCATTTTCCTTGACGTCAGCCGTGACTTCGTGGCCAGGTAAACAATGCTCCACTTCTATACATCTGGACTGGACAATTTGCTTGAGCTCAAGCAATACAAGTGACAGTGATTTGATCAGTCTCTCCAGATATTTTGAGTGAAATTCCACTAAAACACTACTAAGGAACATTAGTATAACCTGATAAAGTATTTATTAATAATTGAGGCTGAAACAAACTTAACAGTAGTGCAAACATGTAGGGGTCATATTCCCAAGATGTCCTTATTTAGGAACAAATTCTATGAGGCCTAACCCTTTTCTCGAAGAACATGAGAGTCCTACTTTACCTGTCTTGAATCTCATAAGAAAAACCTACAATGGATTTAAATCAGCAAGTTATTCCATATATCACCGGCAAAGTACATCAGAAGTCTTGGCCAGCTGCATAGCTTTACACTCAGTATTACAAGTAAGTTCCATTGAAATTCCTAAAATAACTTTTGTGTGTCTTGTTCCAGCACAACCACATGTGGCAGCCTTAATCAATTTTGGGGGCAAGTTTTGCTCATATAAAAACACTAAAATAAGTGTTCATGTCTTTGAAGAAAACAAGTTGAAGTAGAGGCCACACTGTCTTGCACATTGGATTGCTCACCAAATGCTCCTGAACCAAACATTCAAGGAGAGAGAAAAGAGAATTTCTCAAGTGGCCTGAACTTCAGTGTGTTTCATTGTAAAATGTGGACTTTCTTAACATTTACATTAACTAAAAATCCACCATAATAAGCACTTTAACAAGTTTCTTATTGTCAAATACCAAAGTTTCCATCCAGAGCCCTTTTTAGAGCAACAAGCAACATAACCATAAAACTAAGGGTTTTAAGGTTGATCTGTACTTCTGCAAAGGTGCTGTAAAAATGTTTGCATGGAGACACTAAGGATTTATGGAGAATGGTAGTGTGCAAAGAATTGGACATGTACACCTCCAAAATCTCAATTGCGTGGCATGTCAATTGGTGGTGGTGGTGTGCTTCAAGCAAGTGCTGATTGCGCAGGGAAGTATGTATAATAGCCTTGGGTATGGATGAACGCAGTGTAAAATTGTCTCAAACTTCCCTCAAGTGCAGTGTAAACAACTGCATTCTTCTTTATTGCTTACGATAATTTACTTCTGTTTCTTACCTAATAACACAGAACTTGTGAACTGCCGGTAGATGAGGTTAGACCAATCAGATGAACAACCAGTTACCCACATGATGCCTACATGACTACGCAGTTACAACTAACTGGCTGTGTGACTCTTCCTAGCATGAATCCAGAAAGAGTGGACATGCTGGTCTTGTTGACAGAAAAACAGACGTGGATCTTAATTTATAAAAAATAATTGCAGTTTAAATTGCAGTGACAATGTTGGTTTGAAAAATCATAATTCGATATTTTCCCCAAATAATTTAGTCCTATATGCAGATGTGTTTGCAGATACCTATGCTAGTGATGCCTGCACATGTCTGCAGACCCGCAGGCACAGAGGTGCAGTCGGACTCATACTCCCTCTGTTTCTTCTCCAGCGGTGCTGAAGACAAGCACGGCTACATCTGGGACCGCCACTACAACATCTGCCTAGCTCGCTTGCAGCATGATGATGTGGTCAACTCAGTGGCCTTCAGCCCTGCCGACCAGGAACTCCTGCTGTCAGCCAGTGATGACTCTACCATCAAAGTGTGGCGTTCTCCACGCATGGTGCGCCTGGCCCAGAGCCCCCCACGGCCCGCTAGGCCCCGCAACCTCCTCTCCTCCCTGCTGGCTCGCAGGAGTGCTAATGCTAACGTGAATGGCAAGCCCTGAATGGGGACCTGACGTTATGCAAGGAAACACACAGTGGACATGACTGTAAAACACTCCAGAAACTGTAGCATGTGAGATCAAAGAACTAGATGGACGACGAGGAAGAAACAGCAGGGAGGTGAGTGTAGGAGTGTGTGTATGCATGTGCACACACTGGGATTCCTGTTACACTTGGGCCTGTTGGAAAAGAGGGGCAGACAAAGCTTTTCATATATGAGTTTATGAGACAGAATGCTCTTGTGCTGCCATTTTGTTTCAATGAGAATTTGTCAGATTTCAGTTTGATGAATACACCACAGGAACATCTATGGTTTTTTTAGACACAAAGGCACAAAATGTCTTTATTTTTTGAAGGACAAGACACTTGAAAAACTTTAATATAGGCATGTATCACATTAGGTTCATAAAAGCTTGAAAGCTTGTCATGTTGAGCTGGAGCCCAGCTATTCATGTCTTTTTAAAATGTTGACAGTTGATATTAATACAGAGTGATAAAGAATTTTGAAACATAAAACCAAGAATTTGCATCAAAACCATTTTTGTCCCATAAGCTACCAAGAGTACAATGATTGAGCTCTTAACTGATGGCGTTGTAGTTTTAACCACAAGTAATAGCAATCAAACAGTACTGTTTCTGCTGTATTTGAAGATCGAAAGCTTCAAACAAATAGCTATAAAATCAAAGCGACATACAGTGAATGCCTTCATTGTGAATTTCTTTATTAAATTGTGTCCTTTATTTCTTTATTAACTCATTTGTGTCCACTGCCTGGCGCAAATTACTTCATTTCAAGTTGTGCACCTTAGCACTTGTCTGAAAGAAACCCATCCTGCAAGTGTACAATCAAACCACTAATACACTGGAATGCTTGCAGGAAAGCATTCAGAATGTGTTTTATACGAGTTCTTAAGCATATTAGCATTTTTGTCTAAAGGCAAATGCAGCATACTTCAGTGTAATTGTCACTATCATGACTGAATAACAGTCGACTTGCACAGGATGGTGGGATGGTGGTTTTAATGCGACCCTTTTGAAGGAGATGAAACATCAAATCCACTGCTTTAGCATCTTGCTAGCATCGGTGTATTTGAGGAACTTTGTTGTTTTGAAACTGTGCTAACCCCTTCAGTACTGCATTGCTGTAGCTCATTATGCCATATTACTTTGTTTTCATATTTGACACCTATTGGACTCCCTCGCATCCCTTTGCCATTATGCATCTTCCATAATATTATCATAGCATTTACCATGTAGTGTATTTTTATTTACCAAGAATTCTTAAAACCCCATAATATTCAGTAAGAAACAGATTGACACCCATCTTTCAAATGTTTCTGCAAGCTTACTGTTCATGGTGGAAGGTTGGATCCTTTCATGCTTTTTTGTAATAGATGAATATTCATTTCAGTTTTGCCCCATTTTGGTGTTTTAAAGCATACCAAGCGCTTTAATGCATTCAAGCCCATGTAAACCTGCCAGAATGGATTGTGGTCTGGTATGATATGGTTTATCTGTATTGTGTGTCCTCTGCTGGTGCTGCTTGTAATGGATTTGTGTTCTTCAGCATGGTTGACTTTCTCACCTGGTCTTCTTTAACATGCATCATCAGTCTAGTATATATGAATGTTTACATGGTGATTCATTTGATTCATTAAAACTTTTCACATCTTAGAGTTATGCACTTCAACTTTTCAGTCTTCTTATTTGGAGATTTCATCTTGCCTGTCATTTGGCAGAAATATTTAGGCCGAGTTTATATCTGTTTTCATATTTGACACCTCCCTCACATCCCCATGCCTATATATATATATATATATATTTATACAAACATTTTTTGATTTGAAACCTTTATATAATACTATTATTTATATTCTTTTCCACTGACCAGAAAATAACAGAACACAATATACAAAATAAATGAAGCCTATTTCAAATCACAGTAAAACAAAGTAAAAGTCTTCATCATAAACATAAATACTTGTGTAAAGTGTTGAAATTAAGAGTTATTTAAACTGTTCAAGTTATTGTGCAATTTGAATTATATTTGTACGTTGTTGTGAGCAGGGCTTATGGTATTGATGCCATGGTAAAATTTCCCTTATTCGTTGAGTGCTCCCTTCTTGTCAAATAATGCCTTTAAGAAGAAAAAGAAGCAATTACAAGTAGAAAATTACATAGCAAAAAAATGAATACACACACTAGATGTGAAATGCTTTATTGATTGAGTTTTAGAAGTTAGAAAATTGTGCAATTCATATACATGCAATCATTAGAACAGGAAAGGAAGATAGCATTGACCAACAAGTACAGATGTGATCAAAACAAAAAGAAAATCTGAACCAAAGGGGTCTGTTGCTCCTAATTATGTTTTTAGTTTGTAAATGGTTGGGTGTCCTTACATAAATAAATGAGTGTTTTCTCTTCTGGAGAGTAATTTGTGGTTGAGCTTACTTGATAATTAACCATGTTTTTATAGTTAGCTGATAGTTAGCTCAATAACCCAACAAAAACTGGGCCTAATTATTAAGACTTGGATTCCATATTTCACATTTCAGTCAGAATTATTTTAAATAACGTAAGCTGTTTGCCCTGTGCACAATCGCCAGATAATTTAATCAACAAAACACTTTTAGTCACCTGTGTCAACAAATACACTTTGTACTGTTAGCAAACCAAAATGCAGATTAATTTTATAGGGGTTTGTGATCCATTACATTTTTGCATCATTCACTATTTTGCATCCATCTAATGGCCAAGCCCCTACAAAATTAGGACAACCCTTCCTAAAATAACAGAAGAGATCAGGAACAGAAGGTGGAAAAGGGCATTTTGCTTGTTTGTCAACAGCACTGAGCATTTGGTAAACATTCTTACTACTTTTGTTAATTTTGTCTACATTGCTACATTTCTGAAAAAATTGCTTCCTCCAAAAACAATCTCAGTATCTTTTAGGGTCTTCAAATAGCACTTTTTTTTATATTTACTTTCATAAAAGACAAAGAAGAACGCAATCAGCAATCATGCTAAAGCAAAACGACCACACTACCTCAATACACATAAAAGAAATGCTTAAAAGGTGATAGAAACCAGACCTCCAAAAGGGTTAAAGGCTCTAAAAGCTCACAAAGTTATTAGATGAAATGGTTACAGATATATTGCCTGATGCCTGAGACTTTGTTTTACACTAGTTTTGAGAAAGTTTCATTTTTTTCCCCCAACACCATTCATTGTGGAGAGGTACATTCTGGGTGAAAGAAAACTTTTTTCTCTAGATTTAGATCACTATTTTGCAACATAAACATTCCATATAAAAGTCACAAGACATGTATAGGTTCACTGGTGGTTTGGGATAGTAAATAAAATTGCTACATTTGCACTGGAGAATTTGTGTTTGTTTATAGAAACTTCTTATCTTTTGTCTTAAAATCTTATCTCAAGTTAGGAAATCTTAACTTACTCGATTGAAGTCGACAATCAACTGTCATGTCTGTTACGTAGCAACTGACCATACAAGCACAGCCAAAACGTAAATGCGTACTCAAAATAAACTAGTTAGCCAGACAGCTAGCTACTGTTGCCGATGTAAACAAAGAAAGGTAAAACAAAACTAAAGCACAATAAACTGGAAGTTTAGAATATGGTGACCACGCTTCATAGCCTTTTATCAAATCACCGCCGAGACTTAAGAAGTTTCTGTAATACAGCTCCTGGTTTCTGTCACCAGATAGGAAAGAAAATTCAAGTTAATAGTTTGTCTACAAGCATTTCACTTCAAATCACTAATTGCTCTCATTGCTTACATCTCAGTTACTAAATTATGGAGATATTTATGTAGAAAATCGGTGGAATTCCCCTTTAAGGTCAGGAATGTTTAGTGATAATTCGAATATTATGAATATCTCAAAAATACATGCAATCAACAATAACACTGTTAACATTCAGATATCACTTGCCACTGCACGATATATGAAATATTATTTGTTGAAATCACTGTAAAATAAGGGAGTAAGTCTCAAGCCCTGCGATGATTTAACTTGTTTATTCAGGTAACATTTCACTTTTTTGCTCAGTTGAGGGTTACTTTTGTGTGTATATACACACACACACATGCAGTGCACCAAGTTATTTGGGGATTTTTTTGAAGTTTGAAAGTATTGCAAGAATTTGTGCCCAAAAAATGCATGGTTTATTATAATATTAATTCTTTTTTTCCTCTCTTTTTTTGTTGGGTTTTGAATTTTCAAAGCATAAACGCATAAAGAAAAATACTATTGATCCTCACTTTGCAAAATCACTGATCGATACGCTGATGCTTTTTTTTTATTTTAACACATGTAGCTTCTTGTTTTTACGGACAAAACAGTTTATCTGGGTCAGCGGGGGCACAGTGAAGAACAAAGTATACACACTCCATGTTCAATACATCTTCAGTACGTCTACAGGTATATAAGCATGGCTCTCCAACCTTCAAATAAGCATTAGTATAATATAGTATTAATCTTATATCTTAAGATTCAAATAAGCTTTGTTATGAATGTCTATGTTAAAGATGTTACTTATAGGGCTGCAAGTAATGACTACATTAATAATTGTGTTTTAGTTACTGTTTTCCAAACAAAAAGTTTTATCTTCAGCAATGCAAATAATTTCTTAAAATATGAATCTGCTAAAATGTACCAAAAAAGGTTATAGCCTGGTTAGCCTTCCTCCCAAAAAATTTTAATTTTGAAAAGGTTTTTATGCATATATTTCTAATACAACTGGCCTTTACTGTAAACCAACGCCACGGCTCTCGCTAGGACCTGTCAAATCGAGTAGTTCCTAGTCGTTCTTGCTAAGTGTGCTCAGCAACTTGAGAAACAAATGGCACAGATAACACCACCATTCATTCTATGAACTGCTGTCTCTTCAGGTGGTCATGCACCACTGTTTTTTTTTTAACTGTCTTCCTAGAAGACTACAGTGTAAAGTGCTCTTGCACTAGACAAGACTTTCGTCGTGCATCACTTTCCACAGGTGTAGCCGACATTTTTTAAACGTTTTCCCTGCATCAGTGAAGTTACATTGCTAGCTATGCAGCAGCCTAACTAATAGGTAAGGAAGTTTTGTCAGTGTCCTCAGTTACTTGTTAAAACCCTAGATTATTCAGGAAATAGTCCAAGCGCACAGTGATCTACTGATCTGTTGATAATGTATCCTACTTCTTCTACTACCACCTCCTCTTTTTACATCTATTATACTTAATATGTAATATTTAAGTAATCTTGAAATAGGTGACTGTATTTATTATTATTATTATTATTATTGTTATTACTATTATTATTTATTATTGTTATTGTTATCATTGTTCATATGAGTCATCACCTGATGTTGTACATGTACATTTAAATTTCTCATATTAAACTATCATTTTTTTATAATATAAATATCATTATATGGCTATATATATATATATATATATATATATATATATATATATATAAATATAAATATATATATAAATATATATATAAATATAAATATATATATATATATATATATATATATATATATATATATATATATATAAATATAAATATATATATAAATATATATATATATATAAATATATATATATATATATATATATATATATATATATATATATATATATATATATAAATATGAATATAAATATATATATATATATATATATATATAAATATATACACACACACACGTTTATACTTTCACCACAGCCTTTCACAGGCAGTTCTCAGATATTTCATATATTGCTATCTACATAGACGTCTTTTACATACTGTGTTATGGATGAGACGTATTAAATTAGAGAGCTGTTTTGTTTTTTGTTTTTTTTTAGCTTAAGGGGCTTAGTCCGATCAGGCTAATTAAAATCTTCAGGAGCACCTATACAGTCCTGATCATAGTTCAGGCAGATTGATTTTAATAAATATTTGTATTTCATACATATTTTGTTTCATAGCATGGTAAACAATGATGTGGTGCACGTGGTACTTAATGATGGTATATATATATATATAAATACACACACATACAAACATTATATAATGTATGTATATAATGTATGCATGTGTGTGTATTTATATTTATCATATGTGTGTATAAAAATGTATGTATGTATACACACACACACACGCACACACACACGCACACACACACAGTTTAGTCTGTTGCATCACTCATTACAGCCCAGTTAGATCTACTATTGCTTTAATGAAAATGGTATCATCTCGCAGATAGGAACTCTTGCCTGCCAACTTAGCTAGGGGGCAGAAGAGTGGGCAGCCACTGGCGATGTTCATCTCACTAATTGGTCTTTGAAAAGATGTGGAGCTGATGTCAGGTCTGAACGCATCGATGATGTGCTCACGGTTATTCTGGTCTAACAGCATCAGAGTTACCTGTGAGAGAAAAGGATTCTGTTACTTCCCCCTAATCAAACAGTGAGTTTACAACAGATGAGATAAACATAAGAAATCTCTACAAATACTTAAGTGATATCACAGGAAGGAGGAATGTGTAGTGATTATGTATTTTCACAAAGAGGAGCCTACAGAGTGAACTGCCAAATCAGTTGCAAACTATTGACCAGTCTCTAACAGAAGCTCTAGGAAATGTGAAGATGTCTTCCAGAATCGTCACCATACTGCTGTCGTAAGAAAACACATTATCTCTGAAACGGTAGCTTTAAAGTTAAGAATGTGTTTTCCTTCTATACTGTAATTTAACATAAGATTTTATTCCATGTAATTGTAGACCATTGCTGTTGGTTCATTTGTTATAAAATGTTCAGGTGGCATTAATACAGAAAAGTGACAGTTTGTACAGTACTGTGCAGACGTTTTAAGCGTCTGAGGAAAAACAGATTTAAAAAGCTATTTATCCAGGCAATAAGAATTTATTTGCTCAAAAAACACTAAAATTTGAATACATATAAATAACACTATTACGACAAGTAGTTATTTTATGTATGTCTGCGTGTTTAACCACTGCCAAACCTCCCCTCAAGGAACGCCAGTATTAAATAGTAGTTATCGTCCAATACCTGGTTTGGAGGATCAATACTTCATGTTAAATCAAGTTTGCTGGTGTTGGAATTTATCAAATCCCTGTGATGGCTGGCAACATTGAGGAGAAATCTGAAACTCTGTTTTTCAAACTAGTATACAAGATGTTAACAACTGCTTTGAAAAAAGAAATTCCTGTTTTTACCATATTTATGTTAATTTGTATTTATTCTATGACATATTGTGGTTTTTCAAGCATGTTCCCACTTTTCTTTCTCTGACCAGAAGTGAAGCACATTAACCAGACAGCAGTCCAAACAAATGTGAAAGAGATGGATGAAGTCAAAAGGTGAAGAATCTACAGTCACCTTTTGGCTGAAAGGCCACTTGAGCAGAGCGTCGTATTTTCCCCTCATCACCACGAAGAAGAGTGAGAGGTGTGTACCTCTGCCTGTGCCATCTCCGTTCAAATACAGCCTCAAACACATTTTATAGCCATACTTGCTGGAGTAGAAGGCTGAAACAGACAAAACAATCAGTCAGATTCCCTTCAGACTGAGAGACAAAGAGGCACTGAAGCACTACACATCATTTTAAAAGAGAAAGCTGTATATGTGAATGAAAGGGGAATTTAGTCCTTGAAGCAAACAGAAAGTGAAACTTTTAACATTTGCCACTGCTTTCGGATTTTGATCAAAAGATTGAAAATGAAACCTCAACTTTATAATTACGATCAACAGACTGGTTCATCAAAACACTAAAGCTAGGGTGGGTAATCCAAAATCAGTGATTTTGTGAATTTGATATTCTGCTTTTCACAAAGCAATCTTGAGTTAGAGGCCTGACCTCAGATCAGATTAATTCATATTGATTCTAGATTACTACGCCTACTTCTGAAGTGGGCTTATGGATGATTTCATTTATCAGATGTGACGTACAACACGCTTTACACTTTACACCTGTAGAAAATGGTGAACAAGGCAGTGAACGTGATTAAACATGTCAGTTTTTGTTACTGCATTAAGGGAAAAAGGGATATTTTATTAATTTAGCAAAGAAAAGTATGATAGTATGATTTCTTTTCTGTGTTCTGATGGTATCTTCAGACAAGAAGAGGGTTATGTTGCATTTTTAGTTAAAGATCTGCATGCACGACCCCGCTGATGAGCACCAGAATGCAGCATAAGAGCAAAGGTCATTTGGATGAAACTGTCTTGTAGCCTGTTTCCAACACTTACTGATTTAATCAGATCAGTGGAAATAATGAATACCTGTCTCAAGCTTACACATAAAGCGTTATATAGTTTTTCATTATATGCAACAAATTTCCAGGCTAACCTGGCACACCACCTTGGAGCTTAGGACAAATTAAACACAGTTTTAGGGCTGTTGTGATTACTTGACAAAACACGACTGAAAGTTTGATTACTTGATTAATGGTCAAAATGATCAGTAGATGTCTGTTACTTATATAAACGAGCCCTACCCCAGTTTCAGAACAACTGCGATAAATGGTAAACCCACCTGGTGAGAACATGGCGGGGGAACGGCCAGCTAGCGCGTCTTGCCTGCGACGAGAGAAATCGGATATTTTCCAAACGAACACACCGTCGTAAGTGCAGAACTGTAGTTCTCGTAGAGCCTGCTCAGATTCAGCCAGCTGCAAATCACGCATGGTCAGGGTTCGCTCTAGCTGACGCACCTGTCACACAGACACATAGGCCAAGGCAAGATTAGCTCAAGATCCAGACTATAATACAGAGCTCTCTGCACAATTCTGCAAAATCCTCTGCAAAACATTATTATTCTCTGAAATTGGCATTTTTAGCATGTATACTGGTCAGCTACAGAAAAGAGAGATGTAGCTCTGAAATACTTAAAATACACAAAAGGGGTAAAAAAGTGGTAACTAGAGTCTCTCTGAATCAATGTTTATTTTCTGGTTTGGGAGTACTTTTGTACTTGTCAAAACTCGCATCTACACTGCTGACACGTCTCTTTTTTTTCCCTCTGATGTTCAGTTTCTTTCCAGTTGTCTAGAGCAGAAAGCTCCTCACTGACTCCAGCACACCTTCATTAAAACACCTGACTCTCCTATTCTTTTTATTAATACAGTGGCAAGTTTTTTGCACAAGGATATGAAGCATAAAACCCCATCTGTGGGTATTTAAGGTGCACTCTGGCTACATCTGTTGTAAACATGCCTACTTGCCTTTTTCCAGCAGTACGATAGTAGTCTCTAAAGATTTCCTGGTTTAAAGACTAGGAAAAAACTCTTCTGATGAGGTGTCTTTAAGGTGGAAGTAATTTTTTTGAAAGACCACAAGTGCTTTGCGATGGGCATTTGGGGGGCTGTTAGATTTTTGTTTATTTTTTGTCTAGCTGGTTGGATTATTTCTTTAACAAAGAAAAACTTTGAATGGCTAATTAAGGTTAGTGCTATATCACTAATGCTAACTAGCATCACAGATATATTTATTAGCATCTAGATCAGTGGCTAGCAGTCAACATTTTTTGAGTGGCATCGGGATTCCCAAAGATTGTGATGTATTCGCGCAATGCATGCTGGGTACTGCAGTGAGAGAACAATGATGGACACAAAAATATGGAAACTATACACACTGTACAATACAAAATACTACAAAATATAACAAATACTAGTTTTAGGCTGGAATGCCCCTATAATGCTTTGAAGTAAGTGTCATGCAGGAGTTGCCTAAATGTTGTGTTCTACAAATAACTTGTGGAGTGAATGAAAGACCATCATCTGGCGTGAGCAAATGGGCATGAGCACTTGTCACTGAGGAAATTTCACTTTATTCCCTATAAATGACCATGACATAAAGCTGGATGGTTACCAATGATGGAACAGATGCTAACGGAGACGTGTCATCGTTAGTGTAGGCTCAGGTGGCTTTGCAGAGAACATGCAGTGAGCATCATAAATGGAATTATACTGATCAAACAGGTAATACAACAAAAAAATGGAAACACCTGTTATAACAAAGGATGAACAATGAAGGATGTATAAATTTATGGCAGAGACAGTAATGGCTTTTCTGCCACTCACGGAAAAATTCCCCCCCAAAAAAGTGCGTGCTGAATTTAAAAAACAAAATTCTGACTGAATGGAATCCATGGGTTCATCCGGTGCTGAGGGCCGACCATGAACTAATCCTAGCACATGGTCTTCTGCCGGTGTTTCAATTTTTTATTCTATACCTGTACCATTTATACCAGACCCTACATTCCAAAACGCTTAAACTGCTTTAACTGCTTAAACCATCTTTAATCGAATGTATTCCATTGGCATCGCTTTGAGTCATTACCTACGCGAAGATGTGGTGCCCTCTAAGGAATGGCCAAAAGGCACACGGAACATCAGCTGTGCGAAAAGAAAAAAACACTACAATAAACCTGGCTTAATGAACTGCTCTTCTATAATTTGGAGGCGTAGGGCATTTTCCGCTGCTGTGGAAAGGTCGTACCTTATTGGATAAGTTCTCGATCTTCTCCTGGTCCAACTGGTGCTGGCGCGTTAAAGCTTCCAGTCTGAGGGCGGTGCGTTCCACCTCTCGATTCAACACACACACTATGTTCTCCAGTGCTGTCATCTTCTGCTGCACACCGGGGCCTCCCGCTGCATTGTGGGCAGCAGCGTGGGCCCCTGGTGGAGCTGCATCTTCAGGTCCGCGGTACAGCCCAAGACCAGAGTCCTCCTGCCACTCTCCTGGCCCATCAGAGTGCAAGCGCACAGAAGACAGCACGGTCAGCATGAGCCGCAGGTGCTCAGTGATACTGCTCTGCTCGTGTTCGTGCTGTTTGCCATTGTCAACCTGCAGGGGTACAAACAGTTAATATTGCGTTTTTGTGGGTTTTACATACCAAATTACAGTCATAACACATTTGAACCTGACCATGACCAGTTTTCAACCTTTCTTTATCCCTTAGAATTACATAGGCTGTTACTATAAGACTAATAAACATAAATGACTTGTAATATCCTCATTAAAAAAAGCATATAAAAAGCAAGAACATGTAGCTTCTGAAGTCTAAATATTTATTCTGTGTAACTGCAGATATTTGTGTGCACACAATATGGATTTCACAGTACAAGCAATGTTAGATACTAAACATAGCTAGCAAATAAGGTGGCTAATAAGCCAATTTGGCCACTTGTATTTTTATAGTTGCACATGAAAAAGGAAAGACAATTGAATTATTCTTTACAATTATTTATATGACATTTAATCAAGGGTGGAAGAAATCCATGCTAACGCTACATATTCTCCTTCATGTTGCGCAAAAATGAATGGGCTATGAACATTTTAGCCATAAACACAGCATCAACCAATGGGGGGAACTGCAACTGGGGAGGTATTCATGATTTTTCATTGCCTGCAGTGTCAGGTGTCAGCAGTAGATGGCAGTTCACCAAAGTATATTTCAACTGGGATTATTCTGGGAGGGGCATTGAGAAGAGGATACAGTTTGGGATCGAGCTGGACTGCAGTAAGTAGGTGCTGTTCATTTTTAGTTTATAGCTTCTGCACTTTAACTACAGCGCTATTTCAAGCTGCTTTTTCTGTTCAGTTGTAGTTTTGTTCTTAAAATTCAGCACAGTTTGTGCTATGATACTGAGATGATTTTCTCCGTAAAGGGGGAAAACCGACACACCAAAACAAACTTTGTGTTGAGTGAATCAGTCATTTATTTTTAGCATGTGACAATGTTTACTGAGATCTAGGTGGGGACTTTTCCAACCCACAGCGGAGCTATATGAATAGTTATGCAGGGGATAAGATAAACTAATCTATTCAAATGGATTCAAAGAGGTTTTGACTAGCTGATACTGAAAAAGTGGTACAAGTCATGCATTACCGGTAAGTGCAATAAAAATAGTGCAGCATGTTTCAACATTCAGATGTTTTTCACATTAAGTAGTCAAAGAATGCCAGAATGCCATGCATGCTAGGAACGTCTAGTTTGGCTCATTAACTGACTCATTTGATTACAGCTAAGCCCCAAGGTAACTGGATCCTTGATAAACCTGTGGAACATAGGTTTCGTGAGAACAACCCTCCTTCCTCATGCCCTCTGTTCCACAGAACAAGCATACATGGATATTTCATAAAAGCCTTTGGTGCACCAGCCCCAGCTAGCCTAGATAATAACAGCAGTTATCTGGTGTAATTACAACCTAGGCTAGCTGGGGCTGGTGTTCTGCCAGTCCCAACGGGCCTAATTAATTACTACACATAATTACATTATTTTCATATTCCTATTGGATGCTTAATGTTGCCGTTGTAAAATAAATTGTCATCTAAGTGTTGTTTTGTCATTTTAAGTGTTTAGGAGGATTTTGTATCAGTTTAAGAGACTAAAAGTCAGCCAGCTAGCAAGCTAGAACTTGTGATTTGGTTTAGCTGTAGTTAGGGTTGCCACCCGTCCAGAATTTTTCTGGATCATCTTGCATTTTAGATGTCTGTCCAGGAAAGAAAAATTAATTCCATCCCTGGACACAAAACATGCTGGAATCCAAGCCTTTTATGTTAGCATTTCTTATGAGGTTTAAATGGCTTCATTTTATCCAATCAAATCATCTGTAGTTGCCTTGCTGGTGAACTGTTAGGCATTAGGTAGCACTGCAACATGATAACAAAAGACTAGTTCTATATGGTGAACATATCTACTTGCCAACTGAATTTGGGTTAAAAAAAATAAATAAATAAATAAAAAAACGTGCAGGTGCTGGTAGACTGCCAGTGTTTATTTCCACAGCCTAGCAGAAGAAGTGATTTAGCCTTACAAGGCAAGTTATTGAGCTTAACAGTAACCTGGATCTCAGTTTTTAGTTAACCAACAACAATCCAACAGATCAGAAACACTTAGATGCTAATTTTAACCAAAAGCGAGGTTATTTGTGCATGCTTAAAGATGCAAAGCTACTGTATGTCTTATGCCTGGCCCATACTACAGGACTTTAAAAATCCTAATACATGCTGAAAATGTGCATAACCCTACACATAATGACTGATTCCACTGACTTTTTTTGTTCTTAGCCACCCTTCAGTCATCAAAGCTCCCACACTACAAGATTTACTCAGAATAAAACTCCACATGCTTTCAGATTACAACGATGAGTCCAAACCAACAGTCCTGTCCCTCAGAACCTGAGATCTCACAGAATTACTTGTGAGCAAACCACAGCACAGCACACATTACTGCTAGTTATGTGTGCATTTAGCAGTGTAAAAGTGAAAGGAAATATCATCGCTGTCCAAAGAAAAACAAGTATCTCCAAAAGGGTAACTTTACAGGAGAGGGCAAAAACATTCTTTACATTTAACGCAAGTCAATGTGAAGAGATTTTATTCCAAGTCATTTTGGAGCATTTCTATTGGTCCATTCATCATGAAATTTTCACTCGATGTAAAGGACAGCCACCATGTTCCAATGATGCAGAAAACTAAAAATAAAAAAAATGGAGATACATGTTTTTCAGCAACGATGTTTTGTTTTTTACAGCGTCATCATCATCATCATCATCATTAACCACTTAGTCCAGATAGGGTCGCAGTAGCAGTCAGGAGAGCACAGAATCTCAGGCAACCCTGTCCCCCGCAACTTCCTCCAGCTCATTCCCGGGGACCCCAAGCCGCTCCCAGGCCAATTTGGAGATCTAATCCCTCCAGCGGGTCCCAGGACGACCCCGGGGTCTTGTCCCGGTAGGCCGTGCCTGGTACACCCCCACCAGGAGGCGTCCAGGGGGCATCCGGATCAGATGCCCGAACCGCCTCAACTGGCTCCTCTCAATGAGGAGGAGTAGCGGCTCTACTCCGAGTTCCTCCCGGATGACCGAGCTCCTCACCCTATCAAGTAGAGTGTAGCCCGCCACCCTGCAAAGAAAGCTAATTTCCGCCGCTTGTATTCGCGATCTCATACTTTTGGTCATTACCCACTTTTTTTTTTTTTTCCCCACATGGTGGAAGGGCTTGTGTGGTCTAGGGATCTTCAGAGCTAAGTTGTTGGGAGCAATATGCTCCTGGTAGGGTCTCCCAGGACAAACAGGTCTGGAGTGAAGACCTAACTCTATCCAAAAAAATTTTTCAGTATCGATTAGGATAAAAAAAGATTTTTTTCCTTCTGTTTACCACTGATGATGCTTGGCTCTCGTTGGTTAACAATCTTTCACGCATGACATCAATATTGTGTTTCAGTTTATATTAACAATTCTAAATAGGGCTGGAGGGGGTAGAGCGAATTCTGCACACTCTATACCCCAAATCGACCTGATTATCCAATAGTGCGGGCCAGGCATTACTTGGATATATGTTGACAGCTTAATCACAATCACCTCTTTTATTGAAGCTAAGGTCCAACTGATATCATTTGTCAAATAATTAAGTTAATATTCACAGTTAGATGGATTTGCTGAGAAGTCCCTACTGCTAAAATATTTAAAAAGCACTATTTAACTAGAACTACTAAAGTACAAAAATTTTTAGCTCCTAAAATCAGTATCAGTGATAAATCAGTATCAGTGATGAATCAGTATAGGTCAGGCCAATTGAAACCTTGTGGGCAATGCTAAAGGGTGAGTAAACAAATTACAAGCAAAGTACATGAAGTACTTTACATAAAAAATTCTACTGATTAAGCGTCTATGCATGCATGTTATGAGAAAGGCATACACACCACCGCCCTGCAGCCAATTTCGCTGAACTGACACGCTGACTTGGACTTTGCACATGATTTGCTATGCTCAGGAAACTGTGGAGAGAAAAAAAGAGAAATGACAGTCTTTGATAAAGGTCTGTTATGCATGCTCAGAGTCGCAATAGGCTGCCTTGTGTGTGAAAAGGTTAAGAATGTGGCTAATATGTTAAGCATACCAGTATGACTAGTAACAACGCCTGCTTTGCTTAAAGGAACATATTTGACTATACAATCTAGAACATTCATAGTTCAGAGACCTGCACTAACATTTACACCACCCACACACTGGGGTGTGTGAGGGTGTGGGAGTTTCCTTTTGTGTTTCAAAATGACGGGTTCAATAAAGGAACAAAACCGGCAACGGTTGAAAGTAATACCTACTAACCTTTTCTCTGGGGATCTTCTTTTTACCGCAGTCTTTGCACTGGATGGGAAATTTCTGGCAAATTTCGTCATGAGCCTGAAACAAAAAATGAATAATACAAGAAAATGGCTTCATCAGAGATTCCTAAACAATTCCTTCCTAGGAAAGATCTCCTCCCTTTAAACTAGAAATTGCAACAAACAAAACAAACAAAAATAAACAATGTGAGCTGATTAAGTGTACTTGTGCTGTACCTAAATGCTGCTGCTACACCTTTACCAAAATGTTGTTGCATAATTATGCATGACTTTTTGTGCTAAGTAGCAAGTTGCCTCGGTAACACTGAGTTGTGTTACTTAAATAGGCAACTCATTTTTTTTTGCAAGACTTTAAAATGGTTAGCCCATTTTAATGATGTTATTAATATATTTATATTGTGACCAATATGACTGTAAAGAAATCGGAATCTGCCTTAAAAAAATTCTTCGGTTTAAAAAAAATATTTATATGTATTGAGCCTGCAGTATTTGCAAAGCCACAATAAAACATTTGCAAGCATATGCAGTCAAGAAAATAAGTTAACTAAGTTATCTTCTACAGGGAACAAACAGACATATTCTCAATGTGTTAAAATGTATTCTTTGTAGAGGATGTGTTAACTTATTTTCATTTATAAAATCAACAAAAACAATTTGACTGGCAAACTTTTGCCTTTGGCGTGACTGTACTAGAGACTGAAAATGCATAAGAATATTTTTACATATTTACATACACTTTGATTCCACACTGTATAGCTGTTTTGTGAACAAGGCCTCAGCTGCTGTCAGTAAGCTTTGAAGTAAAAGAGGTTACTGTATGTGTGTTAATGATAGACACAGCACTTCATCAGACGTTCGTAGTTATTTACCTTAATGTCTTTGAAGCTGAAGGAGACTTTGCAGTACTTGCAGTTCAGAGTCCTGGCTTCACACTCTCTCTCATTGTGACGGTCTTTGTCGGTAAGTAGGATAAACATTTGACATGCTTCACACTTCACACGCTCAAACTCACATCGGCCTTCGTGCTGCACCTGGGGAAGCACGCACAAGATGAAATTATCTAGATTACAACTATTGTCAGTAATTTTGATCAATTTTGGGGAACTTCTGTGGAAGCTAAAACATAAGCTGTACCAGTAAACTAATTCAACAGTTAACGCAATAACCAGGGAAACATTCAACTGCTTTGGGTCTGTCCATGGTAAGTTTTAAAAAACTGCCCTCAGAGTAGTTATGACAATTACATGTACATGTTGGACAGCTGGGATGCACGATAAAGCGGTGGCCGATATATTATTTTGCAATAAATGAAAAACGTAATTATCGGTCCAATATAAAAATTTTCGAAGATAACTGAAAATTATGCCATATTTTTGTCTTTACACTGAAACGTGTAGTCACCAGTGGTCGGAATTTCTCTTCCTCTAGAGCAGGGTTTCTCAAACGCTAAGCCACAACGCTGAGTGTAAAACACCCTGTAGTGGTCCACAGGCCTAGTTCGGACCAACAGAGGGTAGTGCCGCAAAGAGGGAGGGGCGTAGTTCATAGCGGGCCGGTAACAGCATTTTAAGCCATATCGACGTGAGTTAAAAAAAAAAAGTGTTAATTTGATAATAAATAAAAAAAATTAACATTTTTAAATAACAAAAAAATAATAATAATAACAAATATTAACAGAGCAGAAGTAGGCTAAATTAAACATCATCAGTTTGTGACAATGCAGCCACAGGCACACGGTGCTTACAGTTAGCTAGCCAGAGATCCTTAGGGCGCTTTCACACATACCTTTTTTAGTGCTGACCTATCAAACTTTCTCTTTAGTTTGGTCCGTTTTGACATGTGTGAACACTCCACCCATACTCGGGTCTGCACCAAACAACTGAACCATGTTCCGGCAAAAATCAAGGGTCTTGGTCTGTTTACAATTGAAGTTGCGATGGTCCACATCACACAAGCAAATTCATCATGAGAGCATGCTTTCCTCTTTTTCTAGCAGCACATTGGTGCTGCAGTGTCTGCATACTCTGCTTAACACCTGATTCTTTACAGATAATATTGTGCCTGTGGCACGAACTGCTAATAAAAACAGACGAGCAATAAAATGGAATGTATTTTAGTCAAGCAAGAGCAACCTGATTGGATGAATTCAAATTTGAACCCCAGTTCTAGAGCCCTACAGCACCCTCCATAGGCCACTTTGAGTTTCCCTGCAATGTGCGCTGAAGGCACGTAATGTAACTTACTGACATGAATTCTGACAGATAAGACTTTCGTCACTAACGTTTTAAGATTTGTTTTATAAATCAGTTTCCGATTTACAACAAATAGTGTTACATATCTTTACCCCCATTTTTATGATGACTGCTCCAGAAAGGCAGAGGCTGTTGAGTTACAGTTGCCTTTTTCAGATATGAAGACAAAATGATAATATGGAGTGTGAATATTTAAGATCATTGTTTAGTTATGTTTTCATAATTAATTTAGCTTTTTTTACTACACGCAAAGCCAAGTTCATGCTCCACTACAAGTTCCAGTCTTTAAAAATACCAGAGTAATTTGTAGCTGGGGTTCTTTTAGTGTGCAGCCTTTAGCCAGATGGCTATGACTTTTTTTTTTTACAGCCTTGCGTTGGGCTCACTGTTAGTTGTTGTAATCAGTTAATTCCATATCCCTGTTCTGCATTTTTAGGAACTGTCATAGCTTTCACATATTCTTGCAAATGGCTTTAGATAAGAGGGACTTGTAAATAATGTAAATTATCTACATAAATTAATGTGAAAAATTAACATGAGTAAATTAAAATTATTTAAATTATCAGCTTATGATATCAGCATCATCCACAATAAGGTGCTAATTTTCCGTTATCATACTGGGCTCCAACAAAAAAAACAATGCATCTCTATTGGACAGTAAAATGTGGTAAGTGGACAAAAGCATGTGGAACTGGAGCTTTACGCATGCTACCGTGTTTTCCATTTTCACTACATAGAAGAAGCATAATGCTGCCTTTAGTGTGTGCAAAGTGGAATTTTGATTGTTAAGGGCTTACTATTGATTTCTCAGTGTAACAATAAAAGGCCACCAAATTAGTAAGTATATTTCTTTTTTTGTTTGCTCGTTTACATAAAAAATAAAATTCGTATTTATTTGTATGTGACAAGCAAAAACCTAAAAACATATGAGACAATCACGAAACTAAGGCAGAAGAGTAATGAGAAAAATAGTTTAGCCAATAGGGGGTACTATGAGTTGTAGTCTTTGAATCCATTGTAATGGATTAAGCTGTTTGACTTATTCTCGAGTAGGTTTGAATCAAATCAAGAAACTCCCAAGACATCCCATCATTTATAATCGTGCATACCACAACCTTGCTGATAGCTTTAGAACAGAGAAACCTGCTGCTTAACAGCAGTTTATCACTAGCTTTAATCACAGTGCAATGGTGCAATCACTAAAGCTTTTAGTGATTTAGCCTTTCCAAACACAGGACGATGACACATTTTTAGGCATTTTACGTTTATTCAGAACATCCTTTGAATACCAAACACATTTTGAAGCACAACTTCCTGGTTCTAATGCAGATATATCCAAGACAAGTGACTTGTGCAAATGCAAAATAAATCTATAAAAATGATGGGTTGAGCTCACGATTTAATCACATTTGGAGAACAGGATAAGTTCTTGATCTTTGACAAGCTTTCTCTTGAAGGAACATTCAATATTCATAGCAATAACTTAATGAACAGTGTGTTCAAACAGTTTTATGTCTTCTTTCAGCTTTGTCTTCATGCGTAACACAAAATGCTTACACACACACACACACACACACACACACACACACACACACACACACACACACACACACACACACACCAAAAAAAAATAAATTAACTGATGGCTCTTTAGAGGACCATTTTTGTAAGGGAAATGTCAGTGTGAAGAACCTTTTTAAAGTTTAAAGAACCTCTACATAATGTGAACATTAAACAGGGCCACATATGTTCTTTAGGTGGAAGTTCTGGTTCTAGCAGGCTAGTAAATTCATTAGCTCAAGGGAAAATTTAGCAGCGCAGAAAGTAAATGTGAAAGCCTGTTTTATTAGTCAAAAATACACAAAGTTACAACAGGGGGCATTTGTGATGCATGAGGAGGAGGCTTGAGTGAAGGAGACTGCCCCTTCTGATGAGCTAACAAGCTACAACTAGAGCTAACTGGCGTAGTGTTAGGTGGGGCTTATCAGCTTCTATGCAAAGTCTTTAGCTCCCAAATGGATGATGTGCCAACATGTAAATCTGAGGTATTATGGGAACTCCTGAGATGATGGCAGGAACCGTAGACATGCGTAATTATACATTTTATTAAAACTAAAAGGAGAAAATCGCCCCAGTATTTACAACACTTATGGGACAAAAGGCAGCAAGAGCTTCTGTATGCAGCTTTTGTTTTGTCGTCCGTGATTAATTTGGCTAACAAACTAGGTCCATGGCTGAGAAAGCACCAACAATGGTGAGGAATACAGTGCCCAGTACTTTTACTGACAGATATTCAGTTTACCATGACAAACAGAAGAAAATAAAAAGGACTTAGGCCGATAATAATGGATCTTCTAAAATAGGATAACCTGTAATATAACCTTTTTACATATCAAAAGTAGTTCACAGTCATAATACACAGTGTTGCAGGCTTAGTTCTTCAGATGGAAGCACTGGTGCTAGCAGGCTAAAAAAATTCAGCAGCACAAGTGAAAATTTTGCAGTACATTTAAAAATCTGTTTAGATATTCAAAAATATTGAAAGTTTAAACGGTAAGCTGTTGTAGGTGCATGAGGAGGAGGCCTGATTGAGACTGCCCCTTCAGATTTAGCTAACAAGCTAAAACTAGAGCCAACTGGTGTTTGATCCTGATGGGGCTCATTAATTTCCCTGCAAGCTCTTAGGCTTAGAATGGTGATGTACCAGCTAAATACTTGAAATTCTCACCCATCACAAAAAAGTTCCACAGACATTACAAAGAGTCAGTCTTGTGTCATCCATTTTGCTGCAAGAATGCTAAAGAAGAATGTGTTAAATGCACATGCATTTGTTTACCCTTGTAGAACTCTAGATTGGGCTGCTGCTTCAACATCATGATGTCGATCAGTCATTAATGATAAATGATGGCATCAACCCTAGCTAGCACTGGCAACAACCACTGATTTGTCTTCTTTCTGTGTTATCCAACTGATGCCATAGAACCACTAAAGGCACTCTCTAGAGCCAGTGTTTGGTTTGTCTCTTCTGGGCTACTGTTGAAACATGGCAGTACAACATGCCAGGCTTTGCTGGAAGTGGACCTGTCTCATATGTAGATATGAAGGTTTCATTCTAAGCAAATGAAAACACAATGATTCGTAGTTACAGGTGATTATACACTATCAAAAATATGGTTTTGTATACTATATTCCATTTCTGTTAATATATTTTTCTAAATCATACACACTGCACCTTTAGGCTAATCAAGTTTCATAGTAGCAAAGACATAATGCTACTGGGAGTGTCTAACTGAAAACCATTGTGATTTACAGCTTTGTGTATATATCAAACAGGGTAAGGGCAGGGCACCAGTAAAAACTAAATGGAAAGTTTGACTTACAGTGTGTAAAATATCAACAAGAAGCCTCTATGGTCTTTCATTTGCTTTGGTCATGAAAAGAAAAGAAGCTTGAATAGTTGCACTCTCCCTACTTTTAGGTAAAGGTTAACTTCAGCTCAAAGCAGTTTAGATTGGTGTGAACTGTATAACAGGTTTAAGTTTGTTTTAATTCAAAACTCAGTACTGGGTTTAAAGAGGAAACAAATGCAATCATTAACATTTGAACAAAGCTTGGTCCTGATAAGCACAAAGGCTGTTATTTTTGGTTGCACAATTTCCTGTTTAGCTTGAATTCAGAGTATACCACTTCTATATGCATTGTTCAAGCCAAATGTGAAGATGTGGATAAAACATTCATTTGCAGCCTTTAACAACTAATGTAGACTGAAAGGCAGAAGTAACAACTGCTTAAACAACTAGACGTTTAGTAAGAACATATTCAGTTGCATCTAGAATGAAAGGTTTTGCAAGGATTCTTTTGCGACATGACACTGCAGTCTTGCATGCAGAGCAATACACAACAACAAACCAGCCTGAACGTCATGTTCATGCAAGTTTAAACAAGTTTGACCACATTTCCGCATTTCTTATAGACCGAGTCATACACTACAGGTTCAACCTAACACAGCTACTTGGTGGGTTCAACTACATGAATATAGTGGAGTGATGAAACTGATAATCAAGATAAAATCAGTAATGCCCAAAAAACACCAAAACCTCTGGAATAAAGTGGAGTATGACAGAATCACATGGTAAGAATGACTCACAAAACTAGAATGAAATGACTGTCTTACTAAATTTTAAGGGTAAGAAAACCCTGCTCTGAATATTCGTCATGCAGTTACTCATAGTAAGGTAATCGGTTAGTCATTTCCAGCTTGATATAACCGCACCAAGGCACATATGAGTGAAGTTTCATAGAATAAAGGAGGCACTTGAGTAATCAAGAGTTCTCATAATGATGGCAGTAAAAGCTGATGTGCCTTTGCTCTTGCCAGAGATCTAATCTCAACCAAAAGTCAAGTTATATTTTGCTGATAGCATAAAAAAAAAAACCTCCCTCACTTCACTTTTACTTCCACAGTTCTTTTTTGACCTAAGCTTTTAAATGTGACATGGATCTTTTTATCTTTACCTTTGAACAAGAACAGCAAAGGGATTGGCTGAATCACATAAACAAGTAGGTTCATCTCAATCATTTTTTTAGGGGGATTTATCTGAGGTTCTGACAACAGAGTTTCTCACACTGATATACAGCTGTTAGTTAAGCTGCGTGTGTGGGTGCTTTCCAGAGCTATTTCGTTTCAGGCTTGAACAGTTTGGGACTTTCCACCCTTCCCCCCACAGCTCAATGCTTCCGCCCTCATTTGGCGGCGGACAGTCTGGGAGCGGGTGTTATGGTTAAGCAAGAGAAACCTGTTAAACTGCAGTCTCTGACTAAACAATAAGCTCTAACTAAACACGCTGAATAAATAACTTGGCTTATATTTCCTTAAAACTGCTGCCAGGAAATAGCCATATAAACATAAAGCAAGCTGGGAGTGAGGGGACACTTTGATAATTTTACCTCATAGTCTTTCAGTGTTCCAGTCCAACTACAGCCTTCATTTGGGCATTTTGCAGGCAAGCTATCAATTTCTCTCCGAGCAGCATTGTCTGGAAATGCCTGAAGGAAAGAGGTTAAACACAGCAGTCATTTACTCTTGCTCTAAGTCTGCAACTCTGCAAAAGCTGTTGCTGATTAACCATGTGCATGTACTGGTCATTCTGTGTTTTTTTTTTCTTAGTACAGACATAGTGAAAGTACATTTCTTGCCATAATGTGTGTAACTAAAGAATGGAGGAGCAGTAGAAGGAATGGAATGCTCTATATCATTTCAAGAGTAGACATCATTCAGAGAAAAGCGTTCCTACCTCACAAAAATTAAGCATAGACAGATCCACTTCAAATATACCCTCGGCACGGCAGGCTTCACAGGGTATGGGGCCGGAGCTGATTGGGATAAAACAGGTGATTGATGCAAACGAATCAGGACTATGCTTGTCCCATACTTGAAAGCAATCCATGAGATGCTTAATAGCTGAATTAGCTCAGGATTTGCAATGCAATAAGAAGAAAGGTGGAAAAACATTTAAAGACAGCATGTAAAGCATCTACAGGCAAAGCAAGGCTAAAACTGAAAAGTGGAACTGAATCTGCACATTCAGTTTCCAGGAGCAAAACAAGACTAGAAAAAGCAAGGAACTGTTGACCCACTTTTTTTTCAAGTATAGCTCAGCACCCATTTCTTAGCATCTCCTTTGGGTATATTTTTGCCTCATTGGTGAAACTGCGTCATAGGACTTTTTCCCAAATGTTTCAACAAATGAATCAGTGAATGAATATAAGCATGAATAAAGAAATAAATATATATCATCCATTCTGCTCAGTTCCGCTCCTTCTACTCCTTATGAAAGTCATCCACATTATGTCCAAAATCCACTAGAGCTGTTACAATTGAACTAAACCACAGATTCCTCCTGAACTTGTAGTGGTGGGGATCTTGTGTATATCGCAAATGTTGTTGTCATAAGAAAACCTATTAACTCCCATTTGTTTTGGATATTACTGTATTTTCTTTTACACCACTTAAAAATGTCAACTGCCCTTTACATTGTATAAATTTAATGACAGGTGGATCAAAATGGTCCAAAATTACTTTCAAGAATTTTAAGAATGTTTTTAACCTTCTCACCGCTTTGAAGATACAAGGTTTTCTTACGACAGCGACAATTTGAATGTTGACATCACTAACTTAAAATAACATTACTTCATGGTTGCAGAGCTCACCAAAGAAAGAGCATATGGTGATGACATCTTCAGCCACAAATGTTGGATAAAGGCAGTAAATTGCAACCCAGCTGCTGGGTGATGACGGAGGAGGAGGAGGAGGATGGGACTGGATGGGTCTGAGCAAGAAGAAGGAGAACTGGGTGGATCTGAGCAAGCCTGTCTGGGAAGAGAGGTGGCAAGCTCTGGAGAGCAGGGGGCCAGGAGAGCCTTGGGTACCTGGTGAGCTGCTTAAAACAGGATACACAGAAGCGATGTCCACACTGGGCTTGGAAGGGCTTCCTAAGAACCTCCTTACACTGCTGGCACTGGTATTTCGGTTCCATAGACACGGACAGTACCTGCCGTGGTATTCCTGGCAATGTGGAGTCCACCGAGGAGATCAAAGATGGACGTGCCATTCCCTTCCATTTACCCGTAATGCTGTTCATCCTTTGAGACAAAGAAAGCAAAAACAAAGGGATTCTCATTACACATACAAAATACTGAACTTCATGACACATAATATTGAATAAACTTTTGCCATGATTGAATTCGCATTCAAACTGAATAAGACAATCTCTTAAGATGTGCCTGGGTTTTGTCCAGCAGGTGGCACTTCAACTCAATTAGTGACTAATGACAAGGGGCATCCCAAAATGTTTTTCTTGCCTTCTTTCCTTGATTTCTTTCCCAGTCGTCTAGTGCAAAATTTGTGAGCACGACAAAGAAACAGAAAGCGATAGAGGATAGGTAAGGTTGCACTATCATGACTAATGGAAAAACCTCATGTATCTCACCTTAAAGCTAAAGCCTTCTGAGAAGAGATGCATATCAAACCATAAAACCTATGCTAATTTCAAACTATTTTTAGCTTAATTTTGCCATTTTGGTAGCGTTTTACATAATAGAAGAGAATTTGTTCCTTGTATGGAAACTAGGCGGCGATTTTCTCATGGAACGTTTGGGTGTAACACAAAAGATGCAATTATCCTACTTAAAGCCTAAAGTATCTTCGACAAAACTTTAGCTTAGCTCACTCATCTCCTTGACTACTAACAATGAAATGAGAAAAGGTAATGAATCTGTTTCTGTTGGAAAGCTCAGAAAGCATGTCAACAGTCAGCGTCTGTAGCTTAATGACTACCCAGTGTTGACACACAAGAGAGTTTTAAGCAGGGGCGAGGTTTGACTGGTCGGTTGTATCTGGCTAGCATTAACAGAAGAACAGTATAAATTCTGTCTGGTTTCTTCATAGACTTCCATTCAAAACTACCCTTTTTTTGATAAAATATATATTCTTCCCCAATAGATGTTTCTCATGCTTTATTATAATAATTATTTTTCCAGTGATTGTTTTCAAAAAGGTAGGATTTTTAAATTACTGTCCAACGCGATCATGGAACGACACAGCTTGGCTGCTGTCATGACCACCCTCTTGAATCAGCCAATCAGCATTGTTAACGTCAATGCTCTGTTTTTATACCATCACTGGCACAAGTTTTGATTCTGGAACAAAGTTCCCTTAAAGCAAAGATAGCATGGTCCAGAACGCGTACTACAAGGGACATGTGCACCACTGAGCCAATCCCTATGAAATTCATAGATGCTAATGCTAATGCTAATGCTGCTCCAGGTCCAATAATACACTCCTGATTTAAGTGACAGCATTTTTGGGGCTACAGTATTAACACTGCTGTTGGTTTGCTGTGCGACAAAATGAACTTCAACACTTTGAATGCAATAATAAATGATTAGTTGCCATAAAGAGGGACTACTGCTTTCCCACTACTCCTATAGTAAGGCAGCCAATTGTATAGATGAATCACATCTAATGTTTTCTCGGTTAGCTAGCTATCAAGCATACAAATCCACGGCTGCATTTGCAGTGCTTTGCAAGTCATGTTTTTACTATGCAGGACATTTTCCCCATTTCCTTAATCTGCAAGATATACATCACTTCTCCACATAATAAGTCAAGATTTCCTTGCAGTGGTATGTCCCAAAAGGAAATCTTGACTTATTATGTGGAGAAGTGATGTATATCTTGGTATGTCAAAGTGTTCTCCTACACACACATTTTCATTCATTCTCAGTGTCTACTCTTCCAGTAACTCTTACAGCATTAGTGACATGGGGAAACATTAAAGAAGAAGACAAAAACTCTTTAGTTCTGAAAGAGGAACAGATGACCAAATATAGAGATTTGAAAGGGATGTGTCATGACTGTTTGGCAACTTTATGGTTCACCATGAAGAAGCGAAGTGAATGAAATACATGAATTAATCATATGTAAAGTCATGCACAATGGATATGTACCCTTTCAAAATCAATAAATTATTATTCAGTAACTCCAGGAATGCACCACCTCTTGTACCCAAAAACACTACAGTATTATTATAAGATTTTCATAGTGCTAGAGCTTTGTCTATTATAATCTATAAGACTGTCACCTTCTCTAATATTTCTGTAGTACTGCCTCATTATCTGTAATACGTGTGTAGTAATCTGTAATAATTGTCTGAATTTACTAGAACTTTACTAAGAATCCTGTAGAAATTCTGGCTATATATATATATATATATATTCACATGGGTTATGAAGAACTTAAAGTAACACAGACTTAATAAATTGCTCAATAAACTGTATACACAGCAACCTCTTATTTGATTCAAACATGCTATACTTTTAAACGACTTTCACTCAAAATATAACAGACACAGGACAAGACCAGCACATTCTCACCATTTCATGAAGAAGCTTTGACAAAAGCATGTGATTCAGCAAATACATTTTTCACTGCATAATATGAAAAACCATACTGTCTAAATTGTTGGACACCATCAGATCATCTACAGAAATAAATGTGGATTAGGTTTTAACATTTCTGACTGAAAAAAAATCCTTCAATTCTCAAAAGACTGCTGAAATAATCTAGAATCTGTTCCCTACTGTATAAATGCTTGTTTGTTGTATAAGCTGCATTTTTGTTGCCCATGATGTACATTGCAAATATACCATGTAATACTGTTGTACAAGATAGCTTTTTGTTGTATATGCTCTATTTTGTATATTTACCATACAATACTGTTGCTAAGTACTGTTGCTGTGTTTTACTTATATGCCTTATATTGCTGCCAAGCAACGGCTGTTTTCTCAAAACCACAGTTCTCTATGAACATCTACACTTTCTATATTTAACAAGTTCCAATAAGACTGTTTTAGTATTTCTTCTTTGCTAAATTTGCTACACTGATATATAACACTGATGCTGCAGCAACGTAATTAGCTAATAATTGTTATTTTACGTATTTCGTGCATTCTCTTGGGTAATTATTTCAAACAGTTAACGTTAGGTTACCTAATCTTTTACGTGTTATAAAAAGCAAGGCAAATCTTTATGAAGGACATATTTTATACACGTAGCTACGCCTTACAGGACGTTATAGCCTTACAAGCCTAAAAGCTTAAAAGATGTGTGCTCAAACAGGAACAAGAACTTACGTAGCTAGCTAGCTAAACAACAAGTATTCTTATCATTAGCCAGCTAGCTAGCTTACTGAAGGGCACATACTAGCCAAACCTTCAACACTGAGCTAAAACTATATCTGTATTTTTTACATGCAGGCGTGCAGGAGTTAGCTAATACCTGGGTGAAACAAAACAACACCCCGTATAACAGCAACGTCAGTGTGAATAATCGAGGCTAACTTAGAGTTAGTTAACCTAGGTTACTCTTTTTTCCTTAGTATGTTTGCTTCCTTCTTTGCTAGCCAGTCTAAAAAGTCAACACACTGGCGAAAACATTTAACCTCAGTAGAAAACATTTCAACGAGCCTACAAAATGATGAGGGAAATGAAGGACCAAACGTTATAATATTTAAAAGCTTATCCATATTTTGGCCAAGTTATAAGGTAATCTGTCAGAACAGAAAGTCATAAACAACCCCTAACAACCTCCCAGTGATATACACGAGGCCGGCGTATTACACACAACTCTAACCAGAACCAAACAGAGAAACCGCCCGAAGGATGCAAACGCCATTTCTGGCAAGTTACTGCTGACAGAAACTATATCGACTGCCTCACTTACCAAATTCTTCCTGCAAGTGCAGCGCGACTGCCTTTATAGGCACCACAATGTTGTCTGTCTTTATAACGACGGCAACTCGGCGATTGGTGCTTCAAGGGGACGTGACGTTAAACCAGCCAAGCAGCCATATCAGCAATAATGTAGCTTTATTCGCCCGAGGAGCTACAGGGTTTGAACTTCAAGACAAAGCGAAACAACAACTAAAGGATGACTGCGTTTAAACTATCCCGATATACTTACAATGTCGTGTCTCTCTCAGTTAACGGCAAAAGTACGTTGTGTGGGCCAGCTAAATATAACTTTCTGTCGGAGCTAGCCAGCTAGCTAGATCAAGCTAAGGTATCTGTCTGTCTAGTGTGCAGTGCAGTGTGGCTAAGCTGTAGAGTATTTCCTTCTCTAGCTAATTTGGTTAGTTTGCTGACAAACTTAAAGGTGAATTCCACCGAATTGTCTCCATGAGTAAATTGTTTAGACGTAAGCAAAGTCATTCAGAGTGATTTGATTTGAAATGAAGTATTGTATATATTGTAGAGAGACGTTCTGCCTCCGATTTCTATATTGTGGTGGTGATAGGAACAAGGGGTCGCGACGTTTACAACGCAAACATAAGCATTTTATGTACTGTCCAATATGACCGGTGGACTTACACGTGTAAGGGTGTTTATATGTAATGTTGTAATGGTACAATTGTCTTATAATAGTCTGTAATAATTCTGTCCGTACTATTTTGCCCTACAAACGCCCTGCAGTGACCTCTCTGCAATGTATGTATTTTTTTTTTCTTGAAAGAAGCATGTCACATCAGACCACTCTGAATGACTTCGTTTACATCTTAACCACTTAATTATGCATACATTTGGACAAATCAGTGGAATTCTGTTAACCTACGCTCTTTAAAAGATGGTTCTTCGAGGGTTATTTAGTAAAGGGAATGGTTCTATTTAGAACCATAAGTTCTATATAGAACCATTTCATGCTTAAATGGTTCTTTGTGTGGTGAAATTGTTCTTCAGACTGATGGAGAATGTCTTGTATATTTTTGAATATTTTTGAAAATGGTTCTATATAGCGCCAAAAAGGGTGGTTCTATTGCTGCAAGCTTGACCACAACAACAGAATAACCCTTTTTGGTTCTATTTTATGTGAGTTATGTGAGGGTATAAACACGTTTTTTTTCTTTTTTTTTTTTTATAATGTATGCAAAAGTTAAAAAGTTGCTGAACGAATTCAATAAATATAAATAATATAGTTTTTATTTATTTACAAAGCTGTATCTGAGCAAAAACCTGGCTTGTTATTTTTTTAATGTTCAGGTCAGTTTATTTTATTAGCGTCATGTGGCTTCACTGGTTTAGAAAATGTACAAAAGATGCACATATCTCCTGTGAGAATTAGATTGCAGAGGTTAAGGAATAGGCGATATCGCTAATTTTCTTTTGTTCTGACACTAAGTAATACCAAAACTGATATGCCCGATATTAACATTTTTAAATGTCTTCTGATGTATGAAAGATGAATTATTTGTGTTTTCTACAATGAAAAACAATAAATGTGGACATAATATATTTCAGGTGACAGGTGGGCAATATGGCAAAATAGACATTTTCACGATACATGATACATATCATGATATTTTGACCCAGACACGAAGTACAAGTAGTGTCAGGTTTAAAAACAACCACCGAACAGGACCCATTTTGCACTCCATTTAATGAAATATGCAGTTGATTTATGGACGATATTCACGATAAGTTCAGAAACGCTGATTATCACAATATCAAAGTCGATCACGATAACGACAAAAATATTGTCAACAATTTACTAAACTGGCACATAAACTGACTATATATATATATATATAACTGAAATAGTGGAGTGAAATAATTCCAAATGGTCTGTTATCATGGTGCGTTTATTCCCCACTGCAGTTTTTTCCGTTCATACAAGACCACGCTGTCATAAATGGGGACAGACCTATAAACCCAAAAACATATTCACTAGTAAATGGTTTTTAGGTTTTGGCTCAAATAACACACAAAACTGTTTTTTCAGGTTGTTCCTATTGCGTATTTTCTCACTTTCACTTTTGGTGCACTGAAAGAAAACATTCAGTATCTGTGTTTTTACGTGAGGATTATTTCTCAAAAAGAAACGTCAGCATGAGAAACATAAATATTTCAGTATCAGTCTACACACCTCTACCGAGGACAGTTAGATTTGACTCTTTTTCTGACAAAACTCAATAATATAGCCAGCTAGCTAGCTAGCCAACTAGTTAATATATGGTATTAGTGTATGACTGAAGCAAATGCATTAAACTAAGGCATTCATTGAACATCTCTTCACTGCAGTTTTGGCCAGGCAGCAGCACACCAGCTGGAGTTCAGACCACCACTATGGCACGTTGTATCCAGGTCACATCCAAACCAGCCCTCTTCAAAAAGCTCTGCTGGCTGTGGGATCTGGAGTAGCTGCTCTGCAGAATCCCTACAGACACGGTGAGGCTTGTATTGCAAATGTTAGATTCTTAGTTTCAATTGCTGACTGAAATGATCAAAAATCAAATGCCTTTTTCCTGAATAACTTGAAATTGAAAAAAAAATATTGAAAGGAAAAAAGCAGATGCGAATTTATTTTTTGGAAAAAACCATCAACAACAATAATACACTAGTCCTTTATTGTGGATGGTGAGAGCTTTCAGTATCATTGAAAATAAAGAACATATTGTTTTTCCTTCCCACAGATATGGTGGCAGTGCTTGGGGAGACAACCGGGCACCTGGCCCTGATCAAACTAAGGAACAGGTTGAGGAATGACCCTGAAGGTTACACCATTCTCAAGTATGAAAACCTTTGTTTCTAAGGTTGCATGTTCCTCATATAACTCAGTTACAATGACTTATCTGTAGAGCTAATAACATTGTACTACACAGAACCCCCATGCACTGCTGGGCGATATTGATAAAATTATCATAGTATTAGCAGTAGTAAAGATCATGAATTCATGTTTCTGAGTACTGATACTGCTTTACACCAAAGGACACCAAATGTTACCAAACAGAAAATTTTCATGTTCTTTTTGGAAGTGGATTTTAAAGTGTTCTTTTCAAACAATGTAACATGCAAAAAGAAATGACATACTGTGCCTTGCCATTGTATTCAACCCCTTTAAAAGTAATCAGATGGAATACAAATGACACAGCTTGTTCCATTGTTTTTTATTGCAAACCAATGTGCTCTTAAAGTATATTTTCAAAGTCAAAGTGCATTATTTGTCAGCAGAAGAAAACAACTTAAAACCTGAAAAACACTTCTCAGCCCCTATTCAACCCCATCAGACTAGTACTTGGTAGAACCACCTTTTGCTGCAATAATAGCTTTAAATCTGTTGGGGTTTCTACCAGCTTTGCACAATGTTTGGGAGTAATTTATGTACATTTGCTCCACATTGTTTAGGTAATGCTTGTGGACTGCAGTTTTCAAATAGGTCCACAGATTCTCAATTGAATTTAGATCTGGACTTTGACCTGGCCATTGTAGAATATGCACCTTTTTGGTGCTGTTGGCCTTGTGCTCTGAATCAGTGTCCCAAGCTTGTCTTACCGTATCTCCCTGTATTTGGAACCATCCGGTCATCCTTCAAATTTAACAAGATGCCCTGTCCCCTCTGAGGAAGAGCAACTCTGCAACATGATGCTGCCACCCCTATACTGCTGGGATGGTGTTTGCTGAATAATGGACAGTGTTAGGTTTGCGCCACACACAGCATTTTGAATTTTGGCCAAAAAGCTCCTTGTTTTGTTTCATCTGCCCACAAAACCTTATCCACTCTAATTCTTTCTAGCAAACTCCAGATATGCTTTGATTTGTTTTTTCTTAAGTAATGGCTTTTTTCTAGCCACCCTCCCATACAGGCCAGTTGTGTGCGGAGCTCTTGATATTGATACCATTGACCTTCACTCCAGTCTCAGCAACTGAACTCTGCTTTGTCATTGTAATACCGTTGACATGTCTTTAGAGAACGTCCAAGGATCCGCCTGTCTACACTGGACATTTCCAGTATGTCCACTCTTCCAGATGGTTCTCTAGGAAGAGAATATCTCAGATTCCTGGATGAGAATGTAAGAGCACAATTTCATTGATGTATTTTTCACCTGAAACATCTTAGCACCTTAGTGTTGTCTTTGTTCCTTTTCAGAAAGTCACGCCTGACACACGCGCTGATGTGAAGTTTGTTGATGATGAAGAACTAGCATATGTGATGCAGCGATACAGAGAGGTGCATGATCTACTACATACATTGCTAGGCATGCCAACCAATATGCTTGGTAAGTGGTACCAGCTTGATCTGTTATTTTCAGGGACGGTGTTACAAAGTCAGTCATATTTAGTTGGTTCTTTAGGGTTAAATTTGTGTATTTTTAATAAGGAAAATATCAAATGCTTCTTAGGCAATTAAGTACCACTCTTTGTGATTTGGTGCCCACGTTACCACAGTGTCAGATACTGTACAGCACAAATGGTAAAGCACACTGTGTATGTGTAGTAGATATTACTTTGTGTGTTAATTTGAGTGTTGAAGGAGAGTAATGGGAATATTTTTGCTGTATGTTATAGGTGAAGTTGCAGTTAAGTGGTTTGAGGCTGCTCAGACAGGTCTTCCCATGTGCATTCTGGGAGCAGCCCTGGGTCCACTTCGTCTGTCCACCAGGTGAGGCCTTTGTCTCCCTTGTGTTCTCATTGCACTGGATAGGAAAAGCACACCTCTTTACGTAATGAACTGTATGTATAATTCCCGTTCTAAAATCTGATTGGCCTTGTACAAAGCCCTCAGTGCACACATATGACCACACACATCAATTAAATTCTGTATTACTGCACTGACTGAAAACCATTAACCATTAGCTTTTCATAGGATAATGTTTGCATTTGTTGCTTGGCAAATGTAGCTTAGTTGTTGACAAACGACACTTGCCAGCCACTGTATTATGAATAACTGTACAACTGCTCAGTCATGTAGTTATCCACTCAAATAATTACAATCACATGCAAAAGTCTGGGCACCCTCGTTCAGTTTACATGTTTTGTTGATTTTCTAAGTGAACATTTTACTGTTTATTTACTAAATTTTACATATTGAAAATAGAATAAAATCTAAATGTGGCTTGTGCTAAAATTATGGCACATTTTACATTTTATGTTTTCTTGCCCAATATGTTAAACTAAAGTGCGTTCACAGTAGAGGATGATTTTTTTTTCACTTAGAAAATCAACAAAATATGTAATCTGACTGGGGATGTTAAAACTTTAGCACACAGTGGTGTGGTGCAGCACCCCAATGTATAAAATCATGCAGATATGGATCAAGATAATATCATATTGTATATTGGTGCTGTTTCATAAATTCAATAACTCACTTTAGTCCATGTTACAGTGATTTTATCACAGTTAAGGAAGTTCAAACACAACACAAAGTGGAGTAAAATCACTAGCACATGGCCTCTCATGGCTTATTGCCAGGGATGGGGGAGTAGCTAAGTTTTCGTAGCTAACTACAGATTTATGTTGCTAATAGCTGTAGTCGCTACGGTTTTATGAAATGTAGCTAATAGCTGTAGCGCCTACAAATTTTTGTGAAGCTATAGCGATAATTTTCACTACAATTTCGCTACAGGCTTTAGGCAATCCACGCAAAATCTAACCCACCAAACATGGTTGTTAACTGGGCAGGTGGCGACTGTGCAATCTTGACAGTTCGAGTCCCACGCGCTGATCATCCCTTACTAGTAGGCTTAGCTCAGGGGTCGCAACCGAAATGTTAAAAAGAGCCATTTTTTCCTTTCAACAAAAATGAAACCACCTTGGGAGCCACAACATTTTATGTCCGTTTTACCGTCTTGGCTGTAAATAAGTCTCAGTATGTGCTTAGCTCAGTATGTGCTAAGCACTCAGCTGGTTTCCTGATACATTTAATCTGCAACAACTCCCGAAGCTGAAGCCGCTTCTCTTTCTCCAGCTTCTCGTTTGAATTGTCCCGTTCCACCTTAAATGGTGCCTGAGGCGCCAGAGTGTACTGCTGCGCCATTTAAGGTGGAACGGGACAATTTGAACGAGAAGCAGCAGAAAGAGAAGCGACTTCAGTTTCGCAAGTTGTTGCAGATTAAACATATCACGAAACCAGCTGAATGCTTACAAATGCAAATAATCCATTCATCTCCAAATTGTCATTGTTCGTCTTAAAACTCTCTCGTTGCCATTTCTTTATCTGCGTTGCTGCGTGTCCAGCAGTCTGCGCGTCAGTGTTCAGCGTTAAAGGTTGGTGAGTTATTACGTGTTAACTCCAGCGTTTAAGACCATTTATTGTGAAAACTGTGTAAGAATTGTGTGTTATAACGATTTTACAGCAAAGGAGGATTATGTTATTTTACCTAAAAATCTAGTTCTGCTGTGGAGCCCCAACAGCTCTGCAGCAGTGGAGAGATTTTTCAGGCCTGATTCTTACCCCAAACAGAGCCAGGGACACTGATGAGAATTTTGAGGCTGAAGTGTTGCTGAAGTTTAACAAAGGACTATGAATGTCATGTCTGTAGTATCTCTTGCTGAAATGTTTAAATTGGAGAAAAAATGTTTGGTTTGTATTTGGTTATTTTTGTTGATTTTTGGTAGGAAAAACCTGGAATGATTGACTTTGCCTTTACTTAGTCTAAATATTTGTGGATATCACGCCTTTGGTTGTGTAAATTTGATTGTTGATTACACTTAAACTTACTTTTTGGTGATCTTTTTGTATATTTGCAGCTTTTCAATTGTATGTGTCTTTCTGGCACATGATTAAATGCAGTGTGTTGTTCACACTATCAGTTATGCTTGTTTGGTGTGTCAGGTGGAGATTCACAAACATTCTGACAATCACACTTTGAAAGTAGCTAAAAAGTAGTGCACTACTTTTCAAGAAGTAGCTAAAAAGTAGCCACTACTTTTTCTGAAAAAGTAGCTAAATTGTATCTAATAAGGAGCTAACTATGAACCCTGCTTATTGTTTTGACAGTGCTACATGAAGTATCTCACTGAATAATAAAATCTATCCAGTTTGAACAAAACAAAAAAGATGGCTTTGTATCTGCTATGAGAATGTTGAACCAGTGACAATGTGATTAAGCCAATTAAGAAGCATTAACTAAAACTTACTGACTGTAGTTTAAGGAACTCAGTATTGTGTTTTCTAGTTTGTCTTTTTTACATTTTGTAGACAAAAAACGTAACTAAAACTAACCGAGTAGTGACCATTGTTTCTCAGTGGAGGATTCCATCATTACAAAAGAGTTCCACATGTATTAACAGTACTTCCTCTGGAATTTTTTTAGTGAATATGTAATACATGGCGGTACCTCATCGCTGACACTGAGTTCTCCTGTAGTTCTTATTTGTTTTTACCATCATCTTTTGTCTGAACCGTTCCAAAATCTCTACCGTCAGAGTGCCTATTCACAAAGAATGTCCTGTTTTTAATATTTTCTGGATATTTTTTAATGATTTCATTATTCATCACCTTATTACTCTTCACTCATTCATGAAAAAATACTCACTGTGGCCCTGTCATTGAGGAGATCACAACTTCGATCCCCTAGACATCTGTGGCCAGGAGAGCATGATTGACCTTGCTTTCTCTGGCTGGGTAGGATGGCCCTCCCTCTCCCACTATCACTTATGTTGTGTTCGCAGCAGCTTGAAAAGATGCAGAGGTTGGCATCATGTGATTCAGAAAAGGCTCATGCTAGGCTTCACCCTCCCAGTATCATGTGACTAGCGAAGACCTAGCTAGCAGATGGAACTGAATACAAGTAAAACGGGGGAGAAAATTGGAGAAAATGCTAAAACAAAAACAAAAAAGAAATACCCACTGGACATTTTAAAGTCCACCTGCATTAAGATTCACTATAAAGGTGTACAGTTACAGACGTGTCCCATCTGTTGCTGTGTACGATGTTTCAGCCCCCCTCTACCCCAATTACCACTGGTACCACTGGTGCCCATATATTATTTAGGTGGGTGGTTCTCTGCATAGCAGTGCACAGCAGTGACACTGACATGGTAATATGTGTCATGCCGGTACACGTTCATCAGGCACAGCAGTATTGCTTAAGTTTATTACACATATCAGTGTTACTGATTGATTAAAAGTGGCCCCATATCCTGCCAAGGCCAGTGCTGTAGTCTGAAATTTACCATTGGTGAGAATGACTAACACACATTTTGCATCAACAGATGGACAATAGTTTAACCTCAGTGCAGTAAAGATGGACCTAGAAGTGTTAGGCGAAGTGTTTTCCATACCATTCCATTTCCATGTGGCCAGGAAGTCTGTCAGCAGATTTAAGAAAATTCAAAACAAAGGAGACTGCCAGCCTAAGACAGCTTCATATCGTCCGTCACAATATTGACAATTTATCCTTAAATCCGCCCACAATTTTTTTTCTTTTTTTCTGCAGCTAAATTTGCTTTACCTGCCATACATTGTGGCCTGTTATCTCACTTAAGCTATAGAAAATCATAATTACTATTGTTAGTAGTTGTGGTGGTTTGTGGTAATTGACTAAAATGCACTAAAATGTAGTTAAAAACTTTTTTCTGTACTTTAGTTCACAATGTTAGGTAAACTTTATGAAGGTAAAAGTGGGACACTTTTGATGACAACTACTTTACTAGTGTCCCCCAGTTAAGTAAGTATAAGACCCCTGTTCTAAACCAAGTTACATCCAGTCTGCATTAGTGTTCTATTGTACTTAGAGTAATAATGGCTGAATTCAGCTGCGTGTTTGTGTTTTTCAGACGTCTTCAAAAGCTCATGGGGTCTTTTGGGCCATGGGCTCTGCGCAGTGGCAGCCGTGCACGTTGTGTACTGAGTGTTTTTTACGAGCGCCGCTGGGAGCAGAACCTGGAAGAACTCAGAGAGGAGCTCAACATAGAGCCGCCGCCCATCACCCTGTCTGCGAACAGCAAGAAAGTGTCCTAGCACACTTATTTCCCCTTTTAGCTAATAATGCTTTTCCTCTGGACAGTGTGGTACAGCATGGTTCGTTTACAAATTTCCATTGTTTTTCCATGGAATTCTATTTCCATTGTCATGTGACCCGTAACGTGCAGCAGAGTGCATGTACAAATCCGAACCCAGATCTATCCATACCCTGGTCAAGTGTCTGTTTCCCATCTCACAACAGCACTGTGAAAGTGCTTCAGGTTCTGATTTACATTTTACTGAGCATTTAGTTTTATGTGAAAAGTCACAAACAGCAGTTTTAGCTAGCTTTTTTTTATGCAGTTGTCTAACTCACATGACAACACACGGTGACAGCTGCATTTAACCAATCAGAAGTCTGTGTCATTTTTAGCTTCAACGGTGCATTCCAGCTCAGAACCCTTGTTACCCCAGTGAGAAGGGCAACTAAATTCAGCACGGGTACTCAGGAACAGTATGGGTCACTTGGCAATGGAAAGTGATGAGAACATGCGTGATCATGTGTACCGTACAGTACCACCCTGGTGGGAAAACAACATGGTGAATTTGGTTATCCTTCTTGCCAAGGTAAAATTGGACAGGGCCTTGAATATTCTAGAATGGAATACAGACACAATGCAGCGACTGACTATTAGACAAGCTGCCTCAAGTCTAGAGGATTTTGCTTTCATTGGATTCATTTACTCCTCTATATTTCAAGCTTTTAAGAAACATTGTATCAGCCCTAAATAATTATTAAGTGTCATATGCAGATGCATACTGCCCAAATGCTTCCTTCTGCTGGTTCCAGCCTTCTGCTTTATGTTTATGGAATGATGATGAATGAAATGTTGGTTTTCTTTGCTTAACCTGATCTCGAGTCATACGGTCATACGATCTCACATGATCAACTGTTATGCTCAGACTGAATTCATGCAACGTGTGGTCACAGAACCAAAAACACAAGACCAAGGAGAAGCCCCAGTATTATCTGCTGCATTAACACTGACCAAAAAGCATTCTGGGAAAACAAGATGAGTATTAATTGATTTAGCACTAGTTCTCCAGTTTTGACAAGTTTTTGGTAAACATCATGGTTCAAATGAAAAGGTGTTCATAGTAATTGTTATCCATTTTGAAGGGATGTGAATATTTTTAAACAGTTATCTAGGAAATACCTTGGGAAATACCAAGGAAAGACTGATAAAGCCTCAAACTTTAACTGTCAGCACATCTTTGTGGCACACCGATACAAAAATAAAGTGGTATTTTCTTTGTCATAATTGTCTGACCTTCAAGTTAGCACAGAAACAGGGAATTTTCAAAGCTCTAGCGGTCAAAACATTAAGTACAGTAACACTGAACAATTTATCCCTTAACAACATCTCTTACCCCTACCCATGTAAAGAAAAAAAGCACCCACCAGGAAACCCCTTCAGGATATTTTGTTGAAACACTATTCATGTGGTGCCGTCAAGAGCTGGACGGCGCTAAATAATAATCTATTATGCATATTTTAATTCTATTTGTAGTATCCCCACTTCCAATCAGCTGTTTGAACCCACCATTCTCATTAAGATGATTTTACAGTCTGACCACTGGACTAATCTTGGTTAAAGAGATTTAGTGCAGTATGTGAAACGTTAAATAGAAATCATTGTATTCATCTCACATTCATAGACTTTAATTTTAAACGTGGCACTACTGATTTGTTGTCTTTTTCTTCTTATTAACCTCCAAAAATTTAAATACTTTGATGCATACTGTGTATCATAAAAATGTCTCCAAGTATCATGATGTTATATTTATCTATATATCACCCACCCTCTTCAGACATACAGTCTTATGCCGAGGTTTGGGCACCCCTGGTAGATATACGTTTTAGATTTTACACCTTTTACGCAGAACACACCTCTCTGTAATGAAGACCTATACTCAAAGAAAAGATCCCCATTGCCAGTCCAGTACTGGGCTTACTCAGTGTTTCGGAAAACCAGCCTACAAGGTGAAGTTCTCCAGCTCTTTAATGTGATGATCACTTTGAAAGTTTCAAAGGCATACCGTCGTCATGTGACATAAATGAGAACGCTCTGACATTAGTCACTGTTTGCCTTTAGCTCATACACTAAAATTCATATCTGTGACCTGGTATCAGGCACTGCCCACTTTCATGCCTATCACAAACTGAAACGCTGTTGTCCTACTGGTGACTCAACTGCTGTACCGACATAACACTCATTGTGTAGCCAAGGACAAAACATTTTGTCATGTCATCTTCCTTTTACGTAAAAGAGATGTGTTTAGGAATGTTCAGAAAGATCTTATCGTGTTACGGATCGAAATGGACCTACTGTAACAATCACTGTATTATTGTGTTCCATTCTAAAAATGTGTGGAATTCCCAGGAGAGGCTAAATACAGGATGAAACAAAGACAACGCTTTTTCTTGTGAAAAGTTTAATAGGAAATCTAGTTTCTTTTACCAGAAGGATATTACCGTTAAAAAAAGAAAACAAAAAAATCTAGTTATATCATTCATAGAAACATGATGACAGATGACAGCTCACAAAAAGCTTGTTGAAATCCCCAGGATGTTTCTGAATATTTTGCGATCCAGATATCCACCCCACCCTCCCAACCCTGACTTGCATGCGAGAATGAAAAAGAATATTTAATTCATTTTGTTTGGAAAAACAGTTTAATAAAAACTGAGGTCAAAAATACAACAGAACCAAACTATATACAAGATAAATCAATCCTAATAAAGTGAGTATACATCAATGAAATAAATAAATACTACATGCTCATGGGTCCTAAGTGACTGCTTATGCCATTTATAACAAGAAATGGACTCTAACACATACACTGTATGTTCAAAAGTCTCCAGACATATCTTTTAATTAGTAGTCAGTTACTTTAAGGTGCACCCATTGTTGGCACAGCCTTTTAATTAAGCGCACAGCTCAAGCAATCTCAAAAGAAAAGCATTGCCAATAGAAAAAGACACTCTGGAGCAGCACATGAGCCTAACTGGCATTGTTTAATGCCAAGTGTCAGCTTATAGGGGTATAAAGCCCCCAGCAGAGGAACTGTATCTTTCGAGTGATGGAGCACCATCCAATACTTTTAAGATGAGCTACAGTCTCATTTGTGATCCAGACCTAATTATCCAACTTCAGTACCTGACCTCACTAATGCTCTTGTGGCAAATCCTCACAGCAATATTCCAACATCTAGTGTAAAGCACTCCCAGAAGAGCAGAGGCTGTTACTGCGGCAAAGGGGGGCACACTCCCCATTAATATCTTTGATTCTGGAAGAAATGTTGGCTGAGTAGGTGTCTACAAACTATTGTACATACAATGTTATGGGTCATTCCTGGTATTCTGTGTCTTTTGGACCTCCAAACTTTCAAAAATGAAACATTATTTTAAAACAAGATCAGGTATGCAAAAACTGCCATGTATCAAAATATTTTAATGATGGACCCAGGATGTCCACCCTGTTATACATGAATATACTTCGAAATCCTTATGATTTAAACTTGTGTCCAACATAGATATTATCTTAAGGAAATGTCCTTCTTCTACTTTAAAATAGTTTTTTTGCTAATAATTTGTTTTAAAATAGCATAAATAATATTTATTGTCATCAGCCACTTTATATTTTCTTTTTTGTATAGATGTGCATGTGAGTAGTATGTATTTTTTATGGCTACACACTCAATCCTGCTTTGTTTATTAATTTGCAATAAAATATGAATTACTTTTACTGACTTCATTAAGTTATAGTTTAATAACACACTGCATAACTGGTTAAACACATTCAAAACAGAGTGAACACAACAGAGTTTTCACTAAGACTTTACTTCACTTCAAAAAGAGCTAAACAGTTTGGAGACTGTATTTTTTGGTTGTTTGATCTCTGTCCCTCAACTGTGTTGCATGTACCACAGATTTTTTAAGCCTATGGTTTCAAATTACACTTGAGTTAAGGATGTTAAGACCAGGACAATATTTTATATTCAATATTACTGACTTACTGAAATTTGTTTAGCTGGGCAAAATGTAATGGAATATCGTATAACTGAAGTAAATCTGATACAGACCTACTATGACATGCATTCTCTGTAACACCTCACCTTGTGCTAACAGCATAACAATGTACAACCCCAATTCCAAAAAAGTTGGGGCGCTGTGTAAAATGTAAATAAATGTAAATAAAAACAGAATGCAATTATTTGCAAATCTCATAGACCCATATTTTATTCACGATAAAACATAGAACACATATCGGATGTTAAAAGTTTTACCATTTCATGAAAAATATTAACCCATTTAGAACTAGATGGCAGCAACACATCTCAAAAAGTTGGGACAGGGCCATGTCTACCATTGTGTAGCATCCCCTCCTCCTTTAACAACAGTCTGTAAATGTCTGGGACGTGAGGACACCAGAGTTTTGGGAGAGGAATGTTATCCCATTCTTATCTGATGTAGGATTCTAGCTGCTCAACAGTCCTGGGTCTTCTTTGCCAGATTTTTCGTTTCATGATGTGCCAAATGTTTTCTATTGGTGAAAGGTCTGGACTGCAGGCAGGCCAGTTCAGCACCCGGACTCTTCTTCTGTGAAGCCATGCTGTTGTGATGGATGCAGTATGTGGTTTAGCATTGTCTTGCTGAAATATGCAAGGCCTTTCCTGAAAGAGGCATTGTCTGGATGGGAGCATATGTTGTTCTAAAACCTCTATATACTGTTCAGTATTAATAGTGCTTTTCCAGATGTGTAAGCTGCCCACGCCATAGGCGCTAATGCAACCCCATACCATCAGAAATGCAGGCTTTTGAACTGTGTGCTGATAACAAGCTGGTCCCTCTCCTCTTGAGTCCGCAGGACACAGCGTCCTTGGTTTCCAAAAAGAATTTCAAATTTTGATTCATCTGACCACAGAAGAGTTTTCCATTTTGCCTCAGTCCATTTTAAAGAGTAACTACATGCTAAGACCTTTTTTTTTGGCCATCTTTTTTTCAGGTATGAATTTTAACTACATATATACACTTGTTTAAGCACATCTTTGTCAATGCTAATTAGCAAATCTTCTGTCACCACAAATAACTACTACTGATGATGATGATGATGATGATGATGATTATTACTGAAGCAGTATAAACATTCAATAAACATTTTAGCATTTACTTGAATTAAAGTTATATTTAACAGTAGAATTGCAAAGGACTCTTACTATGATAGCATGGGTGTTTCTATTGAGAGGGAGTAAAGTTTTGAAGTTTTCAGTTACAACATCTCTGATGGACAGCAGTTAATTCTGCATGTTCAGTGGATTCGTTTGATAATTTTGGTCATATTTTAATTCTGACACTCTGTATCTGTCGCTGTGTCATGAATGAATCAAGCACACGGCAGACCCGCTGGCTGCTACTTGGAGACCTCTTTTATTTATAACGTCTCTGGCCTGGTCAGAGAACTTGCAGAGAGGAGAATTACGACTCTAATATCTTCAGGGTTTCTTAAACGCTAGAGGGTGCTCCTGAGGGTTAAGATGGAGCATTTCAGCAAAATCAAAGTTTACACATGCTTAAAGAATACATTCATTTTCTGAACACAGAACAGCATAAAACATTTTCACACTGCAGTTATATTTTTAAGAGCTTTTGAATTCGAGTTTTGGAAGTTTAAAATGGCGCCTCATGTACGTTCATGACGTCATTGAGCACGAACAGCCAATGAGCTGCTCTGCTTGCCAACCAATTAGCACTCAGTAGCAGTAATGCTAGAGTCCTACAGCCCAAAACTCGTTGGCTGTAAAAAAAATAAATAAAAGGGAGCCATATAGGTAGGTTTTCTTGGTTCTTTTTAGTAAAATACATCCTTCTACTTTCTAAAATTAAGAAAGGCGCCCTCTGGTGTTTTGCAGTCCTGTTTTTGATACAATGGGGGAAATAGGAAGAGGTCAGGGTCCTCATAAACCAGCTCTGGCTGGGTTGTTAAGCGTTCAGAGTCGAACTGTGTCCATGTGGATATGCGTGAAACAGTTAACTTGCCCCCCGTGTTTAGAACTGTTTGCCGCTGAGGTCAATGATGTTGACACCGAGACAAGACCAAGCTGTTAATTTACGGTCTCGAGAACGGATTCGACTACAGCATTAATCACGATACTTCAAGAAGTTTTTACCATATACAATAAGTCATGATATGTCTATTTTTTCTGGCATCTGACAAGTTGGAACAGGCAAAATTGTGCCATTTAAAAACTACTATCAAAAACTATGAATACAATTATTGTATTCAGCCTGTGCTGCACTAAAACCAATTACACATAAATCATGCACGCTTTGTAATCAAACAGGCAATTTTGGGGAGTGCTGACGACGATACGCTCAGAAAAGCATATTGTGAGGTATTATGACGTACGTTGTCACAATAACAATCAAAATTTAAGCAATAGAACACAAGAGGGAGTGTGTTATCGTGAAATAACATCACGGCTGTGATTTGGTCGCAGGCACGGGCCAAAGGCGATGTTATAACTCACGACCTTGAGTGTTCTATTGCTTTTATACAACAGTTAAATAAATAAAGTAAGAAATAAACAAATTGGGTCGTAAACAAGGCATTTAATATGTTTTAATGTTAGCAGTTCCTTCCACCAAATTATAATTCCTTAACAAGCACCTTGTTGCTACGTCAGAGTAACGAGCTCCGCTCACTTGCTGCACAGTCAGCAGTTCGTTCTCCACGTCCTTACACAGACCAACTGACAGTTTGGGAATTTAGTGTAGTCTCATCTTCAGAGTCTGACCAAATCGGCTGTAGGTCAAATGTAATCTTAAAAGTATCCATTTTCTGTTTGTGCGCAAAGTAAGAAGTAAAAAACGTTCAAATGGCTTGAGCATCTCCTACAGCTGTCAAAGTCGTTGCTCAGCAACGGCGTCTCAGCGGAGTGATACAGTGTTGGTGAAAAACCCGTGCTGTTATTAAGAACGCTTCTCAACCAATCAGCTTGCGTGGCCGGAACTAACTGTTGTATAATGTCATTTTGCCCAGCTCTAATGCACAACCCTATGGCTAAAGCCCAATGAATAAAATGTATGAAATTCATTTTAAGGTACAATTTAACATTCAACAAGTGATCATTGTTTTAGAAAGATTAGAATGTTTACATTTTCTATAATACACAGTGACCCGCACTGGGGACGCAAAGGCACCGAACTATAGGAATGTCCCGTATTTCAATACAGTACACAAGTTTTATTTCACAGCACATGGGAAACCAGTATTGCCAGTATCTTACCGATGTTATGGTTCAAAATGAAACAGCACTCCAGGTGTATTCTTGTGATTTCCCAGTGGCCGTTTTTCGACTCACCCCCCTACAGTCAATGGAAAGTCCGTTAATCGCCAGTTCAGTCTCCAACCAACGAGATCATGTTGTTTGGCTTCACCGCGTTCTGTTTCAAATATTCCCCTAAAGATCCAAGCTGTAACTCAGGTGCTCTTTTTGCACCTGCTCCATCGGTCATGCGTTCAGACACATGCAACTTTCAGAGTGTCGCTTTTCTCCTGCATCTCCCTGTCTACACCGGCCTCAAAATAAATGAAGAGCAAGGTCGACGACGCAACGTCATCATCAAAGAGACACGCAGGGACTGATGGCACAACCGCAGTTTGAAAGTCCCCATCGGACTGAACATTTTCACTCCTTGTAGTTTGGAATCTCCGTTAAAGTACCCGAAACCCAGTGTAGTCCACCTCCCAGAGAAGTTTCAGTAATGTGTAATGTTATGCTCACAGAGAAAGAGAGAGCGAGCTAGAACAGACAGAAAGGAAACAATACGGTCCTCTGACTCCCTCTAGTGGCATGATATAAGTGTGACTGAGGGCGGAGATGCTGCAAATTGCTGGGACAACTTTAACGAACAACAGCAGACACAGTAAACGACTAAAGCTAAAAAACATTGAGTGCGTTTATATGCACTTAATAATCCGATCAGATTTTGTCAGTAATCCGTTCAACGCGTTTACATGCACTTAAGTAATCAGATAATGTGAAAACTCCGGGTCTACATGAGTCAGACACTAATTGGATTTCTGCTTTGCAACCAGCCAATAACTCACAGAGAAAGACGTGACGTACACGGAAGGTAAAACTCAAACCTCGCGGCTTTTTTAAAACATCGCGCCACTTTACCTGAAAATATGAATATACATCATCTAGAAGATGAAGAATATTTAAATCCTTAATTTCGTCAAACATGTATTTGGTTTCAGCGTCGCTTCAAAAGTGTTTTCCTGCCATCTCGCGGCAACGCTGCTTAGTTCCAGTCTGTTTTCGCACATGCGCAGACTGAGATATCCAAAAGAAATCCGAGTCAGAGTATGCATGCACTGAGAAATCTGATTACTGAGCTGAAAGCTCTCTTTACCGGATTTCTAGACCTTACTCCAATCTAAGAAATCAGTGTGCTGTTTACATGACCATTTAAATACTCAGATAACTGCAGAAATCCCATTTTGATCGGATTATTCAGCGAATGTAAACGTACTCAGTGATACCCTTGGTAACACATTAGTTTTATCAGCTTGATCAAACCACTGACTTTATAAACAATACTGTGTCAGAGACTGCCCTTAATTTATTTAACTTCCAGTTCAATCAGCCATTATGTACAGTTCATTTTTTTCAGGACGTATTTCTCAGGATGTATAAGATAATCCACTTGCACAAGGAAAACAAGTGGAAAAACAGTTTCCAAAACTTATCCAAATTCGTCAAATTATTAAAAGATATAGAGAGAATGGGACACCTAACAACTGTGCAAGACCTGGTAGACCACCAACTCTGTCACCATCGGATTAACATTACTTAAGGCTTTCAACTTTGAGAGATAAGAGAAATTAAGCTCCAATCTTGCTTTAGATCTGAACAAATCCACTGGTGTGTCCGTCCATCCTTCCACTGTGAGAAGAATCCCAAAACAGGATGTGAAGCTGTTATTTAAAAAAGCAACAAAGAAAAAAGAAGGAAATTTGCAGTAGAACCCTAAAACTGGTCTCCTAGTGCAAAAAAAATTGAGTGGGTGGGACCTCCGGGCCCCCTGACCCACCTTTTTGTGGTTGCTTGGATCGCAAAAAACTGAAAATGCAACCAACTTCAAGGACTAAACTTTGAAAGTGTGGAAAAAAACACAGATTTTTGAAATACTGAAAAAGATTGAGAGCTGTAATAAATGTAATAAAGGCAAAGAGTGGACACACTGAATACATAGTAGATTAGTTGTTGAGGCTTCCGTGAAATTTTCTGTTAAATATGTTTTGCTGAAAAATCAACAACTTATACTAACTGGCTGTTTGGAAATTGAATCAATAAAAGGCATTCTCTGACTTTTGCACAATACTGCATATATGCAGAAATAGTATTGACAGGCCAGCTAACATTATGAAAGGCACACATACACACACACACACACACACACACACACACACACACACACACACATTATCTATGCCACTTATCCTCATGAGTCACGGGGGTGCTGAAGCCTATCCACGTGATCTTTGGGCGTAAGGCACAAAACACCCTGGACATGTCGCCAGTCCATCACAGGGTAGGCACCCAGACGTACACATTCATGCAAACACTCACACACAGACACTCACACCTAGGGCCAATTTAGCATCTCCAATTTGTCTGACTGCATGTCTTTGGACTGTGGGAGGAAACTGGAGCACCCAGAGGAAACCCATGCAAACAGAGGAAGAACAAGCAAACTCCACATAGAAAGGACCCTTGTCACACCGCTGAAGAATTGAACCCAGGCCCTTCTTGTTGTGAGGCACATTCTGAAATGTGAATTATTAAAATAAATGTAGAAAAATAATTTGTACAAACGCTCTAATCACTTAATTCACATAATTTTCTTGTGATTAATATTAAACTATGCCCCAGCCCAAGAAAAGACTTGTTTACAAAAGTGACAAAGTTAACTGTCTACACATCTTTCTGTCAAACTGATACAAAGATAAAGTGTTTTTTTGTGCTAATTGTTTTTAGTTGGTAAAAAAAAATAGAAGTGTTAAAAAGCATAGAATCTCTTATTTCAAAAAGCTCAAAGAGCTTGTACTCTAAAGTGGCAGTTGGAAAAAATCTAACTCTAGAGGTTAGAAAGAGGGGTCCAATAACACTGGAATGATTTGTTTACCTGTAACCCCACCTCTCTGCTAATGTACACAAAGCACACTCTCCAGAATCTATGGCGGAGTATCTATAATTAGAGCTAGATAACTTAAGCTACATCAGTTTCTGATAGCATCACTTATAGATTATGGGTATTGCCTTAGTTTGTTATTTAGACTAACAAAATTATAAAGTAGTTAACAGTGTATCACATTGTGGAAGATCACATTACCTCACAGGTAACACTAGCATTAACAAGTTAACACTTCTTAATACACTTGTTGTACACTACTTACTTACACTATTTTACCACAGTTTAAAGTTGATGAGTTGATGGTAATTGGGGCTTTGCTTTAGCTTTAAAGGCAGCCATAGAGGCAAAACTTTTAACACTTTATACTGATATTTCTATACTGTGTTACCTTGCCAGGAGGTAGCTCCAACTTCATGCTCTTCGATAGCAACAAGTTTTTTTTTTTCCACAGACAATCAACTCATTTAATGTTATTAAGAATAGCAGCTCAAAATGCTAGCACATATTCAAAATGAATACAATGCAAGCCTTTGTTAAAAAACCACAGACTCACTAGTTTGGCCATGTATACCAACTGGCCAGTGCTAACGATCCACCACTTAAATAATCCCTGCTCTGTAGGGGCCCTGACCATTGAAGAAGAGGTAAAATATGGATACAACGTATGCAGAGAAAAAGACAGACTACAGTCTGTAGAACAACCTATATGGTAAGTGGACCTGATAAAATGGACAAAGAGTGTAAAAACAAGGTAGGTGTACTGCTGGTTGGTGTAATGTACCTGTAATATGGACCCAGTCTTCATCCTTTTAAATGCTGCTATACATATTAGTTGGAAATGTGTCCAGTATTGAACAAATACATATCCATACTGAACATCTAAAAGCAGCTCATCAGGCATGAAGGGGGACAAAACCCCATTCAGTAAAAAGAGTAAAACCTGGACATGTAACATGACATTTTTCATTAAATGTGGCCAACCCTCCTCCTACCACTAGAGATGAAGATATTTGGTATGGGAAGATATTAGTTGGAATTAAACTTAAGTAGTATGTATAGATACAGTTGGGTGAAAAAATAAAGGAAAAACCTGAATAAATGAGTGGAGAAGCATAATAAGTTTAGATGATCTCAGAAAGGTGTACTGAATGATATAATTAAGCAATTAACCCTACAGTGCTCTGTGGCATGTATAACAATGCAGAGTGGGCCCAGTTGACCTTGATTTTGGATCAAAGAATGCACATGTATTTATCTTGGAAGAGGTTTTATTACTGGGTCACGCGTGGCAGGAGGTTAAGTCACATAGACTGCTCAACGAGCTAGTGTAGGAACAGTGACTAAAGTGACATCTGCATTTAGATTTATGGTACAAACATCAGTAAATTGTGGTCGAGAGCAAACATTCAATGACTGGTATGCATGTGCAGTAGGGTGAAAAAACAGAAGAGCAGCTATTCCTCAGGTGACTGACAATGTCAATGCAAAATCAGACTGTGTCAGCAAGAACAGTCCATTAGAGAGGGGATATTACAGTGGGGTTGCATTAATCCCCTATAACAAAGATGAATGCACATTTGAGAATTCAGTGGTGCAAAAACCATTGGCACTGCTCTACAGAGATGTGGAAAAAATGATACAATCAAATGAGTTATCCTTCAACATATTCTCCAAAAGTAGGTGATATATATATATATATACATATACATATATATATATATATATATATATATATATATATATATATATATATATATATATATATATATATGTATATATATATATGTATATATATATATATATCACCTACTTTTATATGCAAAACGTTGAGCACTCTTGGTCAAATTACCCATCATTTTGAGTTTTGAAGTGAAGTAAACACAACTATTTTAAAGAATAACATATTTCTGCAAATGATAATGCACAGTTGGTTTATATTTTACTAACAAAAATAAATAAAACAGTAATTGCATTTGCATGTGAAAAAGTTGGACAGCCTTCCACTTGTAAAGCTCAGAACTTAATTAATTTGTTAGACCTCAACTGACTCATTAGGACTGGTTAGGCAGGTCAAGAATTGTCCTTAGGAATTGTCACCTCATGACAGTTCCAGTGTGTAATAAATTCTCTGACTCCTCAAACTTTGTGCTAACGCTCAACAACCAAGGCCTACTCTAAGCAGCTGGCTGAGGATATGGAAATGAAACTAAGTGATGCCTGCAAAGCATTGCGAAGTTTTAAAAAGATATCAAAGCACCTCTAGCTTGCAATGGCAGTTAAGGGGAACTGTGGAAGTTAAGGCAAGATCTGAAAAAAACATGAAAAATCTCAGATTGAACTGATCTTAAATAATAGAACTGCAGATTTTTACTTTTACACTGCATTTTGGAACAAAAAAGTTTTCTTTAGTAATACAATTTTATTTGAAAATTCACTTGCCCTCTTCAGTAAAATACAGTTTTTTTCAATGATACTCTGCAAAGTTCAGGCACTAGATTTTGTAGCTTGCTCTTAAAAAGGGCTACTTTTGTGGAACTCTCCCAAAAAAGCTTCTGTTCATGGAGGTGGCATTTGAAAACAGATTTTGAAATTTGAAAACCCCAAGATTCAACTAAACTGTGCAGTTCTGAAACTGATCTTTGGGTTCCTCTTTGTCTCTCTTACCATCCTCCGCACTGTACATCGGGGCAGTACACTCATGTGTCCTCCTCCTGGCATATTTTCAACTGTTCCATGCTTTTTTCAAACTTTTTTTGTGTCTGTTGTTTTTGAAAGAATACAATATTCTCAAAGAAATGCTCTGGTATGAATGATTTCAACACTGTCAGAAATGAGAAGTCAATTTAAAATGCTAAGGTAAACTGATTACACAGCTTCTTGAATGATCTCAAATTCAGGATACCTGAGTGCACCAACTCAAACTTCTAAACACAGTCAAAAGTTTTCCAAGCTCTCTTTCTTAATTCTGTATCTATAAGTTAGTTAAACAAAATAGAATTTGTTTTTTTATTCAGTTTTCCCACTGGCTTGGGCTTCAAACTCATAATCTCCTGATGTTGGGATGAATTACCGGACATCTGCAGCACCATAGGTGCCATTGTGACCATGCTACTTTTTAAAGTTAAAACAACAAATATTTCCTACAGTATATTAAATGTTTACGGACATTAAAGTGAGTAACTTCAGGTGTTTCTGAGTGTGCAATGGACTAAGCCATCGCCCAGGAGATCATGAGCTTGAACCCCAGCAGTGCCATAGCCATTCATAAGTAAGTAGTTCTACAATTACAGACTGTAGTCCATCTGTTTCTCTGCATACTTTGTTAGCCCCCTTTTACCCTGTTCTTCAGTGGTCAGGACCCCCATGGACCCTCACAGAGCAGAGCAGAGCAGGTACTATTTGGGTGGTGGATCATGCTCACCACTGCAGTAACACTGATGTGGTGGTGGTGTGTTAGTGTGTGTTGCGCTGGTCTGAGTGGATCAGACACAGCAGTGCTGTTGGAGTTTTTAAACACCTCAATGTCACTGCTGGGCTGAGAATAGTCCATCAACCAAAAATATCCAGCTAACAGCATCCTGTGGGCAGCGTCCTGTGACCACTGATGAAGGACTAGAGAATGACCAACACAAACAGTGCAGCAGCAGATGAGCTATCGTCTCTGACTATACATCTACAAAGTGGACTGACAAGGTAAGAGTGTCTAATAGAGTGGACAGTGAGTGGACACAGTGTTTAAAAACTCCAGCAGCACTGCTGTGTCTGATCCACTTGTACCAGCACAACACACACTAACACACCACCACCATGTTAGTGTTACTGCAGTGCTGAGAATGATCCACCACCCCAATAGTACCTGCTCTGTGAGGGTCCATGGGGGTCCTGACCACTAAAGAACAGGGTAAAAGGGGGCTAACAAAGTATGCAGAGAAACAGATGGACTACAGTCTGTATTTGTAGAAAGTACAAAGTGCACCTATATAGCAGTATGCCTGATCGGTGTACACACACACACACACACACACACACACACACATGTATATACATATATAAAAAAATGGAGATACAAGGTTATGTATATATCGCTGCTGTCGGAACAAAACCTTGTATCTCCATTTTTGATCCACTCAGACCAGCGCAACACACACCAACACACCACCACCATGTCAGTGTTACTGCAGTGCTGAGCATGATCCACCACCTAAATTTTTTTTGTTTGTTTTTTTTACATAATTTAAAAATACCTGTTGGCCTTTATATTGTGTGTAACCAAAAGACCAAAAGAAACGACCCAAAATGACTTGTCTGGTTCCATTGACTTGCATTAAAAGTAAAGTAGGTTTTTTCTTTCTTCTGTCAAATTACCATTATGGCTATATATATATATATACATATATATATATATATATATATATATATATATATATATATACAGACTGTGTGTCATTATTTTAGAGTGTAGTATCACAATGAGCCTCCATCGAGTTGACCATTAACGTCAGCCTGCCATTACTTTCTCATTCCGCCTACTGCCAGACAAGTTCTGGATCTGGTGTGAATCTTTAGACGTGGAATGACTAACTTATAGCTGCTCACAGAACAATTCCGTTTTGTATTGTATGTGAAACTGACTCCCTGGCACGAGGCTCACCCTTTTTTCTGTAACAGCGTTCTTCTGGATTAAGCGTTCTTCTGGTAAAACTGGACACTCGACTTGGAGCTGGAGCTTCCGTGTTGTACACCTGTGACAGGTAGGCCCGGCCGCAGAACTGGATGCACCTGCAGCGCCGCGCAGCAAGCGAAACAGAGGAGCGCTCCGGCTAAAGGGGCCGAAAGAAGTGCCCTCTTTTCTACTGTAAAGGACTCCAAACTGTCATTTACAGTTCATCCTAGCAATCATGAGCACGGAATATGGACTTTGTGACTTGGCCGTAGTGTCGTTAAGGGACACAGAGCAGGAGAGTGACTCTGGTGTGCGGGGGGCTTCGGAGAGCAACAGCGAGTTTCAGGCTGACTCTTCTAAAGACCCCCGTTTAAGTGCGAGTACGTTTCGTTACTCAAACGGCACCGTGAAGACGGGCTCTTCGACGGATTCAGCCGCTTCGAGTGAAGTGAAACTGTGCCCCGTACATGAGTCGGAGTTGGACCGGTACTGTAGCACGGAGGGGAGACTCGTTTGCTCGATATGTGTCACTCAAGGCTCTTGTGAGGGTCACACAGTGACACAGCTGGCTGAACGAGCCACGGCGGTGAGGGTGAGTTATGGAGAGCTGGTTAGCTGCTGTTAAATGCGGATTAGCAAATGAACGCGTTCGTGCCTGAAACTCAAGTACATTTAACGTCAGAATATAGTAGCTCAACGACTGGCTTAAACTGATAAGCTAAGTGTGCTCTTTTCTGGTGGTATGTGCTCGAGTCTGTTAGTTTTTGTGCTGAAGTCTTCGAAAAACATCTTCATTTTGTTTGCATCCGGAGTTTGTTCTTCTTATTTGAACACTTTTTGTGTGGATTAAACACTATAGATGTACATTTTACACTTTTTGTGTTAATTCAACAATACAGGTGTAAATTTAACACTGGGGAATTTCAATGTTGACATTTGATAGCCATATTAGCATGGCGGCTTTTTAGCGGACTCGCACTCTCTTTAGTTAACCATCCACAAGTTCTTCAGAATTAGTGCTATTGATTTGTCTCAGACTTCTTTACAATGATAGTAATGTTCATAATGGTAAAATTGTGGTAAAAAAGTAAAAGAAAAAGAAGTTCTTTACATATTGTTGCCTTACAGTACACTACAAGTCGTAAGTTTACATGTTTTATATACATATTTAAACCTGGATTTTCACAATTCCTGACATTTAATCCTAGCACACCTTCCCTCTCTTGGGTCAATTAGGATCACTACTATATTTTAAGAATGTGAAATTTCAGAATAATACTAGAGACAATGATTTGTTTTAGCTTTTGTTTCTTTCCAATTTCTAATTTCCAGTGGCTCATAAGTTTAAATACACATGGTTAGTATTTGGTAGCATTGCTTTTAAATTGTTTAACTTGGGTCAAACGTTTTGGGTAGGCTTCTGTAAGCTTCTCACAATAAGTTGCTAGAATTTTGGCTCATTCCTCCTGACAGAACTGGTGTAACTGTTTCAGGTTTGTATGCCTCCTTGCTCACACAAGCTCTTTCAGTGCAATTTTTAATGGCGTCCTTTCAGGTTGTGTCAATAAAGGACACATTGTACTGTTTATATAGATACTGTTGTACCTGTTTCCTCCAGCGTCTTCACAAGGTCGTTTGCTGCTGTTCTTGGATTGATTTGTATTTTCCCAGCAAAGTATGTTCATCTCTAGGAGATCGAACACATCTTCTTCCTGAACGGCATGATGGCTGCGTGGTCTAAAGCCATGGCATTGTTCTCTGAAAATTTACAAGCTATTTAAAGGCACAGTCTTGGTGTATGTAAACGTCTGACCCAGTAGAATTTTAATATAGTGAATTAAAAGTGAAATAATTTGTTTGTAAACATTTATTGGAAAAATTGCTTGTGTCCTGTACAAAGTAGATATCCTGAACAACTTGTTAAAACTATAGTTTGTTGACATGGAATCTGTGGAGGGGATAAATATAAGCTTTAATGACTTCAGCCTAAGTGTATGTAAACTTATGACTTCAACTGTATATTAAATTTACATTTAAGGCCAAGACCTTGTCGTAAAACTATTGTAAAACTGTTTTTAAAAATGTTTCAGACATCACGCAACAACAACATATTCATAACCATTACTTGTAATAACTTTCTATGAGGTAGGTTTTAGAGGCACTAAACTTTTGGGATGTCTGGTTCCTGTCACCACTTTTGTGAACACTTCTGACTCTATAGAGTGGCACATTTTACATTGAATCACTCGGAATAACTTTATTTATATTTTAACAAGTTAATTATTAAAACTAGGTGGAATTCCTCTTTAATTTAAACCTGATGTGAGTAGGTTACTTATTACAAATGTTCTATCTTTCAGAACCAGTTGGTGGACATCTGTGAGAAAATGCAGCTGCAAGCCCTACGGATTGAACGCTTCATACAGCACACACTGAGTGCAAAAGAGAGAGCTGTGCAGGTGATTGGTGGGCTTACTTAAAGGCACACACCCCTTATCCCAAGGAGATTTTTGCTTCTCCTAAAAACAAAACAGCCTATTTATTCAACTTATCAAGGTCTTAAGAGTCACCTGATAAGCCAAATCAACACGTTAGTACGATAGGAGTATTAACTCCCTGAAAAGGTGCCTTCTCCCCCCACCTTTAACCAGTATACAGTCTGATACTAAAATATTGAGCACATATATTGTCGCTGCAAAATAAGTAAAATTGTATAGATTGAGGCAAATCTCATTTGGATTGTGTTCCATATACTGAATACAGTTTTATAAATGCCTTAAGTTTTAAGTACAGTTTTGCATTTCCTGCTCCAGCTCACCTGATTCAGCTCGTGAAAGGCTTGATAATTAGTTGATGAGTTAAATCTGGTCTGTTAGATTATTTGGCCCTCTGAGTCTTAATGCGTATAATAAACCTTATCATGTTATGTACCATGTTATGGGATAGCTGTGTGTAACCATACATAGCACTTGTGCCTTGAAAATCTTTTGTGAAGTTGTAAGCATATCCTGTGTGTTTCTGTCAATTTTATATAAATATACAGTACCTACAGTACTGTGCAAAATTATTGTCATTGTTATAGATTGTCATAATACGCTTTTCTAAAAATACTGGGCATATTGTCAATACTTCTAGAACACTGAAGAACTACATGTATCATAAAAAACATAGATTTAGACCAGTTATAGAGAGCCTGTTAACAACAGTCAATGCATAAACTGCATAGTAACAAGTAGCCAATTGTATGGTAGCCCATTATGCTGTTATCTTTTATTAATAATTAATTTTTTTACAATTTAGTTGATTTTTCCTTCTGTTCTGTTGAGCAATTGATGAGGTAAAATTCAGTTTATCATCAAATCATCACATTGTTTTTCATAACCTTTTTTTAATCCATAGAACTTGTAGTGATTACTGACGATAACAAATCCGTGGTGTATTATTATTATTTCTCACTAGTAATTTTAATTCTTTCTCAATAAATCTAAATATAATTAATAATAGAATTATTTACATAAGTAATCATGTAATTTTGTGATTCTATTTAAATAACTTAGTAAAATGATGCCAACAAACAAGGCCAATTAACAATGGTCAAATGTGTGCTGCTATGCTGGTGCATTTAAAATATTGTGAAACATATTGTGTATCCTGAAAATGTTTTCAAATATTATTATGTTATATTTTTTACCACTGTCCCCCTAAAATAATGCTTAGTGTTATAACAAACAACTGCCTATAATTGTTCATAAGACTGTAATGGCTGTGTGTTGCAGGTGGAGGCAAGCAGCGCGAGGGAGCGGGTGGTGGCTCAGGTGAACGCTGTGCGTGAGGCTTTGGAGGAAGAGGAGCAGCGTCTGCTGGAGGCTGTGCACAAGGAAGAAGAGCGTGTAGAGCAGTGTCTTCTCACCCAGCGGGCACACTGGAGCAAGGCGCTGGACACACTCTCAAATGCCCGCACCAGCCTGGTGCACACACTCACACACTCCACTGATGCCAGGCTTGTGGTGAGGGCAAGCAACAAAGCCTCAGTCAGCTTGATTGCAATAAACTATGGCTATCACTATTGATTATATTAGTAATGGAGTATAAGTAATAGGGTAATTATGCAGAGTCTAAATAAAGTAACTGTACATAATTTTTCAAAAATATCTTATTGGAAAGTTAGTGTTTAAAAGGGCCCATATAATGGAAAAAACAAAATTTTCTCGCTTTTTGAGATTTTTAATTAAGTACAGAAACAGTTAAAGTTTCTAAACATACCTTTCACTTCCCAATCCATTTAGTTCATAGATGGAAATTAATATCAAAAAACAGTCCACTTTGAATCTGTGATGTCACAAAAACCTTCACATTCACCTATATCCACTTATTCAACCTACAGCAGTTAAGTACTGCTCATTCATGCAGAAGTTATAAGGAGTGTTTCAGCCTGGACTGCTTTTCGAATGAGGCACAATACAGGACAGCGAATCAGAATAAAGCTTTTTTACATATATCGATCTTAAAGGCACAGTAATAAAAACAGCCTGTTTGATTCTAAGGAACAAGTTGGAAAATGGACCTATAAAATGAACTTCATCAATGTTTTTGGTTTATAAATCCACAAAAATGTTATAAATGGACCTCAGGGGGAAAATTATTATACAATAAAAAATTATAATATAGTCTAAGATATAAATGCCTGATATAGGAGGATATAATATTTAGTATATAGTCCTTAAAGACAGACTTTTAAAAAGACCAGTAAGAGAATTTAAAATATGCATTACTGTCATGCAAATTACCAGCTAATGCCCATTCATCAGGAAAGCAAATTTTAAATGGCATAGTTTTAATTGAGTTATTGTGACAGCCTTACAATATTCCGTAGTGTTCTGTAATAGTGGTAACAATACTGAATTGCATTGACCAATGTGTTTTTGATTCTCACTTTGCAGAGTTCCAACCAGGAAATATCAGACAGGTAATTTCTCAGATTTACATGCAACGCCACACAGATAAAGTCTATAAATCTGATTCACAAGTGTGTAAGTGTTTGTATGTGTGTGTCAGGATCGAGGAGGCTGAGGGTGTGGGGGATCCCAAAGATACAGAAAAGCTGAATCTGAACAGGGACTGCAGTAACAGTAAACTCATGTTGGGGCTGTGGGCTAGTGCTCTCCTGCTGGGACCATCTGGTCAGTACACACGCATACACAGCTGCCTAATTCTCCCCATTGTCCCATACAGAAAAATCAAATTTATTGTCATAGAGATATTCGTATTTGAATGACCAGGGAATGTTTTTCGTAGCTTAATGTCGACCCTGGCAAAAAATGAAATCTGGTAGGTTTCGTCGCTCAACATGCCCAAGAAGCGCTTACTTTTACAAGAAGTACCCATTTAACTGATATGCAAGTCACCCAGTCACAGGTGGCTGCTTCTACATGATGTGTAGGAGCAGACAAGAGTGAACATAATGCTTCAACAAAAACACTCACATGCAACAAGTGGAAAGCCCGTCAGTAAGCATGCAAGGATAGCTCATTTACTTGCTAATAAATGCTTTAAAGAAAATTCTTGATTAACTTTTAAAGATGGAATATGTGAAATTTCAGTTCAGCAGCAGTATTTTGTTTAAAAAGCTCAGAGCAGATCAGCTACTGGAGACCAGCCTGACTTAAGTTTGATAATGAAAAGTTTTTTTCCTTTTAGACTGATAAAAACTTCATGTACAGACTTCATGGAAGTTGGTACACATGGCAGTGTGGAAAACCAATAGGAGTGCACCTGACAGAGTTCCAGTAGTTGTGACATTCTTGATGTACAACAAATACAGAGGCTGATTTTAAAGCCGTTTTGCCCTTGCAAGTGATCACAAAAGGTGTTCTGAATTCAGGCTGGTCTTAAACGATTTTCTTCCCAGTATTCAAGCGGGTTTTGTGTAATTGAGTACCCCTCTTGTCTCTGGGGTGGCACCCTCAAGGTTACATCTCAGTACCTTTAGTCAGGGAACATAACTGTACCATAATCGAATGAAATTATATTTTCTAAGCTGTACTGACTCCACGTGCCCTGTCTTACCTCCAGGATTTTATTGTTCTGTTTTAAAACATTTGGTTGTGAAAAGCTATAAATATGTACTTTTCCACTGGGAAAAACGTCTTTAAGGTACGCAATTGGACCGTAAAACCACTGTTGTGCCTTTGAGGGTACATTTACATTGTTTGTACCTTGATGAACGAAAAATGTACCTGCACAATACCTTTGTTTCTAACAGTGTACTGTCCTATAAATATACATGTAATACTATAAATATTTATAATCAGCACCCTAGTAGTTGGAGGGGACACCAATTGTGTCTTGAACACATACATGACAAACTAATAAACGAGAGCTGAGCTGAATGGAAGGATAAAATTTATTTTATGCATATCAACAGTGTAAAAACAGAATAAAATACATTTATTTTGCATATTGGCTGCACACAAAAATAGCACAGCTGCTGTGCTGTTGTCTGTCTTGTTTATTTTGAGCTAAAATCTTTTGTTCATGAGAGATCCACGTTTCTAAGAGACAGGACCACTAGTCGAGATTCTAACATCCTCCTGAATAAAATATGTCATTAGCATTTTTATCAGCTAAGTAGTAAACTATCAAAATTGTCACATAAAATCAACCTACAGGGGGAGTAATTTTTACTGTTGGCCATTGTACACTTTTGAAGTTGGCCAATACTAAACGGCTGAATTTGAACAGCAAAGAATAAAATGTTTCTCTACATGGCTCCGTAAGTTATGAAATACCAGGAAACTTGGAATATTGTCTATTTGCAAGAGACTGATGTAACCTGGGTTATTTTTACGATTCATTTTATAGTATATAGAGGCTGCTGTAATCTTTACGCACAGTCTGTAAAATGTTACTGACAATGAAAGATTCAGATAGGACTAAAACTACAGAGATACTCTGGCAATAATTACATAACCTCAACCCAGTGTTAAACCGCCCAGAAGAAAGAAACATTCTAAATAAAATCTACTTAGAGTACTTTTGGATGAGTTGGAGTGGCGTTTGTGATCTAGAACTAATCTATTAACATCAGTATCAGGCCTCACTAATGTTCTTCAGGCTAAAGGCAATCAAATCATCACAACAATGTTCCAACATCTAGTCATTCCCAATACACATCAAAAGCATGCAGTTGTATGACTTGGTCTGAAGCGTTGCCTTCTGACAGCATACTTTAATCTTTCAAGAAATGTTTCATTTTTTCTGGTTTGCACTCTAATTTCTAATATATACCCTTCAACTACTAATCCAGTCATACATACAGTTGCAACTCCAGTATCTGACATACAAGGTACAACAGCAATGATATGTTCTCATACAGGCACACTGCTCTTGCAATCTCATTGTAATCAAAGGGCCAATATCATGGAAAACTGAATTTTCCTGGCTTATTTGAAACAGAAGAGTTTGATACAGTATTCTAATTTTGTTAAGGTTTCAAAATACAACAATTACTAGATTAGTTGGTTTGAATTGTTTCTGTCTTGAATTGCATTTGTTTGTCTTACAGACTGTAGTCCGCCTCCATCTCTGCATACAATGTTAGCCTCCTTTTACCCTGTTATTCAATGGTCAGGACCCCAACGGGACCACCACAGAACAAGTATTATAGCCGTGCTGAGAATGCTCCACCACCCAAATAATACCTGCTCTGTGGTGGTCCTGACCGTTGAAGAACAGAGTGAAAGGGGCTAACAAAGGAGGCGGAGAAACAGATGGACTACAGTCTGTTATTACAGAACTACAAAAGACAACTACATAATTAGTGGAGCTGAGAAAATGGACAATAAGTGAAGAAACAAGGAGATGGTTTTAATATTATGGCTCATGGGTGTATATCTATCTGTTGAGACTACGGCCCTGCCATTCATATTAAAATGATAAAAACTGCTTTTTGAATGAGGCAGAACAGAGCTCAGTTACATATATAAGTCTTAAAGGCTCAGTAACAAAAGCTGTCTGTTTGGAAAATGGTAAGGTAAAAATTAATTATGACTGTTTTTGTCTCTCCATACTTTTCCCCACATTGCTTCCTTTGTAGCTCATGGTCCAGCTCACCTGCACTTTGACGAATCCAGTGTCAGCCCTCTTCTCTCCCTCTCGTCTGACTGCCGCACACTCACCTTCCTTCCCAAACGCCAGCGCCAGGCACCCCCCAACAACCCAGAGCGCTTTGACAGTTGGCCCAACGCCATCTGCTCCCACTCCATCTCCTCAGGAACACACAGCTGGGTATTGGAGGTGGGCACCAGCGGTGCTTTTAAAGTGGGTGTCTGCTACTCCAGCATGCAGCGTAAAGGCCCAGGCAATGACAGCCGGCTGGGCTACAACACCAAGTCCTGGGTGTTTTCACACTATGATGGAGACTTCTCCTTCTGCCACAATGGGCGGAACGTGACTATAGCAGTGGTGAAGAGGCCCACCAGAGTGGGCCTGCTACTGGACTGTACCACACAGACTCTGCTATTCTATGATCCAGACGCTATGTCCGTGCTGCACACTGTCAGACAGGCTTTTACTGAGCCACTCCTGCCTGCTTGTGCCGTGGCTGATCAAAGCATCTCTATATTGCACTAAATGCAGCTGGTATTCTGAATGATTTAAGGTAGGAGATCCAAAATGCAGTGAATATGTAGCCTTAATACATAGAGAGTGTAGAATGTAGATATATATTGTCACTGTTGTAACAAAGCCTCATGTCTCCAATTGGTAACTTTATAAGAGAAGGAAAAACACATCCTTAACTTTACTAATGTAAATATAATAGGGTTTTATTCCAAGTAATTTTTGGAGCAGTTCTGTTGGTCCATTAATGTTGAAATTTTGACACAATTTAAAGGGCAGCTGGTGGTGTCAAACAGTGTGCAAAAAAGGTTACAAGTTTTTGATAATCCAAAGAAATGTGTGTGGAAAGTTATGTATAGTTAATATGAAGACAATGATTAGATATTGTTGGAGCTTTCTTCTGTATTCAGCTTACATTGTACACACTACTAATAATTAATATGATGTGTGATTATTACAATGTTTCTAATATTCCAACTGAATATTTTTGGATATATTTTTGTGTAATGTGTGTACTGTTGAAAGGGAATAGTTCAAAACAATCATATAGCTTATTTATGAAGGAGAAACGACACTAACCAGTGATTAAAAATTCAAATCTTCCAAAGTTGATCAAATTGAAGTGATTGATTTGTGCCAGATGTCTTTGTGTCCTAGTATTATGTAGCTTGTGTTTTATTTGGAATGATTTCTATGCAATGTTGTTCAGAATTTTAAAAAAAAATGTTTGCCATTTTATATTTATTACTTTATTCTAAAATGTTTAATGATTGTAGTGTTCTTTGCCACTTTAACATGCATATTTGATTTTAATTTTTTCTGTTTTGCGTTATGTTTAAGATGGATATTTAATTATAGGACATATATAAGATAGAATTATTTTATTATTTGCAATTAATTTTCTTGAAATGTTTTTAAAGTATCATCATTGCACATATTTACAAGGAAGATCAAAAATAAAAATTTTTCCACTAACGACTGCAGTAAGACAAAACCGCTTTAAGCTATTCTTCACAGAAATTCCTACATGAAATAAGACAAGGAATAAATGTTATATAGTCATGTCTCAGTCTCTGTCTTGGATGACTCACCCAGATATTCGTTGTAATGGTGCCTATTTGTCACGGTTTCACCTCTCCCTATAGCTTTTATTAGCATTTAGTGTTTACTGGTGTGTGGTGGGTGTGGTGTATATTACACATTCTTAAGATCACCTCAGTTGAGTTTCGACATGCTTGCATTATGAGGATAAAAAAATTCGTACTATTCCTGCATATCATAGTCCTGCATAGCAAAGGCTCACATTAAATTCAGTTTAATTTCATCTGCATTATTGAATGAAGTCATGTTTAAAATAACCATAACACATTACAGTACAATTATAAATGACATAAATTGTATATGTACATATAAATCAAATACATAATATCTACATAATGCATACAATACAGTGCAAAAGTCAGGGACCACCTGATTTTTTAATTCATATCAATATAGCCACTAAGCAGAGGTTATTCAGTGTCCAGCACCAAAATGTTTTTTCAGCATGTCCACCCTTTTTCCACACCTCCAAAATTCAGTCTTAGAAGTTAATTGCATTTTCTCCTTTTCACAATTCGAGTAATCCCAAACACATTCAGTGATGCTGAGGTATGGGCTCTGGAGTGGACAGTCCATTGAGAACACCAGCAGCTTCTTTGTTTGATTTGCAAAATTCCTATAGTCCTATTGTTTCATATAGATTTGTTCATTTTTGAACTACAGTTTTTGAAACTGATGTTTCTTTGACTTTCCCTTTCCTTACGCAACTGGATTATAACATACTTAATCTCATCAGAAAAATGAAGAAATTGTACTTAACGACTGTTTGAATGGAAATTTTATAAATGAAGGGTGATCTCTGACTTTTGCACAGTATTGTGCATATGTATATATATATCTGTTATTGAACTGTTGCTTTGGCCTGTAACTATACACTGACAAGCCACTTCATTAAGTACCTTGTATCTACACTTTACACTTAACCATGTAAGTGCATCTTGTAGTTCAATTACAGACTGTAGTCCATCGGTTTCTCTGCATAATTTGTTACCCCCCTTTTACCCTGTTCTTTAATGCTCGGTAACCCCCTAGACAACACAGAGCAGGTATTATTTGGGTGGTGGATCATTCTCAGCACTGCAGTAACACAGATATGGTGGTGGTGTATTAGTGTGTGATGCGCTGGTACAAGTAGATCAGACATAGCAGTGCTGCTTTTAAACACCTCAGAGTCAACGCTAGACTGAGAAATGTCCACCAGCCAACAGTGTCCTGTGGTCAGCGTCCTGTGACTACTGATGGAATAGAGGATGACAACACCAACTGTGCAGCAGCAGATGAGCTATCTAACAAGCTAGGTGTGTCTAATAGAGTGGACAGTCAATGGACACAGTGTTAAAAAAGTCTAACAGCACTAAAAAATGTAAATATATATATATATATATATATATATATATATATATATATATATAAAACATATACTGTATGTAAATGTATATACTTTTTTATTTGCCTTGTATGTACATAAACATAAATGCATTTTTTTTAAATTATATATATTATGGTAAGGTTCAGCTGAGATGCAAATGGATGATGCCCTCAGCTGGTGAAATTGTTACAGTTCCATACCTTGTCAAAGACTGAACTGATTAAAAAAATTCTGAATGTATTTCTTCTAGCTGTGGCAATGCACTGAAGTGTATTTCACACTGTGACTGACCAGAGGAGGAACTGACTGATATCTATGCATGACATTTCGGGTCAGGAGATTATCAAAAACACTAGCAACTAAATGCTTTAAACAAAACTGCTAAATAAATTTCAATGACTGGATGTCATGAATTTTACACTGCTTTTTTAATAGAGCAAACAAAAAGCTTATTGTTGTCGTAATGCTTGCTCAAGTTTGTTTCCTGTCAGATAAAAAAAGTACACACAGATATGCAGATAGCAAGTGACAATGAATCTAGGTCTCTGAATTTAATTCAAGTGAAAAACTGAAATGTTGCAACATTATGCAAATATGGCTGTTTCTTAAAACTCGTAAAAAAAAAAGAATAAAACTCTTCATATTCAAAATAACTTCTGAAAAATATGAACTGAGTTTACAGACAATTTAATCCTGAGCAACTCGTTCTTGTTTTGTTTAATTTTATGGCAGTAGTTTACATCATAAACAGCAAAGACAATACAGTGGCAAACTTTTCTTTGATAAGATAAAGGTATGTTTTCATTTCGCCATTAGTCAGCTGGTACATGACTGTGTTTTGTCATGCTTCATAGCTATTGCCAGACAAAAACAGAAACAACTGAGCAGACTGTTGTATTGTCATTGACATCACTGTTCGAACATCAATGTTATATTCTCATTTACATTGTTCATACAGAAAATGTGCTACCATTGTAAGTTATGTGTGGGTTTATTCCAGGTGCTCAGGTTTCCTCCCACAGTCCAAAGACATGCTGTCAGGCCAATTGGACAGGCTAAACTACCCATTGTTGCGAATGTGTGTGTGATTGTATGTGTCTGCCCTACGATGGACTGGTGATCTATCCAGGGTTTTTCCAATGACTGCTGGGATAGGCTCCAGCACCCCTGTGACCCAGAAGGATAAGCGGCTTAGATTGTGCGCTTCCACAAAGTGTTTTTATCTAATATGTCAACATATGCATAAAAGTATATGGATGGATGCCTACCTACTAAGTGACAAAATTCCAATAGTTGTGTTTTAGCATAGAATATCAGATGATTTGTGTACATGTTGGCTGAGCATCAGAGAGCTGGCTGGCTTGGAGACATTTACCATTATTAGTTAGGGGCAGGTGGACTGCAGTGCTGGAGATGAGAATCATTGGTCTGCCACATTCTGACACAGGCCTAGGTCCAGAACAAAATGCATTAGAAATGCAAAAGGTGCATTAAAAATAAATCAAGGTGCACACACCCATTTACATACATGGCATGATGGTAATCCTACTTGCTAGTTAGGTTTGCATCATTTTCCCATAAACTGTTTCCATTATGCTAACCATAGACAATGCTAACCCCACTGTTTGCAGTGATAATGCAACAGTGTAATTGCTGTCCTCATCATACACTGCCAGAATTGTATTGGTAGCACTGCTGGACTGTTCCCTGGTCACTCCAACACTGGTCTGCGGGAGATGGATAGGCTGCTTAACTGTAAAAGTTAACTGTAAAAGTTGAGGATGAAAAAATTTCAACAGTGGGTGCAATGAATGTAGAACTGTTTTGACATTTATTTGACTGCAGGCATAGACAGGAAAAGCATGTCAAATATTAAGTCCAAATTCTGGCAGAATATTTCTAAAATTATAAAGCAGCTGGAAACTACCTACAGGCAAAACCAACATGAAGTACCTTGGTAAGTTTTTGGGCCACCGTAAGCTGCCAGAATAGCTTCAGTGCACCTTGGCATTGATTTCAAAAGTCTCTGTAACTGTACTGGAGGGACTGAGCACTATTCTTCTAAACAACATTTTGTTCCAATGTATACAAGTTATATTCAGGAATGACAATAAAGATCACTTGACTTGAAATTCCCTCAATTGGTGGTTTGATAATGGTGGAGAAGAGCGCTGTCTAAAAAGCAAAAATCTTAAAGAGCTAAATCTTACAGGTGTTCAATTGGGTTGAGATTTGGTAATTGTTAAAGCCACAGCATATGATTTAAATTTGCCCTGTGAATGGAGGGCACTGTCAACCTTACAGACACCACTCCCATCAGGATAGAAATGTTTTATCAAAGCATTTAGGGAATGTGTCAGAATAACTTTGTATTGATTTGCAGTGACTGTTCCCACTAAGGGGCCACCTGACTTCCTCCCTGTAGTGGTCAAGAATACAGGCCTGTATCATTCTCTTGGTGTAAATGCACACGCCCACTTGTGGAGAATATGTTGAAGGATAACTTATCTCTGTAGACTGGTGCCTATTTTTGCACAGCAACCTGAACTCTAAAATGTGTAATCACCTTTGTAATATCCCTCTCTACTTGTGGACTGACACTTCTTACTGACACAGTCTGACCTCGTCCTGCATTGGCCTTTTTTAATCACCTGAGGAACAGTTGCTCTTTTGTTTTTACTTAAATATCGCACTGATGCACGAGCATCACGGTCATAAAATGTGTGCCTTTCCACAGTTTCTAACAGAGATGTTATGGCCTACATACAATGATAGTACCACATAAAGGTTGCAGATTTCATACATAAAACTAGGCAAAAAAAAAATGCTCAGATACAATATGCTCATGATATGTAATGCTTTATATGCCAACAATAAAACACAAACTTAATAAAGAATATTACTAACAGGAAATACAGATGTTGATGTTTTGCAGTGTAAATAGATAAAGATCACATAATGACACAATTGAAAGGTAGTGAATTAGATGTTTGGCTATCTGCTTCACTAGCATTGCTGTATACAAACATACAATTGTGCAATATATTATAATACAATCTGTTCATAACATTAATCATAAAGGTGTATTTAATTTCAAGTCTATGAATAATACTAAAAAAAAAAGCTTTTTGGTGTGTATTAAACAAATATGTTTCAAGAATTTACCAGAGGATTGAGTTATTACACAGAACCACAGAACTTGCACAACAGTCCAAACAAGCAGAAAGTAACAAAATCTCAACAGATATTTAGATTATTTACAGGTTTTTTTGCAATTGCTTACACACTGGTTGAGTAATTTGGCTCATTGTGTCAAAATTCTACACACTTAGAGATAAACATCTCACTTCTATTCAAAATGAAACTCTGCAATCAAAACCTAACAATCTTTTTGCCATTTTTTGCAGCAAAATTATACACACATGCACCATTGAAATATACTTTCAAAACAACAGCAACTCACTGATGTCCTTTATACTAAACATTTCTGTCTTTAGCACTTTGCACACCTTTTTAAATTTTTCATACAGGCTTCTGTGAAAGATGGCTCCAGTTCAGTACATCTACTCACATTTGCATGAACACAGAAAAAGAAAGCCTTCTGAAAACATCTTTATTTTTTGCCATTGCATGTTTTTACAAAAGAAAAAAGAAAGAAAGGAAAAATTGAATTGTGATACAGTATATAATCAATCCAAAATGTTACTGTATACTCGTGAAAACAAACATAATTACAGTAAAATTATAGTGAAATGGTATAAAAATAAATCATATTATTCTACGAGATTGTAAGGGATGGGGTGGATGGTTTTAGGATCCAACCTTCTTTTAGGGTCTGGCCACATCACCTCAACCGCATCGCAAGCAATATCATCCCTGTCTAGGCAACGAGAAAAATATCGCCTTGCGTGCCGTATCCGGACTAACTCTACCTCAGTGTCTCCGCTTGCCTGTTCCATTGCTTCCTGAAGAAGCAGGCGAGCATGTGGTTGGCGATCATGCACTGTCCTATAACTAGCCGGAAAAAAATCCTCAATTTGATTGATAAATGGGAAGTAAGGAGGCAAATATAAAACTGTGAAGTTACTGTACTTGGTGAAGCAGCCCGGTGAAAGAGATGACAACAAACCTGGGCTGTAGTTCTATATTTTTATTTTTTCTGCTAAAGACTCAGACTGATTAGTGTTTAATTACTGTGTAAAGGTATCCAGGTGTGTGCACGGATGTTGCCAAGTTCAGGTACGTTTTGCCGTTTGAATAAAAATGTTTTCCAATGATTGCAAGAGCTTTTATTCTTCAACAAAGTGCTTAACGTAAGAAACAGTGTGTAGTTTTGCACTTAGAAAATTGCAGTCAAATCTTGTACTTTGGTGTCGTCATTTAAGGCATTGTTACAACAGTTAGGATTCGATGCTTTTGTCTAAGCAATCGGAAAAACTGTAATGCGTCGTATAAACGTTGTGTTTTTAACACCTGTACATCTGTCAGACTTCACCAGAGTTTCGCGCTAAAATGACGAAGTATTCCCGCGCTTTGAGAAGCAACGGCCAATGGCATGAGGAAAGCAAGCGAACGGACGGAGCTTGCGATGAGATTCCGCTCTCTGATTGGCTGCTCGGATCAAACACTATGACGCGGTCGACGCAACGCCAGACACCATCAAATATCTAACGTTTTTATTGGATAAGCCGCTCAGTCTTCTTCAATGGTTGGTGTCTACTCCACAAGGGTTTAGTCCCACCCCTTCTGAGAGCTGGCAGGTTTTCCAACGCCACTCAGCGGCGCATCACGGTGGTTTGGTAGCGGGTGGGGAAGAGTCGGGCAACGACTGACCCTCGTATACAACAAAACTTGGACGGAACTCGGGGTTAGGGGTTGCCCGGACTAGTTTCAAACCCATAAGCCGCCACGCCTGGTTTTACCTTCCGTTCCATACCTGTGAGCTCGTCTAATGTCGGATTTCAAGCTTGGGATTGTTCGACTTGGCCGTGTGGCCGGGAAGGTGAGCCGAATCCTTTGGACTGCCATGTGCGAAGGGGAGGGGATCACAAACCATTAGCTAGCTAGCTAGTAAAATGGATTTTCTAGCAATTTGTGAGAACATCTTTAAAATGTGACACCTATACCGTTGATATTACAACACCTACAGTTTCTTATTGAAACATACAGACCCACAGCGGCTCGGGTGGAACAAGCGATTTCTCCGGAGTCTTTTCGTCGCACGAGCCGCCTACTTTGCCGCGCTAGCTAACGAGGCTAAGCACAGCTAGCCAGCTAGCAAAATAAATGAGATGGTATATGCAGCCGACTGTATTGTGTGGAGCTTTTAGTAACTTATTTTATTCTTTGAACGTTTCACGACAGAAGAGGTTGAAATGATACTCTTATGCCCCGTAGCAGCCGGCTTAATGTAATTAGTAGACATTTAATTAGGAGACGTCGGCAGATCTCTCAACCAGGAACCGCTGCAACGTGACTCAAACCGGCATGTCGACTGTGATGAGTTTTACTAGCAGGCTAACCAGCTAAGCTAGCTGGCTAGCTAACTAAACAAAGTACCCATTATATTTGACAGAGCTGTGCAGCATTGTAACGTTAGCGGTATACCTAAGCTGATGTTATAGTTATCGTTGCCCGGCTGGTAACGTTATATTTTATGGTAACACTTTTTTAAAGTCGTTAATTTACGGTATCGAAGTACCTCCAGTGTCTACTGCCTCTAATCGGCGAAACGGGCTTCTTGGCGTTATCCGTACAGCTCGACATCCAACTTGATGGTAGAACCAGGCAAGTCCAGTTTGTGTGCCAGGCCTGTCGTGCCGTGACACTAGAGGGCAGCCGGTAAACAGAGATCAATTGGAATAGGTGTGGGCTGGGGCTTTATGACTGAAGGCCTTCATGGTCTAATGATGCCGGATCTCTTATTGTCATATGACTGGGCTTGTGTTGGTGGACAATGGCAATAGTAATGTTATTTTACCAATGCCAGTCATTGCACGTTCATGTTTCCTTTTCAAACGGCATGCATGCAATCCAGCAACTGTGTGACTATTTGAAACACTCTGCTTTATCTGCTGTATAAAGTAAACGAATAAATGTATAGATTATGAAGAATAAAATTGGTCAGTGGAAGTAATGTAAGCAGCAGGCTTTAAAAGTTTAGATAGATAAGTTAATTTGTGACTTTAGAGGAAACCCATGCTGTGGACAGCCATTATATATCATTCTTTTCTCTGCCAGACAAAGTACACCCTCATTGATGAGCAGGACATACCACTTGTGGAAAACTATGCTTTTGAGGTGAGAAATTCGTCTTCTTTCTAGTTTGACAATGTTTAGCTGTCAAAACCCAGAGAAGCATGCAAATACTTCTTTAAAGTCACTTCATAAGTCTTTAAAACTTTTATGTGATTTTGAGTATATATCGGCATGCCTTCTTCCCTTGTGTAATGAAAACAACACATTTTGGAACTCTCTGCATTACGTTCTGTTTATCATACATCATAAGATTAATCAGTAATTGTTGCTATTTTGTGTGCAAATATTGTTTGTCTAAAGAATTAAATTTGCAAGGTGTCTCAACACTTTTAAGGCTGATGAATACTTCTGCAAAGATACTTGTAAAAGCATCTTTGCCTGTGCATGTTTGCAGATGCAGAAGTGTAGTTTTGCCTTTAATTCTATCATTGAAGCCTGAGCTTCAAGCATAAGTTTTCAAATCCTCTTAATGATTTTTCAGGCTCGCATGGAGGTTGATGCTGATGGCAACGGAGCAAAAATCTTTGCTTATGCCTTTGACATTGGCAAAGGCCGATGGGCTGCTCGACCCCTGCATGAGTTACTCTGGTGAGTTGTGCATTCTTAAGGAGTTTGGCCTTGTTCCCTTAAATAGTTCATCAAAATTAAGGTGAATGCTTATATATGTATATGTTGTGTGTATGCCTGTGTGCATGCAGGGAAAAGCACAGAGGTGGCATTGCTCCTAGTTTCCAAGTCGTCCACATAAACTCAGTCACAGTGGACAACCGTCTAGACAACTTGCGCCTCGTTCCTGTTGGCTGGAGTCCCAAACCAGAGGAGCTGTCCAGCAAGCAAAGGTAACAGAGTTTACAGGATTCTCTGCTGGAGGATTGGTGGCACCGAGTTAATCTCGTACTGTGTCTCTTGAATTACAGACAATCAAAGAATGCCATTCTCCAGCATAAATACAACTTAGGGAAGTGCTGTTAGGCATGTTATAACAGTTTTGAAAAGGCTACCCTTAAGTAGCTAACACTCAGCAAAGCTTTAAGCCTTTTACTTCACATCTGCCATCTGAGATTTAGTTTGTTTGTCTGTGTGTGGTCCTTCTGCAGAGAGCAGTCACTGTACTGGCTGGCCATCCAGCAGGTGCCAGCAGACCCAGTTGAGGAACAGTATCTGGAGTTGAGCCGCACACGCTACTACAACGCTAACGGAGAGCTTGTGGAGGAGGAAGAGTGCTCCTGCACGTACTACGAATGTCATTATCCCCCTTGTTCGCTTATTGAGAGGAGGGTGAGTACTGTCATACTTTCGTTACTGCTATTTGGTGTCTTGGGGGTATAATAAGAGTCTGTAAAAGCACAACTTTTGTCCAAACTTTGCATAATAGCTCTTTGAAGTATGTCTTATTTGTTTTTGCACTATGGTCTTGGGCTACATTAACAAATCCAGATCTTTTTTTTTATTTTTATGACAGATTTTATTTTATTGTTGTTTTTCAAATCAGATCTGAGGCACTTTCCTATGTGTCTCTAGTTCATATTTAATTTGTGGCCCTGCAACCTTAATGAGAACAATCAGGTCAGAATTCATGTGTGTGGGTCCATCCCCATGTCTTGCTCCTAATAATAAACAACTGATAGCAGTTCAGGGAAAATTGTGTTTGTGACGAAGCCCTGCTTTGCTGGTTAGTATCCATATTTGTGACAGATATGAGCCACTTACCATGCTAACACGTACCATCAAATTAGGAAGATTGGATCTAAGCAAAAATTGACTTGAGCAGTGAGTTTTGTAATGTAAATATTGCCTGATTGCAGCATGCCTGCCATGTTGACCATTTAAGGGTGCTGCCAGGGACAGCTGAACCAATTTCTCATGAAAAATTGGATCTACCTTAAAAATGAAGTTTAGAGACAAGCTAAAACCTCCTCACCTCACCTCGAAAAATTATGGATGTAAAACTTGTTCATCTTCAATTTGTCGATTGCTAGATGCTTCAGAATGTTTTTTTGAAAGAACAGTTTAAAATTAGACATGGCATCGATCTGATACTATCTTAGTATCAGGCCGAAAACAGCAGAAGAGCTAGATTGGATATTGGAGAGTGTGAAAATTAGTCCTATAACAAATCTCGCTTGAAACCCCACTCTCTGTGATGTTGTTAACCGTGTATTTCTTCCTTTGGGGTGGTAATGTGTTGGAGCAGTTTAAGCCTACTTTTTGAAGCTCATAAGTGAAGTGGTGTAATTAAAAATATTACTTTAGAACTTTTTAAAACTTTACAATTTTTTTTTTTAAGATTTCAGTATCTTTATTGGGATCTGAAAAGGGAAAAGTATCATGTCATCTCCACTCAAAATACATAAATATCTGGTTAACATTTACAATATTTGTGAAGCTCGTTTCAGTGTAATTTTAAGAGGCAGAACAAAAAAAAAAACTAAAGTCTAATTACAAGTTATGTCAGGTTTGTAAGACATTGTTTTAGCACAGAGTAGCAGTACTCAGGAAGCATGACATTAACTGTATTCAGTGTAAATCATCTGATGCCATAGTACTGTGATTTTATTGTTACTGCCCAGCACTACTGTTTTGTGTTAACTGCTGTTTTAATATAAATATGTTCTCTTCAGCTGCGAGAGTTCAACATCTGCGGTCGATGCCAGGTGGCGCGCTACTGCGGTTCCCAGTGCCAGCAGAGGGATTGGCCAGCCCATAAGAAGCAGTGCCGCGAACGCAAGAGGGTCCTGGCCCTAGAGTCTGAGCCTGAGCGGTGATCCCTTGAACACCACTCTGAAGAAAGGTCGTAGGGGAGGGGGTTTTGGGGTGAGACTTACAGTTAAGATGCAAAATGAAATCTGCTGACTGACTAGTAGAACGGGTGACATTGGTGGGCTAACAGGCCTGTTGAGGGGGGGGAAAAATACCTTGCTTCCCAGAACTTTGATATCTCCTTGGCTTGTCTGAGGTGGTTATGGGAAATTAGGGGATTTTTGTTTGTTTTTGTTTTTTTTTTGTTTGTTTTTTTTCGTTTGGAGGGAGGCTGTAAAAGGCTCTACCTGCTGCTATGGATGTGTGTTTTGTGAAGAAAAACGCCATGCCGTCATGACTTCCTCTGTGGACTGTCGACAGTTCATAAGCTCACTCCTTCCTTCCATCCACGCGCCCGTCATGAAGTGTTAGCCGCTGGTATCGAGCGACAAGCCTGCTGTACGAAGAGACGGAATAATGGAGTAATGGACCTCTTCACTGTACTACCCTTTTTCCTCTCCTGGTTGAACTTCCTGTGCACATAACCATGCACATGCTCACCTACTTGCCATAATGTTCCCCAACAAGTGTGCAGCAGAGGACTGTGTGAATTCACACTACCAGTATTTGTGTGTGTGTGTGTATGTGCGATGCCATTAATGACTGAAGGACATGGATGAAGTGGTAGAAATTTTTTTTTTTTGTTTTTTTTTGGTTTTGTTTTTATCTTTTCTTTCTTTCAGGGGTGAGTGGGGTGGGAGGAGTTTTTGTTGAAGCTGGGATGTTGTTGCTTGTAGAACTGTTTCCATGTTCCTGTGTCAAGTTTCTGAAAATGCATTACTCCCGGTGCTGCATTACAATCCCAGTTACCCTTCCAGCTTCACTTATGTTCACACGCCATCACGAGCATTCAGCTTCGAGGGACGTCCTGGAAAAAACTTGAAAATCCACAGTGAAAAGTTGTCTCTGACTAATGTGGACAACATGTACTTGGCTGTGTCTTCAAGTTGACGTTTGGGTTCCCTGTTATTAATTTATAAATCTGTCCTTTGTGTCCACGTAAGCATAGCTTATGTAGTCATGCGCTCTTATTTTATGTTTTGTATAACCCACCCAAAAACAAGAAAAAAAACATACATGCACACATGTCTAAAGTGCGTCTTCCTCTTATGTGAAGGGCAACTCTACCGAACTGTGATGCGCACGCACATACACACAAATTAGCATGTATTGCAGACATACGTGCAATTTGTTGATGGTTGTGTGTACCAATATGTCTATTTATCTGGATGGGGTTGAACACTGTGCACTGAGTATCCTCACTTTTATCTTTTGTCATTTAGGCAGGGATGATGTGTCCGAATGGTTGAGTTTAGGGGAAAAGTGGGGTGTCTGTCTTTTCTCTAAGACTATTACAGTACAAACATTTAAATACATAGAAAGTATGAAATATGTGAAAGGGCATAATGTTGGTGATAACTGACCATCTCTTGTCACTGTACAATAAAATAATAAAGTAATGATGTGAGAGAAGTATGTTTACACCAGGGAAGTATGTATACAGAATTTTTTTTGCCAAGAACTATAAACATACCCAAATGAGAAGATGAAAAGTGACCTTAAAAATATCTAATAGATAAAGAAGCATGTTTGTCACTTTTCTTGGTGTTCCATATTTATGAATGACAAAACATACTGTCAGTAGCTTGTTGCTTGATAGTGTATTGTTAAAGTATTCCATAGCTTTAAGGTTTGCACCTTTTTAAACTTTGATTTGTCCTCGTTTGCAGGTGAACTTTTATTTTCTGAGAGTTTATTTAAGGATTTTCTTGGTAATGTGTAATATTGTAACTGATTGGTCAAAATCTGCCCTTGCTTGAGTATCCTTAGTACATTTAAATCCAAAAGTTTAGTGATACAATAAGAAAATATGTAACTTTTATAGTGCTGCATAGTACTTCTTAAATGTTTTTTTTTATTTATTCCTGTAGTAGTTCTTAATATAATACTTGTGTAGTAGAGAACCTAATAATTGTCTGAAAGTGAAAATATATAAAAGTAATAAGCAGCACTGTAGACAACTTGTTTCTTTACTACAGATACTGTTTATAAGGATTAATGGTACTATTGTTCTTTTTCATAAAGGCTGTGCTGTTAGCTTCAGGCTAGTTTGATTAAAGTTTCATAATGGCACGCCTTAACAGCACGTTAAAAAATCCACATACATATTTTAAGTGTGAAGGTTAATATAATGATTTATCTGCGTCCGAAATTGTACGAGTAAATTAACCCTGTGCTGTACAGTCATGCAAATTGAAGTTCTGTAGATGTAATGTGCTCTTAATAAAAATAGGACAGCATGAGCTGCGGGCTTATAAACGAGCGGTGGCTGGGCAGTTCGTCTTCCTGAGGACTGCGTGAGTAACCTTTACCCAATCGGCTCCATAGGAACCAGCGGGGTGGGCGAGATGGAGGGGGGGCACTAATATGTACTGCTTTTGTAGCAAACCGTCTCGGACCTTATCTAGTAGAGCCTACATGTGCGAACACGGTAAGTTGGCATTGTAATTAAATAAAACAGCAGTCCGAAGGTTCTCAGAAGGCGAGGTTTAAGTTACTAGCTTCGAATTACCCGTTCCACCTTAAGTGTACAGGCGGAATGTTATTCGCTGCACCATTTAAGATGGAAGGGAAAATTTCAAAAACAAGCTGGCGAACGCTGCTGGTGCTACTATGGCTAAAGTTTTGAAGTCTAGTTTGTTCAGTAAAAGCCTCGCTGTAGCTCTCCTGTTTGTTTCTGTGATTTGGAGCAGCAGATAATCATGTGAGAAAAAAATCCGTTAGGCGGCGAGTGGAAACAAAACAGCGTTGTTTTGTCGTTAAACCGTTTGGAGTAATCATTTAACGGCAGTTAGTAACCCTAGTGTGGGTGAAACTTAGTCGCTTCATTATTTCTGGCCTATTTTACCTTCCATCTTTTCACAGTGCCGAAGGATGACCTGCTGCCCGGTTCCGTGTCAGAGGAGTACCGCTCTCAGCTGCCTGATGTGTCCGAACCTCCTTCATGTGGCGGCTTCCGTGAAGGTTCTGGCTGAAGAGGCTCAAGACAGAAACGGTTCACTCGCTGAGAGGATTTTTCAGGAGAGTCACGGAGAAAAATGCATTACAGCGCTTATGCGTCTACTAGATTCTCAGGATGTGTGGTTAGTGCCATTTCAACACCAGGATCTTCTGCACAAACACAAGTACCAAGAAGGAGGTCTAATTTATTGATTCCAAATAGGACCAGGCGATACTGATAAAATTCAATATCATGATATTTTCCAAATATATCACACTATCAGATATTTAAGTTAGCATTAATGAACCCCATAAGTCAGCAAGAAGTTAACGAAACCATTCTTCCTGAGCTAGTAAGCTAAACCTGACACATTGTCTTGTTTTGACTGATCTGTTTTGTTTTGTTTTCTGTTAAAATTGCACCAGACAGAAAGCACGTTTCAATAAAGATAACTTACTATTTATGAAATCTGATGGATTTTTAAGTGTGCTTTCAAAACAATCTAAAACACCCAGAAGATGACATACATTTTAGCTAACCGTCCTGCATGTCAGGATTAGCCTAAAGCGCACAAAATAGAATTTGTATGGCTTTTTTAGTATTCGGCCAGTATAACCTCAAGCTACACTAAAAATTAAAAGGTTGCTAAAATGTTTGTGTCTTGGAGATTTGGTTCAAGGAAAAAAAACACTTAAACTGATGTAGAATCTTTACGTTATGCGATTTATTAATCTTTTTTTTGAATTTGAAAAAGTAAAAAAAAAAAGTTCTTCACAGCTGCCATTCAGTTGGCATATGGTATAAAATGGTTCTGTGAAAACTACTGAATGGTTCTTTATGGAAGTGATTCACACTTTTTACCTTCCTCACAAAAAAAAAAAACTTTCTTTTGAAGACAGCTGCTTCAACTTTGGTTAAAACGAAAAAGATTTGCACCATTTTTTTCAAAGAGTTAGTAGTTGAATAGTGTCTGTATTACCTTTAAGAACTGAAAAGTGTATTCTGAGCCAGTGGCTTTTGTTTTTCAGCAGTCACAGAGTGGCCTCCAATTGAACTCCAACTAGCACAGAGAAGTGCTCATAAAACTGTCAGCTACAATGTGGAGATTGCCACTTTTATTGCCTGCAACCAAGCACCAGGAGGGTCTGTATGAGCAGCGGTGTTGATAAGCAGGCGTTTTTGAACATCTGGTGTGTGTGGATTCTTCTCTGTGATTTTTCAGGCTGTGCAGTATGGCAGTTTATATCTTTGGGATGCTTTTGGAGAATGAAACTATGGTGCAGAAACTTAAAGAGTGGACAAATGAAGACAACAATCTTTGCTGGACCTTAGGACAACTCCTGCTGAAAGACGATCCTGATATTGTTTTGAATGCTGCTGGAGCCATAGCATCACTGGTAACACTTACTGCAAAAGTCAGAGACCACCCTTTATTTATTTAATTTCTAGTCGAAAGGGCCATCAAGTACAAGTTATTATTTTTTTGGGAGATATTTCTGAGGAGATTAGATCTAAGATAGTCTACTTGCATGCGGACGGAGAAACCTGAGAGTCAAAATAAGTAAAAAAAGAGTTTCTAAACTGTAGTTGAAAATGATTAAAGATATAGAGAAAATTTGACTCCTGTTAACCATGCAAGAGCTGGTAGACCACCAAAACTGTCACAATATAAACAATACTTAATGCTTTCGTCTTTGAGAGAGAGTAGAAATTCAAGCTCCACTCTTGCTTCAGATTTGAAACAAATCTACAGGTGTAATTAAATAAATGAAGGGTGGTCTCTGCACAGTAGTGTACATAGAAATAAACTGAACCGTTTAAAACAAGTTCTTGTTTGTATGCTGTTGTAGTGCTGTGCCCATTAGGTTTGAATAGTCCAATTTGATCTGAAAGGATCAAGTTAAGGGCTTTCCTGTCTAGTCTTGACGTCTGTGTGTGTATGATCTTCTAACATTAGGTTGAGACCCCTTTGGGACGCCAGTGGCTGCTACAAGACCACGCTGTGTTCAGTCAAGTCCTTGAGAATGTGGTGTGTCTTCTGGACAATGGGAGAGAGAATATAATTAACTCAGCTGCTCTCATTCTAGCACGACTGTCTCTGTGTGAGATGGCCTGCAGAAAGCTTATATCTCACTCCTCAGCCTCAAGAACCATCCGTCGTCTAGTACAGTGCCTGGCCCACAGCCACACAGGTCAGTGTTAATGAGATGAAACCCTCAGGCCATAGAGTATTGCTGAGTGTACAAGGATGGTTTTGTTAACTGCTACAAAAAGCAAAAGATGTGGGGCCTTAGTGGTTAACCCTTTAAGTCATGGTTCTTTAAATCCAAGGGTAACTGAATTGCACAGGTTAGTGTTCTTTATAGTCGTACATACTGGAGAGATCTTAGCCAATAAACCAGATTACTTTGTTGCAAAAAAAAAATTGAGTTGTGCAATACTACATCCTTTCAGGGCTGAAGTTTGAGAATTGATTGCGTGAGATGTCTGATGAATTTACATATATTGTGGAAATTTGTGCTGAATGTAGTATGTGTTGTATAATTTGCTTTAAGACACTGCTATGAATGCAGCCTTCACTATTGGCCGCTTGTGTGGAAGTGAGCAGGGCAGAAGGGTCATTCTGGCTGAAGCCAAAGAATACAGATTGGTGAGAAATCCCTGTTTTATTTTCATTACTGTAAACACTGGTGTAGAACACAACCCTCACAACACAGCCTTTACCAGATCTAAGGAGCCCCCCTCATTAGATTTTTACAAACTCAGCCCAAAAAAGACATTTTTGAATAGTTAATAATAGACATAAATACACTATATGGCCAAAGGTATGTAAACTTTTCTGATTGTTAAGTTCAGGAGTTTTAGCCACACCCACCGCTAACAGTCTGTAACATCAAGCACATAGCCATGCAATGTCTATGGACAAATATCGGCAGTAGATTGGGTTGTCCTGAAGAACTCACAGGATGCCATTCCAGTCATCTCTAAATGCTGTTGTTGTGAAATTCAAGCATGTTGGAGCAACGACAGCTCAGCCACAAATTGCCAAATTGGGCCATTTTCAGGGTTTGGACTAGGCTGCTTAGTTTCAGTAAAGGGTAATGTTCATGCTACAGCATACAAAGACATTTTAGATAATTATATGCTCCCAACTTCGGTGCAGCATTGGTTTGGAAAAAGCCATTTCCTGTTCCAGCATGACAGTGCCCCAGTGCACAAAGTGAGGTCCATAAAGACATGATTTTGGTATGGAGGAATTTCACTGAACACCTTTGAGATGAATTAAAACGTCAGTTGTCCAACTTCAGTGGACAATTCGATTCTTGTCCAACTTCTGTACCTGACCTCAGAAAAACTCGTTGACTGAATGGGCACAAATTCCTAAAGACACAATCCAAAATCTTGTGGAAAGCCTTCTCAGAACATTGGAAGCTGTTATAGTCGCAAAGGGGAGACAACTCCAAATTAAAACTCATGCTTTTGGAATGGGATGTCCCAACAAGCTCTGCTGTAGGTGTGATGGTCAGGTGTCCACACACCTTTGGCCATATAGTGTATTTTATGGATTATGAGGCTAAACAATAGAGTGAATCATGCATGGTATCACAGACTGATCATGACATTCACAGTGTCAACAGATGGTCGTCACATGATGTGTGGTTTCAAGCAGACAGTGAGGAGCTCAACAATGATCAAAAAAAGGAAATCTATCAGCAGTGCACAGAAATATGCTAGCAAGCAGTTGATATTTTCAAAACAATCTGACTCAGTGAGTCAGTATCTCATAATGAAGAGACCTGATCCCAGCACTTCAAAATATGAAATATTATTTAAAATGTTAACTTACTCCTTATTATGAAATATTAAGTCATGATTAATGCTCATAGACTCATAATGATGAGATTTGTACTGTAATAAGATAATAAGTATATTTCTGAGAATCTCCTTTTTATGAGATAGTAAGTTATAATTTAGATAAAATGTTAAATCATATTTATGGAATTGTATCTTAAAATTGTGACAGTCTCATTATTTCTTGACATTAAATCATAATTGAGGCACTGTTGATTAATCTAAAATTGTACAAAAAATGTATTTGTATTTTTCAAAATTAGTTTTGGTGCTGGGTTTGTGGGGTTTGAGTTGAGTTGAGAGGCAGGATGAACTCTATTTTTGTTGAAGGCCCCCACATTTTGTGCTGCACCAGTTATTGTAAAGGATATACCAATTACTTACAAGCACATACCAATTATTTACAAGAGCAAATAAATACTGAGAATGACAGAAGATGATCTGTATGTTCTAGGACTATTAGGTGCTCCTCCACTGAGTTTCTGTTATTTCCTTTCAGGCAAGCAGCCTTCAAGCTCTACTGTCAAATGGAGCAGGGCCAGAGGCAGGACAAACAGCCTGCTTTACTTTGAGTTGTCTAGCATCTGAGGTTGATGGACATGCCTTGCTGATGGAGAGTTCCTCCTGCCCTGCTTTGCTGAATGGTCTGCTAAGCTTACTGAAGAGTGGAGATCCAGACAGTACTTGGTTTGCTGCTATGTGAGTTCCCTTCAACCAGTTGAGTTTCACCACTTAAGATCTGCATTATCCTGCTTACAAAACACCCAGTTTTTAGGTTAGCCAAAGTGCAGAAACTGATAGTCTTAAAGTAAATAAAAGTAAATAACACTTTTTATTTTGAAAAATCTCATCCTTTTCATTAAATCTTACTCAGTAAATAGTAGAAAAGAATGTACAGAAAACGGGGATGGAAGGACCAGTGGGACGGTGAGGGATGGGGTGGGAAAAGGGGTTGTTTCCTTCAGTTCTGTAATGTTGTGATAAAGAGCTGCTTGATTAACAGGAAACAAATTAAAAATTGATCACAAAAAATAGGAAATGACACTTAATATTTGGTTGCATATCCTCTGCTTGCAATAACTGCTTCAAGCCAGAAAGCCACTGACATCATAATTTTTTTTGTAATTTATTCTTTCCCAGGCTTATACCGTAGCTTCTTTCAGTTGTTGTTTGATTTGGGAGTATCAACCTTCAGTCTCTTTATCAAGAGGTGAAATGAGTGCTCAATTGAGTTAAGGTCTACTAATTAACTCTAATTAACTTACTAATTAACAGTCTGAAAGATTCTGCTTGTTTCTGCGGATGAAGTTATGCTGGCAGTTTGTTTTGGGTTATTGTCTTGCTGCATGAATATGTTCTTCCCAATTAGATTTGATGCATTTCTCTATAAATTGGCTGACAAAATGTTTCTGTAGACTTCTGAATTAATTTTACTGCTACCATCAGCTGCTACCCTTATCAGAGTTAAACCATCAATAAATATTAATGTGCCAATTTTAGAAGCAGCCATGTAAGCCCAAGCCATGACGTTACCTTCACCGTGCTTGACTGAGGAACTGTTCGATGTTGCTGTTAGTATACCAGTGTTTTCTTTCTTTTTTAGGACATTCCAAATTTTTTGTATTGACTATGACCAATGCTTGTGCAATGGCTCTATGATCTTCATGTTTGTTTATCCTTTTTACAACAAATGTTGTCCTCACAGACAAAACTCAGGGCTCAAACCAAGAGAGCTCCTCTCTGTGGCTCTTTATTATTCTTATTTTTTATTCTTTATTCTCTTTATTGTATTTATTTTTTATAGTTAAATGCTTGTTAACAACTGTTAATTGTTTAAACAGTCAATCTAACAGGACACACCTGGGCAACAGGAAACAGCGGTCAGTCACATATTCCAAATTTTTTGGAATAGGAATGGGGGAGTTCAAACAAAATAAGGTGCCATGGTCTAGATGTAAATATTAGGAAATAAAAGCTGAAATTCTGATCAATTATCTCAACCAAATCTCTTCAGTGTATAGTAAAATAAAAGAATTGGTCTTGCCTTTTCAATACTTGGAGGAGACTGTATATCTGTTCCAGTGATACAGATTTGTTGTCTTTCTCTTAACTCTAACTGTCTGTCCTTCTCTTTCTTTCTCTCAGGACTGTCAGAGTGTTTGTGTCTCGGCCAATTGGAGTGATTAGAGTTAGAGAGCACAAATCTTTGGAGGAGCAGCTAAAGGTTCTAGTACTTGTTGTTATTTACATCTTTAAAATCAAAATGATGTTTATGTTTAGAAAATCAGTAAATACGTAATGGTGATTCCTTTGTTCTCTGACATACCGTATTACCTTGCATTTTTTTCCACAGGTCATCTTGTTTTATAGCCTGCCTTTACTTCTTCATTTTTATGTTCATCTCTAGTGTCTCTCTGTCTTTCCATCAACGGGGCCTGAGCTGCAGGAGGAGCTTAGTGCTTCCCTGAGGAAGCTGAGGCACCTTTCCAAACCATCTCCCATTACAATCCAGCACCTTCAGTCAGGTGCCTACATTGCATCATGGGAGAGAATGGAGCCTGAGAGTGGCCTTGAGGTCACTTATAGGTGAGTCACTTTTTTTTGCCCAGGTCAAGCTGAATTACTTTAACCTGTAAAGGTACTACCAATGAGATCCATGTACAAATCTGCAGTGTCTGTAGTTTTTAGAAGTCTAGTAATTCTAGCACAAATTGCTTATTATTTGCCCAACCTAGAGTTCTATCAGTAAACTAAATGGAGCACATCTCAACCTAACCCTCAACACAGGCCAACTGTAAACTACAACATTTTTTTTCTGTTTCTTTTTCTCTGCTATGCTTGCAGTGCACTGTGCTGTTATTGTTATTGTGTGTGGGGCCTTTTGCGTAATGCTAATATGTACATCCAGACTATGATGGTCCTTTCCAGGCTGTCTTTGCTAATTTGGAGAAATTACACTAACATTTTACACCAGTATTGGCCAGTCAAATACCTTTACAAGTAACTTACAGAACCTCACCTAGTAAAATGAATCCAGCTTGGTTCGTGCATTTAACCCTGAACAAGGATGCAGCATCAACCAAATACAATCTGTAATATGCATCTGCTATCAGAAATGTACTGATTATACATTTTTCTTCTTTTTGATTCGTCTGCAGCCTCTTTGATGGAGACACTGTGTTGTACCGAGGCTCACAGTGTCAGGTCACTTTACCTCAATCCCACCTCCAGATTAAACAATCCCTGTCTCTACACCTAAATCTGTCTACCTCAGACGGTGACACCAGTCCCTTTAGTGACCCTGTGGAAATGACATTGGAGACGACAGGCATTAGGCCAGGTACACCACAGGAGCTGCGTGTAATTGGCTGCACAGCAACTCAGGTGCGATTGAGGTGGGTGGAGCCAAACGGAGAGGTCAAGCCTAAATCATTCCAAGTCTACTGTGATGATGTGCTGGTTGAAACCACCACAGAGCTGGGGTAGGTTCTTTTCTGTCACTGTGCTGATTATATCATATATCTGTCTTGTATTTTATTTTTCTCTTGAGGTCTACTTATGTAGCAATGTCTGTGTGGTTTTATGCACCAAAAACAGGCATAATTCATTTTAAGGTGACTTTTGTATGTAAATGATCTCTATACTGATTGGCTGCCATATTTTGTTCCTCGTTCCAAAAGCAGTTTATGCTGTAACACTTATAATGTTAACATTAATGGCTAGCTTAATTGCCGTAGGCTGAATAGGTGGATATATATAAATGTACTGTTTTTCATGACGTCAAGTCAAAATCAAGTCAAAGTTTATTTATACAGCACTTTTTACAACAGGTGTTGTCACAAAGCAGCTTTACAGAACAATCTGGGTCCAAGCCCCAACAAAAACATTAAATTCAAAAGTGGCTGTTTTTTGCAGTTTAGTTTCCATATACGCACTGTATGGACTAGAGAGCAAACAGTATGTTTTAAAACTTAATGTTTACGTATTACTCCAGAATATTTCAGAAAAGTAAAAATTTAGTTTTCCATGATATGGGACCTTTAAAGGACAGTGTTATAGGCCAAGGTTATACAGTATTACAGTAGTTCTCAATCACATTTCTGTGTTATTCCTGCTCCTAAACACCTGAGTTATCTTATAAATAGCTTCATAATTACTTGGATAATGCACAGTAGTCCATAAAAAACTTATGTGGCTTGAGATTACAACCACTGGGTCATTGTGTATATATATATATATATATATATATATATATATATATATATACTTACATTAAACCTAAAGTAGGTGATTGGCTGCCCTGTATTGTGCCTTATTCAGAAAGCACTCAGAGGTGAAACACTCCTTAGAAATATTAAAAATGTTTACATATTAAACTGGTTTGTTTAAAAAAGCCAGAAAAATCCAGTTTTCCATGATACGGGCCCTTCTTGATTGAAAATGAATTGATTGAAAAGATTGAAAAGTAGTCATGTGGTAATGAATTACAACTGCTAGTACATATAACCAAACAAACATTAGAAGTGGACTTCAAATGGAAAGATGAGACAAAATAAAAAAAATATGCTTCTGAGCAATTGTATGGCATCAAATACTTCAGGACTACCATGATTCTCTTCTTCAGGACTACAATTAGCTCTCTGTGTCCTAGTACTACCTACACATTAAGTGTGTGTGCGCTTGGTCCTGGAGACACAGCGGGTTCTCGGTCCAGTACCGTTGTGCAGACTGATGAGGGTCGGGACCATGCTCCCAGTGGTCTGACGGTGGCCGTCTTGGGACGACATGAGCTCCACATCAGCTGGGGCGCTCCAGCTGTGCCGCTGGGGCGACTGTTCAACTATGAACTGCATCTAAATGGCATTGTGGTGTACTTGGGCACAGAGAGGGCGCACACGGCCCGCCGCCTTGCTGCTAACACAGCTTACACCTGCACGGTAACAGCAATCACCTCCAGGGGGCGCTGCCAGAGCAGGCCTGTCACCAAAAGGACAGCAAAGGATGAATATCTGAACACAAACAGGCAAGTTAGTAAGTAATGATGCTAATGTGTTTTAATGGAAAAATGTGTTTTTTGTGTTCTGAGAACTTGATGTCAAATGAAGGAATGATGCACTTAATGGCCACTTTGTTAGAAACACAATTTGCATATGTTTTTAATTATTTTAAATGTTTGTTAACATCTGCTTTAAATCTTTTACAATAATGTCATAAATAACAAATTAGCAAATTTATTATATGTGCTTTAAGATTGGCAGAGTTTGGGTGGACAGAACAACCCCCCTCTAATGCACTTAGAACCCATCCTTACTGGATATTTTACAATGGTAAATCATGTTTGACCATTGTGTCTGAATGAATATATATATATATATATATATATATATATATATATATATATATATATATATATATATATATATATATATATATAATCATACATACATCACAATACTTTTGTGATTTTATGAACTTTTCACAGCACACAATACACATTTATTTTTTCTGACATCTGAAACGTTGGAACAGACAAAAAAAGAACCAAAAGTGCCACATGAAAACAATACTATCAAAAACAATGAATAAAATGATTTGTAATCAACATTTTGCACCAGACTGATATAAAAATTTGGTGAACGATACCGATTTATGGGGAATACAAATTCTGGTAACCGGTAACATCAGCTGGTGTAATTTTAGATTTATAATTTAAATTTAAATTTTATACTCCAATAGTTTTAGTTAAATGCAAACCAGTATGGTTGTAAGTTCTTAATGGTCACATTTCTTAAACTGAATTAATGAACAGGAACTCACTGTCATCAATAAGAGAGCCTCTTATTGAGCTACTCAGTGACACAACTGTAGAATTTTGGCATGTAAACAGAACGCAAGTTTGTTAATGCCACAACCAGAAAAATAAAAAGGCAGGAATTATCAGCTTATACCAATAACCGGCTGATATTGTTGGCCAACCAATATATTGGTTGGGCTCTAGTTTATAATAAAGTGGACAGTGACAATATAGGCAAATTTGGATTGTGGTTTAATTGATCTCTGTCTGTAATACATATTCAGGTGTCTGAATTCTCCCAGCCGTCAGCCCATCACACAGCCTTTACCATCTCCTCCAGGGGTCCGAGAAGTGAAAGAGGTCAAGGTCACAAAGTCATTATCCCCACACAGACGTCTACCCGATGTCCAGCTGACCATTCATCACTACACAGACCCTGACCTTAAAAAAGTCAGGCACAGGTCCTGGTTGAGTTAGAGTTTAGTTTGTGGGAACTAAAATACTAGGCAATAATATAACTTGGCAATGATTGGTTTATGACATTATTTTTCACTGCACTCTCTGTTTGTCTGACTTGGCAGTAGAATGAGCTGATTATTTTTGTTCGGCAGGCTGCCCTCTGTGCCAGTGCAGTCCCACAGTAACACGAAAGGCAGATCTAAGCTGACGTCTGAAGTACAGGTGAGATAATCTAAAACTAAATTATGAAATATTACTTGACAAGGAATTTTGATACATACAGTACTATGCAAAAGTCAGAGACCACCCTTAATTTATTTAATTTCCAGTCAAAATAGCCATTGAGTATAAGTTTTTCAGGAGATTTTTCTGAGGAAATTAGATATAATAAGGTAATAAGATAATCCACTTGCATAAGGAAGAAGAAAGTTCAAGAGAAATAAGTGAAAAGTGTCCAAAACTGAAGGTCAAAACATGAGTAACAGATACAGAGAAATTGGGACTCCTAATGACTGAGCGAGACCAGACTACTGTGCCACAATAATTCCAAAATACACTACTTGTGCTCTCTTTTTTCAGTTAAATATGCAGCTGATTAGGGTTTTTTTAAAGTACTGATGATGTCTGTGACATACTCAAAGCAGCATATTTTGACATTGTGATGTAATTTATCACAATAGTGATAAATGTTGTCATATTTATGCCCTAGTTTCTGTCCATTTTTCCACTGTAACAGTACAGCCCAATGCTGTGGGTCTGAAAGGATGTGTAACTGTGAAGAAACCATTACTAGAAATTGACTGATGAGTTGAAATTTGTAAATGGAAGTACTTGGATCATAAGAAGCAGAATATGTAACCGACCTCTAATATAGAAGCAGTTTTCCGCCACTTAAGAAAAGTATAGACCAGGGGTGTCCAATCTCATCCACAAAGGGCTGCAGGTTTTCAGTCCAGCAAAGCAGGAGATCACCTGATCAGCAGTTTGAAGACTGATTAAACAAGTGGAATCAGTGTGCTCCAGCTTGTTTTGGGTGAAAACCAGCCACACCGGCCCTTTGTGGATAAGATTGGACACCCCTGCTATAGACCATATAGTATGTCAAAATAATGAGAAATTATGTCATAATTATGACTTAGTACCTCATAATTATGGCTTACTTTCTAATGATAATGAGAAAATGAGTACCTCATAATTATGACGCAAGATCTCATAATGGTGACTTACTGTCCATAATTCTGAGATGCTAAGTCTTTATTATGAGATCTTAAGTCATAATTATGACATCATGGCTGTGTCCAAAACTGAAGGCAGCTGTCTCAATGTCTTGCTGCCTGCGCTGTCTCAAACCTCAGTGCCTCAGAGGGTGACATTTTCCAGTGTTAATGCTGTTTTTTCTGCTGTTTTTTCTAACTGCATCAGTGTGTACACAGAGCATTATGGGATATTTAAGGCAGCGAAGGATACATCTACACTGCCTTCAATAAAACGGCCAAATGGAAGAGGAACAACAGGCAGCATTTTACATTTGACTCGGACATGACTGGGTGCCTTCCTGTCTAAGAGTACTGTATGAGTAGGCAGCAATTATTATTTCAGACACAGTATCTCATTATTATGAGAGAGGAAGTCATAATTATGAGACACTAAGTAGTAACTATGAGATGCTATGTCATAACTCTGAGTCATAATTCTGTAATTTTTCTCATTATTATGAGATACTGGTGGCTATAAATGTTTTTCAGCGGCAGAAACAAGCTTTTATATTATAAGACTGAACTTTGGAGTTGTGGAAAAACATGCATGCAAATTTCTTTAAAAACCGAAAGCAAGTCTCCCGGAAGAAAACGGAAGCTGTAGCCAAAGGGTGGAAAAAATATATTTAGTTGTTGAGGCTTTTGGGTAATTTTCTGTTAATTATGTCTTCTGCTTTTTTTTTTTGCTCAAACTGAAAAAATTAAGGGTTTTCTCTGACCTATACTCTACTATACTTTGCTATATTGAACTAAATACTATACTACAGCTAGTGCCTTCTAATAACCTTGAGATTTAACATTCTAAAGCTGAAGATTATTATATATTAATATGGTTGCTTTGTGACTTTGATTCTAATTCTTTAGAGGTTAATGGGTCTTGTCAATGAATTGGATGTCAGTGCAGTACGGAACAGTGCCAGTGACCATTCAGATGCAGGAGTGTTTCCTGTGAATACTGCTGACCATCCTATGATTCATCAAGAACAGACACTCAGACCCCAGCATCAGTCAGATTCTCTGCTGGATACACACTTTAGACCAAAGATCAGCCCAGGTAGGACCCTCTGCATTCTGAAGCAATGCTTTAGAATAGTACAGCATAAAATGTTCTTCAAAACTATCGGTCTCAGTTGGCCTCAATAACACTGACAATATTACAGTGGAGTCTCTCTCTCTCTCTCTCTCTCTCTCTCTCTCTCTCTCTCTCTCTCATATATATATATATATATATATATATATATATATAATATATATATATATATATATATATATATATATATTATATAAAAAACTCTTTAGCCATGCTGCTACAGTGGGGTTCTGACAGGACAAGATCAGACAGAGGGAGGCTGCCTCTCATTGGCCAGCGTATAAGTGAGTTCCCCTTACAAATGTTCTGTTCCATATCATATTGCATGAACAATACATTAATTCATGACTACTCAGTCAGATATCCCTGACTTTAAACAATGCAGATTTGCAGATTAGTGAATTGTGCATCTTGCAACTTCTGTGGGTTTAGCTGAAAATGTGAGACTTCTCCAGCCTGTCTCCTATAAGTGGCCTGATCTAGACCGGACAGAGCACCATCATAATGAAAAACACAGAAACAGGTAGTGATTGGTCATTTGGCCCAGATCATTTTTAATTAAATATGCTATTCTGTTTTCTAAAATTAAAGATGGCTAGAAACATTTATTTTTTTGTTTTTAGCCATTTAGCTCCATTCATCCCCATTCATGTCACACATTTGCAGGCTGTGGTCTAGTTTGAGTACCACTGGAACCGCTGGTGTAGATGAAGCAATCAATCAATCAATCAATAAAATGCTGCATATTCTCAATTATGTGCTCTCTCTCTCTCTCTCTCTCTCTCTCTCTCTCTCATATGCTAGGCTTGCAACTGGGTCAAGAGTGCACGGTCAATTAAAGGGAAGACATTACCTTATAGCAAACTGGACAAAAACTTAGTTGCACAGAGCTGACAACTTGCACCATGTTTTTGATGTAGCTTGTTGAGTTTTGTGTATGTGTTTCATATTGGGTGAATTCACTGTGTGTGTTTTGCCAGTAGCACAACACTAGTCACGTGTGCTAAGAAGATGGTTAGATTTAAAGGTTATTTCTTTAAGAAAATATAAACTACATTTTCTGTTGCACAAATAAAGTATTCTTTTTGAATAAAATGAAATCTTCATGTTCTTGTCTTCAGATAAATGGTGTATTGCTCATTTTGTCCAAACACAAGATGTGGTGTGCATTCAGAGTCTCAAGTGGCACAGAACGTGAATTCCAGATTGAAACAAGAATGAAAAACATCTTGCTCTGAATTTTGATTTCTGTTTCAAACTACATTAGATAAATGAAATTTTTCATTCCCATGAGTTTGTCTTTAAAATAATAATAAAAAATGAAGATATTATATATTAAATGACGGCTTTAAATGTAATTTCCCTTAAAAAAAGAGCTAGTAATATTACAGCAACGACTCCGCGCCACGAGAGGGAGACATTCAATCATGAATTTGACTCTTCAATAACAAGTGAGATCAAGCGCAGAAGTAGAGAGACCTGGAAATTGATAACAGAGAATTTTATGCAGAAAACAGAATCTCAAACGGGATGGTCAACCTCGGGCTCACCAAAGTGGACGACGCACTCGTCGAGAAGCACCCGGTGCGCCCTTTGATTTTTCATTAAGTACTTAAATCGGTTCATGGTGTGCTTCTACTAAGTTAATGGTGTCTGTATGAGGCACCGCTGATCGCTGTACGGAAGTTTCTGTGTTTCTCTTATGTTTAAATAAGATTGCGAATGTGTGTGGTTAAATTAATGACTCGCACTATTAAGCTATATGCTCTTATTTTCATTCGTTCCTCAGTTGTAGTTTCTAAAGAAGGATATCTCAACGTAATAGGATTTGTTTAAGTGTCATGAAAACCTACAATGCCCATGATGCACTGCGTGCACAACTTTCGGCAAGCAGCTGTTCTAAAGAATTGTGCTACTTTGTCATAGCGCTATTTTAATACAGTGCGCGACATAAAACTGTAGATAGAATATTTTGATGGCCCAAATTACATTATCAGTGTTTGTAAATAAAAATAAATGTAAATAAAAACGACACAATATTCAAAAGGTTGTTATTTAAATGAGAATTCTGTTGATTTTTTTCAAACTTTTTGCATAATTAATTTGACTTGTGCAGACTGGTTTAACGTGAAATGGTAGACTGCAGTACAACGTTGCGAGAAAACTTTCTTGGTGGTGATGTGAACCAGGGAAACACAAATACAGCTGTTTTTCACTTTACAAAACTACAAAAAAGAGGTAGTGATTTAAGAAACATGTTTAATTGTTTACATTTATATGACCGCTTTCTGTTATGTACCTGTTCCAGGCATTATGCTTTGGACATCTGGTTCCTATCACAACCACTGTGAAAAATTCTGATTCAGTAAGCTACTCAAAAATGGCACATTTTACATCAAAACTCTGTGGATGACTTCGTTTACATCTTAACTATTTAATTATGTGGAAGCTTTGAAACATCTGTGGAATTGGCCTTTAATGGTGTATTCAAGGGGGGAAAACTCTTAACTGCTCAGCACATGTGAGTAGAGTCCCCTAAAACCATAGTGATGTAACACTGTACTACCACACTGTCCTTACCAGCCTGTCACTCTCTCCAGGGTTTGCAAACGTATGCTGCTTGCCAGTCTCGAGCATTTATGAAAGGAACAGGAAGCTTCATAATCGGTTGGTATGATACTTCTGGACATGTAGTGTGTCTTCACTTGCATCCCAACTCAGCATCCTACAGTGTTACAGAACAATATTAATAATAAGTTTATTAAAAGTCCTACTAGAGTTTAGTGCTTATCTCATGCAAATACATTCATAAATACTTATGTTAGTTACCAATTAAGAAAGAAACAATGTGGAAACAGTGTTTAATGAATCCCCTCCTTTATCATCCTTGATTGATTAACCAGGTACAGCGAGCCTTTTCTTTGCACAGCGAGCTCTTCAAAAAAGACTGCCCTATCCCCTTCAGTGGAACCTTCTAGTGTCTATTAGTAAGTCAGCGTTGCAAAATACAGAACATCACCAAACAAATTACAGTTACATTCTGTACTGCTTTTGTTTTCAGCTTATTACATTCAAAGCTTGTCAAGTTAAATAATAATGCATACATTCCCTTTTAGCACACACTAGATGGAAGAAAATAACTCTGTGTCTTCTTTTTCTCTCAGTGGCCTCCTCAGTGGTCAGCTACTCAGTGACCCGCTGGGAGACTATGAAGTGCACAGACTTGTGGGTATTCCTTGAGAAAGGAGGTCTTCCAGACTCCAACCCATCCAGTATGTATTTATTTGTGTGAGTGTGTGTGTGTGTGTTGCCTTTAGAGCTGGACCATGTATCAAACATACAGTCTTATGGTAATAGGGTTTGGGTGCTCCTGGCCAATTTACATGCTTTGTTGATTTTCTAAGTAAAAATAAATACACTTCCTTAACAGAGAACACACTTCTGCACAATTTGATGCTGAAATTAACATTTTGGTGGGAAAAATATAAGATAAAATGTAGCCTATGCAAATGTTATGACACATGTTCTGTTTTATGTTCTATCAATATATTAACCTAAATTAGAAGAAAAATGCCATCCTCTACTGTAAGGAGTGTGTTTACTTATTTTTACTTAGAAAATCAACAAAATATGTATTTTAACCATGGGTGTTCAAACTTTTGCATACAACTGTAGACTGCCACCTTCAGATACATGAGGGACTGAGGTCTCATGGGTCCAAATGTGATTTCCTAACAAGTATACATGTATGGGGAAAACTTGCTAAAAGGTTGGCGCTGGATTGAAATCTGCTTCAAACAAGGCTACATCCACAGGTTTTCTGTCTAAAACCTGCTCCCAGTTTTCTCCAGTCCATGCACTTTCAGCGACTAGAGTATCCTTAATAACAAGTGAAATATAAAGTTAAAATCAATATCATTAGCTAATGCTCAGCCTTCAAAATTAATGTTTTAAGAAGTCTGTTGGAAAACAGTAACAGCAAAGTCTTGGCTTGTTTGCACATCACTTAGCTTGAATACCAAGCCAATAGTTTTTTTTTTCTTTTTCAGTCACTTTTTGGAAAAGCTTCAGTGTTCTCAATAATATTAAACCAATTATATTACAGACCTGTACAATTTGCCAGGTTTCAAATAATTACAAGGACACTAGGAGGTTGTAAATAAAAAAAGAAGAAATTTTATATGTGTTGATGATTATGAATGGAGCCGTACTAGATATTAAAATGACTGAAAAAATGTGTAGTTTTCAGAATTAAGTAATAGTAAAATGAATATCCAGAATTTATAATATTTAAAATGTTTTTTGTTAGTTTGCCATATTTAAATCCAATTATAGGTTATTGTTGTGTATAAAATAACCAAAATTGTAAATATGGCAAGCGATTGCAAACTTTTGACTACTACTGTAGCTACCAGTTCTTTCAACAGCATATTTATTCCTGCTGTATCACTGAAACTGCTGACAGTCCATCATTAGGTCTGATCACTAGTCCTGTGATGTTGAAGCTTAAGTGAGGTCTGCTGTAACAAAACCACACACACACACACACACACACACACACATACACACACATTTTCTAAACCGCTTATCCTTCTGAGTCGCTGGGGCGGGGTTGGGAGGTGGTGCTGGAGCCTATCTCAGTGGTCATTGGGCAGAAGGCAGGATACACCCTGGACAGGTGTAACAAAACCAAAGCATGACAAATTATACATTAATTGTTAGTTTTATAGAGTTCTTTAAAAAAATAGAGGTTTCTACCATTTCCCCTGAACAAAAAGAACAATTGGACCAACCTTTTCAGATAAAAGAAGTCAGACATGCAATTTCTATGACGCAGAGCAGTAAATCTCCAGGTCCTGATGGGTTCCCAATCGAATTCTATAAGAAATTGTCCACCAAATTAGTTCTCTTGTTGCTTAATATGTTCAAACATTCTTTGGTACATGGTCAGTTGCCTCAGTCCCTCACAGAAGCCTCAGTTACATTTGAATGAAACCAGGCAAGATGCAACTAAATGTAGTTCATATTGCCCTATTTCTCTGTTAAATGCGGATGTTGAAGTTTTGTCCAAATTATCAGCTACGCTTTTGGAGTTTCTTTTGGATAATAGCATCTCAAACACCTTTCATTAAAGGTCGGCACAAAATTTCAAATATTCGTCATGTTCTTAGGCCCAATCCCATTTCACCCCTTGCCCCTACCACTTAGTCCTTAGCCCTCTGTTTTGCGCGTTCACATCTAGGTTTAGGGTGTCCCAATTTTTGTTGAGATAGAGGGGTCAGGGTAAGTGTTAGGGCTACATGGCTCTCCAAACGGAGGTTTTTCAGAGGTACACACCAAACGAAGCGTTATGAGAAAAAAAGAAAAACCGGCAAGATGGCTGCGCGAACAACCAAAGAAACCCACAAATGTGAGAATTTTCTCTGTTAAAAATTACGATAACCATTGTATTATTTTAGTTTAATGTCGCTTCAAAGTATTATGGTTGTTTTCTTCATAACAAGCATAAAAAATCGCTAATAGCATGCTAATGTCTTGGTAGCTAGCTAGCTAACTTTCCCGTTCCACCTTAAATAGTCCAGCAGTATTGACGCCTGAAGAGCCAGAATGTAACTGCTGCATCATTTGAGGTGGAACGGGAAAATTCGAACAAGAAGCTGGTGAATAGCTGACTTCAGCTTCATATCACCAAAGAACTAGCAGTGGGCGATAATAAATAATTGTCTTATACCCCCTCTTTGAAAGCATATGATGCCCTAAATGTAACTAAAGCCCAGCAGTGAGGTTGCTGAACTTTTCCCTTCTCCGCTATCACTGAAGACAGGCCAGGTTGCCTACAGAGCACCACTAGTAGCCTATTAATGAAGCAGTGTTTCTTTTTTTTTTAATTAGAGGGTCCCATTTTGTAGGGCAAGATTTCAACCACTACCCCTTGTAACTCAGTTCCAAGGGCTTAGGGTGACACTCGAAAACAAGGGGTAGGGGTAAAAAGAAAAAATGGGATTGGGCCTTAATGTCCTTCATTCTTCTTCTTCATCCAAATACCAACTTTTTTGGTATGAGAAAATTTGGTCTTAGTGACAATTTTATTGCAGGGATACGTCTCCTATACTCCTCCCCTAAAGCAGTTATCACAAATAAGATGCGTTTACAGAGTTTCAACCAATCAAGGGGCACAAGGCAAGGCTGTCCCTTAAGTCATCTCCTCTTCACTCTTACAATAGAACCTCTATCTTTAATGCTCAAAGCAACTCTTACATGCCAGGGTATATTTCGATGGGGTATAGTGCACAAGGTTTCTTTATTTGTGAATGACCTTTTGCTCTATATCTCTGATCCCATATCATGCGTGACTGACACTGTTCAACAGTTACATATTTTTTGTACATTTTAAGGCTATAAACTAAATCTTTCAGACTGAATGCCTGCCAGTAAATAATTTAGCTATGACGATTTCTGATAATGCTCTTCCATTTCACATAACAAAATCTGGATTTCAATACTTAGGTATTAACATCACACACACTTTTAAAGGCCTCTACGAAAAAAAAAATAACTTTGCTCCTCTTTTAACAAAGCCTTAATCTGACCTACATAAATTGGGCATCTTACATATGACTTTAGCTGGCAGGGTAGATTGTATTCAAATGAATGGAATGCAAATGAAAGATTGGCTCTGCCTAATCTTATGTTATTATTGGGCAGCCAACTCAGAAAAATGACTGGATACAGACTCCAGACAATTAGTCCAGGTCTTGTGTGACAACTTCTCTGCACGCTTAAAACACAAACATATATATATGCAGCCACATCCTCTATATATGGTTGACTGCCTTTTAGAATTATCACCTTGCTCAAAAGGTTTCATTTCAAAAGCCTACTCATTAATTCTATCTACAAATAGCACTACAGTAGATAGGATAAAGGTTAGCTGGGAAAGAGAACTGGGCAAAGATCTTTTCAGTCGTGTGGTGAACTGTGCAGTTATGTCAGAACAAGAAGCATGTACTAAATACACTCCTACTACATTGTTTTGGGATTGGTGTAAAAAAAAAGTTTTGTGGATACGTTCCACCGTATTGCCACAAATTACTTATAACTTGTAATAATTTCTTTTTCACTCTTTTGTTGAACTCTGTTGGAAAAAACAGCTATAATATTACCTTAGCAAGACAAAGTAAAATCCATCCAATGGGTAGTGGATAAATAACTGAAGTTTATGGAATCTTGTCTTAGCCCTTTCTAAGCTAAATGTATAATATGACAGAGATTTGAGGTATCTTTTTAGCAGTGATATGACATCTGTCATATGTAATTGTGATTTTATTAACTTTCTTTCAAGCTTTTTCACAGAAGCTAACTCTTTTTTTCTCTGTTGTTTATCCAGAGGATGGGCCTAGTCTTACAACACCTGCAGATCCTAAAGTCACAAAATATGGAGATGCAATGGAGTAAGTGTCAGCTAGTAATATAGTGGATAATATAAGTAATATCACTAAAATAAGTTATCACAGTTTTTATTTTGGGTACCTGTTTTAGGAATTTTCAACAGTTGGAGTCAATATTGGAGTGTTTTTGGTTGAATGTTTCAAAATGTAATATGTGCTGTGCATTGTTTTGACCTTTTTTATGGCTGCATATTTGTCAATAAATACGTCATGCAAACCTGCATGTCAGTAATTGTGCAGTTTCAATTGCTGTTCAAGCAGGATGTTCAGTATATTGGTGGCTAGAGCCTGGTGATCATTTTAAAATGTTTGTGTTTTATGGTTTTCTCACAGATGTTAGTAGATTAAGTACAATTTAGTAGCATGTCCACAGATGTCAGTGCTTATGTGTGGCTTATATATTATGCATTAGGATTTGGCAGGGTAATCCTGTTTTTTTATGCATAATGTTACTACACAAATGTGATGACGTTCTGCAAATATATTTAGTATTTTGAAAGATAGTTATCTGCTGTTTAGGGCAATATTTTATGATAAACCTGTATCAGGAACAATAATTAGAGAAAATTTGGAGGAAGTATTTCCTGCCAGAGTTGAGAAAACATTGTTAAAACATAATAAGCTGTCTACTGTGTATGATATCTTCTTGTGTGTCGTAAGCCCCATATAAAAAATTAATCTGCCTAATTTTTCTAAAGAAAAAGGTTGATGTAGTGTAAACATTGTTGAAGTTTCAAAATGTCCAGTTCATTTCCTAGTCTGTTTACTCTAAGATGACCTCTCACACTGTAATTTCAGCCCAGACTGCTTTTTGGATGAAGCACAGTACAGGTCAGGCAGTCAGAGCAAATGTCATTTACATATATCAGTCTTAAAGTTTCAGTAACAGCCTGATTAATTCTAAGGGGTAAAGAGAGCTGAAAATTGGTCATGTAAAATCCACAAGAACATCATAAGAGGACTTCATGGAAAACAAGTAGGATACGGCCCCTTTAATAGTGATGTAAAAGTCTTATGCTGCCCTGGTTATGTGTAAAATACTGCCATTTTTGTTTTTGTGTAATTCCCTTAAAAACAAATGTTGCGTTGGCTAAAACATACAAAGCAGCTTGTTAGAACAGCAGTACAGCAATTTAGAAGAATGCCATTCTGAATCTACTCATCTTATGGTAGCTAAGCTGAATCGGTCATTTTCACAGTTGTTCCTTTGCTACATTAGCTTGGCCCTTAAAAATTATGTTAATAAACTTTTATTAATGATTTGGTTTATGTTAATCAAGTAAATTACATATTATTTGTTTATATACATTATAGATATGTCTCACAACCGTTCAAGACCTGGTAGCCCAGCAAAACTGTCACTATCAGATAAACCATACTTAAAGCCTTAAAAAAAATAATGAAATGAAATGTGACAGGAAACTTGCTTACAGCTACAGAACATGCCTACACTAACATAGTTTAAAATAAATAAATGAAGTTGGTATTTAAAGTTGTGATAGTGTTGATTTTATATTTCACATCTATCTAATAAACTGTCAAATGTAGTGTGTAGAACTGTTAGTGTGTAGAACTGTTAGTAGCAGTTAGTAGCATTCTGCTGCAGTAGCTTAGCATGCTACAGCTTTACACCTACAGCACTAAAACTTTGCATTCTTAGTAATTGTTGAGGTTTAGTGATGCTCCATAAACTACATGAAGATATTTAAGAATTCTTTATTTTTAGGAGTGTCTTAAAGCTTTTGGCTTTGAGACACAGGAGAACATCGAGCTCCACTTTTACTCCAGATCTGAAAAAATCCACACGTTTTTCTGTCCATCCTTCCACTGTGACAAGACTCACTGCTGTGGTTCTGAAAGGGTGTGTAGCTGTCAAGAAGCCACTACAGAGAAAAGGAAATAGAAAAAAAAAGAAAATTTGCAAATCAATCAAAGAAGCTGCCAGTGTTCTCAGAACAGTGGACTGGCCTCCACAGAGTCCAGGCTTCAACATCACTAAATGTGTTTGCCATTATTTGGATTTTGAGAGGCAGAAAGTGCAACCAACTTCTAAGACCAAACTTTGGAGAGGCGGAAAAATAGACACACTAAAAACTGAACATTTGCATGTAATAATTAGTTTTTTAGGCTTCTGAGTAATTTTCTGTTAAATATATGTTTCCTGCTTTTTCCTCCTGATGCTGAAAAATGACTTGTCTTTAATGGCCATTTTGACTGGAAGTCTAATAACTGAAGCTAAATCTCTGACTTTTGCACAGCACTGTACATAGAAAAGCTGGGAGCATGACATGCATGTTTTGTCCTAGTAGGATTGTGTGAGACTTGTTTATACACAAGGGATAATCTGTAAAGTGAATCATGCACAGTGGGATTAATGTAGGGGGTTCTCAAACAAGAACGATCTAAAAGGCATAATAGCTACTGCCACTAGGGATTATTACTGAAATAGGATGGTGAAAAGTAAAATCCACAAACTGTTGATGTTGTGCAGCAACTGCTTTAAAAGGCCAGGCTTACTTATCTCAATCAAACCAAAAAGATGCTTCTTGTAGTAAAAGTGTGTTGTAGCTTCACTTGAAGACTTCCCAGTTGTTTCTGATTATGAGCATAGTTAGATTGCTGTTGACACTGAGGGCATTGTCATGCTGAAAGGTTAATTAAAACAGGACTGACCTTTTCATTGCAATGGAATGCTAATTAGTAGGAATGAACAATTAGGCAATATAGTGCAATATAATGTTTACTGGTGTGAATGCATTCACTCTGTACTACTGTAATCAGGCCTGCAGTAATACTGATGCATCATTAGTGTCAGTACAGAGGAGAGGAAGAACAGTATAAATGTACCATCCTAAATCTGAACACAAATACTTCCTGTCATGACCCAATTGCACAGTAACCCTGATATCCTTCTACTTAGTGAGACGATAGTTTAATGAAACAGTCCAAGGCAGCTTTGGAAAAACAAAAGGCTGTTTTTTTAGGCTTAACTCTGTGGCTAAGCAGAGGGTCCAAAGTCCAGTCTGGTCTGACAGTGATTAAAAACCTTCTTAGAGCTCAGAATTTATGCCATGGCCTGGATAGTTGGATAGCACATATGCAGGCTTGTAATGAAACAATGGCTTACAAATATTTCAGTAGTCCAAAATTCATGCATAACATCCGGGAAACAGAAATACTTGTGTAATAAAAATGGGGAAGTAATTTTGGACCCTATGGCCTTTTCCTTTTTGTTGGCCTTAATCTATACACGGGTCTGCCTTCACTGTTACTCATCTTTGATTAGAAGCCTTGCGATTTGCAGATCTGAAGAAAAAAAAAGGATAAGGCAGTGACCCAGCTCTTAAATCGTTCTCAACTTGAACTGAGATGTGGCTAAAGGCAAAGACAAAGGAGAGGGACAGAGAGAGAGCAAGCGAGGGAGTGTAAAAACCAATGTATGATGTAGCTTTAGAAGGAGTACAGACATGCAGTTCAGCTACATCTGCAGTATAAGTGTGTGCTGGCATGTATGATTGCATGTGACAGTGAGAGCCACATGAAGCACAGAGCAGGAGGTCTGACCAGGCAAGACAAAGAGACAGCTCTTTACAGTGGTCAGTGCTTGTTTAAAGTACACAATAGTTCATACTTGATTAAAGCAGACACTGTACCATTATGGGAAATGACTGAAGTTAAAATAACTGACAAGAAAATACTCAAAAAGTTTAAAAGTAACTGATATTACACGTAGCTTGGCAAAAAATCTATTACATGATTTTCCTTATAACCAAAATGCAGCTGATCAGCCAAGACATGTTTGATGATCAAATTTTGCTACTTTACTTTAGAACTGGAGCTGCTAGACTAACAGTACTAACAAACACAGGTGGTCTATAGACACCCAAATCATTTCTACAAATGCATGGCAAAATCCTCATATATTTTCTTCAACTATGTTGTTGAGCTATGTAAACTCATTTATAAACAGATTTGGTAAAACAGCATGAATAGACCTTATTTATAAATTTACATTATCACTTGCACAACATCCTGCTTTCCAGTACTATTTCACCTTAAAATTCTGTGAGGATGTGCAGGGGCGTGTTGTAAAACGTCACTACGCCTGCATGTAGCGTTAGCACAATAATACCTAAAGCTTGCTTACTATAAGAGAGTTAGACGTTGAATGTTGAATAATGATAAAGCTACAAAAATGAGAATGCTCAACACATGATTGGCATTACCTGGCACTTGCACAAGTACACCACCAGGTTTCTGTCATACAAGGACTCTGAGGTGGGTCTGGGGAGTCACTGGTGAGTGAAGCATCCAAACGGGCATTGTATTGATTTTCAGAGTATACTCACTTAGCTTTTCTACCTACGTGCATCTGTGTTGTGAATTCCCTTAGCGCCATCTTTGGTTGACTTGTCCGGAATGATACCAAACTGCTATGGAAAGAAGTAATTCCAGTTATCCGAAAATTTGCCTGCATGACCTGAATTTGGACCTGGATTTAGTTTGAGCCAGTCGAAATAAATTTTGGGTTTGTGTTTACGGAACCGGTTTGGATGACTATTGACATCCAGTGTTTATTAGCAACGTTAGCCGCACAGCTCCAGTTCTAAACCAAAGAAGCAAAATTTGGACACCAAACATGTCTTAACTGATTGAATGTGTTTGAAGTAAAAGGAAAATCTGGTAATAGTCTTGAAGGCCTCGAAGAATCTAGAAGTGTCCACGTAATGCCACACTTCTACATCTGTGAATTATATGAATTTCTGTGATCCAAGTACTGACAAACAGAGTCAGGCCAAAATACTTGGTGACGTATCTTCAGGATCAGGCTAGACATGCAAATATCCTTTCTGCCGTTTGTAGTAATGGGAGTAATCAAAAGCTTTAGGGAAATGGAATAGAGTATAGTATCAGTTTGCTTTTCAAAATGTCAGTACAAGCAAGTTCACAGAAAAAAATACCAAATAGATATTTAGCTTTTCAGTTTCAATTTAGTGTCAGTTTTAAGAGGGCTAAAGGCTTTTGTTTTGTTTTTGTTTTTTTTTTCAAAAAGATGGAGTTTTAGTTTTTTAAATTTGGAGTCAGTTTTAAGTTTTGATTTTAGTATTATGGTGAATATTTTGTCAGAAACTATGGTATACTCAAAATAATTCCAAATTGGACAGGTTATTTTCATCTAATGGTTTTTGCCATGATCAGTGATCAGTGTGACCAAAGCTGCACTTTAAAGCACTGGCAGTGTCAGGGGTCACTGCATTTGTGGGTCTTAATTGCATGCATGTGTTAGCATTTATATGGTTATATGGCCTAGAGAGACATTGTAAATCAACTGTGCAATTGCTTAATTAGTCTCAGCAAGTCAACTGGCCAGGATCTGTTTTCGTTCCTTTGTGTGACATAAGCGTATTCAATAATCTTTCCATCTACATGCAGTATACATAGTCACTTTTTTAAAAACACCTACTTGGTGGTGTACAGTTAGAGACTGTGGCCCATCTGTCACTGCATCGATTGTATTAGCCAGTGTAGTCTAACCTTTCATCAATGTTCAGTTTCTTATTTCAGAACCAGTTTTGACTGGATATTTCCCTCATAGACCAGCGAGCAATGTCACTGTGTGAAAACCCAAGCATTGTTGCTGTGGCTGATACACTTGTGGCAGCATCTGGTCAGCAGCAGTCCTGTGGTCAGATAATGTGCGGTGATAAATGGGGTAGGGAGAGGTTGACATATTGTGAATGACAAAGAGGGACTCCAGTCTGTAATAGTATACCTATATAGGGGACCTCATAAAAGGGCAATGAGTAAGTATTTGTTTCTAATGGTAGGTGCATTTGATTTCTAAAAATCTGTCTGATTTTGAGGGGGCGATTTGCAATAGGAATCTCAGCATATCAAGGTAGGGTTTATATTTGAATATATTCAGTGGTTATTCACTGTCTGCATGACACTATGAGTAAGCCAGTTCTTCTGTAGGCTTTTACTTCAAACCTCAAGCTACTCAAATTACGCAACCGTTACGAAGGGCTGCCATTGATTAGCCTATGCAAACACTTGAGAGATAGTGAGTGTTTCAAACCCTTACACAACTCAAAACTTAACTGAAAAGTGTCTTTCTGAAAACAGATATAAAAAAGATATTCTGTTTAGAATCACATTCCTGATGAATTCTAGTTTTATAACAAGCCGGGAGCCATTTTCGTGAACATTCACTGGATAACCGATATTTAAATACATAAAGAACAAAACTCAAACGCAGGGTTGCTGTTGTTGTAACCAATCAGCGCGAAGTGACTCTCACAGTGACCAATGACGGTGCAGCTGAATGGAGCGGCACAAACGTTCCAAAGGGCGGAGCGAGTGAGAAAAAAAGAAGGTCTGGCAGAAACTTGTGCGGGAACCGAGTGAGGGAATTTACTGCAAGAGAAATGTTGCTGGGTGGAAAAAGAGGGGAGACTAAGCAAAAGATCATTTTGAAATAACCAGACTGTATGGGTTAAGTTAAAGGCTCGTGGTCTTTCGTCGTTATAGGCTTTGACTTCTGGTCAGAAATAAGTGTTTAGTGCTAAACTCCGGATTACAGAAATCACCTCAGCTGTGAATCGTTGCTAACTTCATGGCTTTGGCTGCGACGGACCCCAACTGCAAACGGAACGGGCTCACCAACTCTTGCAGGACTGCTGTCAGAAAGGAGGCCATTCAAAGTAAAACAAGTGGGTTAAAACTAACGAACATGCAGCCGAAGGAAGCGGAGTTTGCCACGGACGGTTTACCAAAAGCCTTTCTGCACAGCCTGCGGACACTGTTCGACATCCTAGACGACGGCAGGCGAGGGTACGTGCACATATCGGAGATAGAAAGCCGGTGGCAGGGCGCGGAAACCCAGGATTTACCTGGTGGTGTGCTGGAGTGCTTGAGGCGGGTGAGTCCTCCTCACGGCTGTCTGACTTTCGAGCGTTTCGTCGCGGGGCTCCGGTACTCGATGCTGAACCCCGAAAACAGCAATAAAGCTCACTCCTCCAGCCAGCTGTCGTACCCCAACGCCTCCACAGCGCAGCCGCAGCTCCTACACTTGCATAAAGGCGTGGCGGCCCGGCCATATGAGGGGAAGGTTCGGCCGCTCGGGCCATGCAACGGAGCTAACCTTCATCACAGCCGCGCCTCCTCCTTACAGAGCCGAACAAGACACGAGGACAGCGGCTCCCTGTACTCTACCTCGAGTAAACCTTCCTCCACCGACTCCTCCACGTACCCCAGCCTGACAAGCGCTGCTCCTAGCTACGGCGGAGGCTACGAACGGACCGGCAGGAGCCTGGAGCGCGCGCAGGTCGGGCACGAGCGCACCGCTCACAGACCTGATTCGGCTCGCGCTATCAAAAAGGCGCCGCCGCCGCAGCAGCAGAGTCAAGTCCGATCAATCGAGTCACTGGCGCTCGAGTCTTCTTATTTCCAAAAGCCGAGTGAGTTAGTTTTGCTCAATACACACTGTTAAAACGTTACCAGTACAAAAAAACATATAAAATCCTTACATTTGCAGTTTGCAATTGGAATTCTTTTAAGCTTAATAAGTCCTGATTAGGGGTGTAACAATGCATCGTCATATCGCAGTGCAAAACTGAGAATGTGCATTCTGTTAATTGTGCCATGTGAATGCAGCTGCATTGTTTAAACACCAAAGTATCAGCACCCATCAACACCTCACTTCAGCACTCCTGCTTCGCAGCTCTGGTGTCATTAGTAAGCTGTGCAACAGTATCATTATAGTCATTATTTTTCTGCATTTAAATAAAAAATATCATGAGGATATCAAATATTGATCCCAGATTTGTGAATCGAAGTAAACTGTAGGCTGAGTGTATTGTTACACCCCTAGTACTGATTAAACACATTGTCCTATTACAATATCCTATTAACTCAGTAATGTCCATATCTGATGGCAAATATATCACATAATGATACCTAAAGACATTTGCATGAAATATGATATGTATCACAATATTTTGACACACAGGCGCAATGCTTTTGTAGCACTTCATTTAAGAACTGGCATCAAAATGATAATTCTGATAATAACTTCCACACTGTGCTGCACTAAATCCACTTACACCGAATTAATTATGCTATCTTTATGACGGAACATGCATTAAGTCTACTCTTTTGGTCACCAGAACTACTGAGTTCTACGATAAAAAATCCAGATTTGATTGTGAAAAGTCAAATCAGAAACCAGATTGGTACATTTAGATCCAAGTTAAAACTGTACAGCTCTGTAACTTTTTAAGTTGGAATAGTTCTTTTCTAGTAGTTTCCCCAGTTAAAAAAAAGTTGAATTTACAGCACTTTGGCATTTTTTTATGAATTTGGAAACTTTAATTTGCAACCCACTTTCAATTCCCTGAAGAGCTTTTGTAAGAAGTCTTCTCTGTTGTCACTGAAATACACTTAGTGATCCTTAGTAATAGGATAATGCTGCTTACTAGGAGGTCAGATCTTTGCTGCTAAGACCACACTGTCTGTCGCTCTGGGTAGAGTTCTTTATTTCTCCCTGATCTAGGACCAGCACCTATTATACAAATCCTAATCTCCACGATTAGAAGATAAACAGATGAAACTGGCCTCAGTTCAGTAGGAAAGAATCATGCGTATCACCTAGAGTGGAAGTCGATGACACCCCCACAGACTTTTGAGGGCATGTTTGTACTGGATGGTGTCTCTGTCTCTGTTTTAGTTAGCTAAGCTGTTATTATCAGACAAGTACATTAGTTAAGCAGGTGATGGAATCTGAAAATGAAAACAAATAGAAAAAAAAGTTATGCTGTTTTTGACAGGTGCAGACAGGAATGGGAATTAAGTTCTGAGGCATTCTCCCAAGCAAGATATCCATTTTTTTATTTTCTTGGTTGCAGACATTAATTACAGTGCATTAATGGCATGTTAAAGTTGCTGTTCAGGTCTGTGCCCAGATTTTGAGAATCTTTAAAACTCAATAGATTTGAGGGCAAAAGGCAGCTGCACCAGTTTCATGTGTTTTCAAAAAGCATTCCCAATTTTTATTTTACATTTGGAGTCTTTCATTCACAAATGCAACTTTATGAGAGCTGTGAGAGAACCATCAAAACCTATATTGCATTTTAATGAAGCAGACTGCTGATTGTGATGTAACTCAAGCAGACGTCACAGTAACAGGCCTTGGGCAGCAAGACTAGCTAATGTAACCTCTTTGGCAGGCTTTTAACATAATCTCTGAATTATGTTTCGCAGAAACTTGAAGAATGAACAGGTATGGTTAAGTTCATTTATGAATTCTCCAGGTTTTTTGCTTTAATGTCTGTGACAAGTTAATACGTCCTTCTATGGTAAAGAGTGATGTTCATTCTGTGAATGCTTGGAATGTGATCGTCATGCATCTACGTGACAAGCAGTTTCAGCTTTGAAACAGTAACATTCCAAACCTCTGCAGAATTAGTGCTGTGCTGACTACAGGGCTATCATGCTGCCAAAAAACTGACCAATGGGGAGATGTTAGCTAACCCATTAGCTGCTTAGCTCTTGATGTGGCGCTTTCCCTGAAGAGCACAAATTCAGCTCAGTAACCTGAAGTTCCCATGCTCACAGTTGGTGATCTTACCCAGAATGCTAGGGAACACTAAAGACTGGTCAGACAAGAGAGTGGAGATGGATGGAGGCTGATGGAGGCTAGTCCACAGTCATAATAACATCGGGCTGCTCATTAGCTTGTCCCATGTTCACTCAAGTTGACTCATGTATTGACACACTAGACGTTCTTTTCCCTTCTCTCTCGCTGTGTTCCTCTTCTCTACAAATGTCTGGAGCTGTAAATGTGACATGGCCAGAGGCAGTCCTCAGCAACAGCAAACCCTGGCACTTACATCACAAGCAGGCAGGCGTGTAGGGAGGGAGGCAGCAGATCAGGTCTGGGTGATGTAATCCCCATCGGTTCAGGCTGTGGATTTGAGCAGATTACTGCACGCTTGGTACTTGAGGCCCGACAGCCATGGAAGACCACATTCAGTGGGAACCGTGGTCCATTGCAGGTTTTGGGAAAGTGGCCAAAATGGCATTTAAAGATCAGAGATCACGTTGGCCACATTAATGGCGTGACAAGGAAAATGCCAGTGAAGATGCAACCTTTTTAAAGATATTTTCTCGTTTGTGAATGAATCCTCAGTAGGCATGTGTTGATCTAAAAATTTTATCATTACTTAACCTGTTGTTATTATAATGATATTGTATTAAAACAGCAACACTATATGTGTATAATAACACATGTAGATACATGTAAGGTCATTGTAATAGCAATAATGTGTTGGGGTTAAACATCCTGAGGATTTCTGTCTGAACAAATATCCCTGATGGCACTTTGTGTAGTAGCACATCAGTTTTATTCATTTCTGGAATCTTGTGTTTTGTCTAGAGTCCTGATTTTTCCTTAATGGGCACCATGTTTTTTGTTTCCTCACATTGAGCACATTGAGTTTGTAAGGACAGCATTGTAATCTTTAATAAAGGATGAATAAAGCTGGGATCGAAGTTTAACAGCATATTAGGTCCTTATGGATCCAGAGATGTTTCTTTGTACCTAAAAAATCTCTGGTGAAACTGCAGCTTGTTTGACTAAAAAGCTGTTTTTCAGAGTGTTCACAATAGCAATATTGTGCCTTGAATGTCATGATATACCTTATGATTGAATACTGACAGATATCTGATTCTCTGTAGTGAAAAAAAAAGAACGAAAAACAATGAAGATTTTCTTCAGAGTAATAGTTTGCCAAAAATTGGGCACAATTTTCCCATTACCCTAAGTAATCTGATAGCAAAGATGCACTGTGTCTGAAGTGTAAACCTTTAGTAGAATGGCTTCAGGGTGGCTGCTGCTACTGTTTTTAGATATGCAATGTACTTTTGTTTAGCTCAATCCCGGATGTGTCTTCCATTGGCCCAACAGACACTTTAGGCTGATGCACTTTCACTACTGTGTTGATCAGACAGACAAGAGCTGGGCAGTGGAGCTTGTTGGTGCTTGTCCTTTACAAGTCACATGTACAATTGTGAGATCACCAGGAAAACCTGACAACCTCACCCCAAGACTACACTCTGTATTTTGCAATATGCACTTTAAGGCCTTGGAGGTGGAGATGAGGATCTTTTGTAAGTGTTACTTTTGAATGTTCTCTCACACCCAAAACTCCAGGTTGAGCCATTTGTCAGTGGAAATTAGCATTTGCACTGCAAGGAATGTGTGTTGTGTCCTGGGAGGTGTCACCTTGAGCTTGAGACATTTTCTCTTCAGAGGAATGGTGAAAGAAGGTACTGCTGTGGCTTCTAGACTGACGAGTAATGTGGATCTTTTGAAGATCTTAAAAACCATAGATGTTTCTTGGGGATGGTTGAGCTTGGTTAGAGCTTGGTTATGTTCTGAACATGGATACAAAGCTAGATTAAGCATTATACAACAGTTAGTTCCTGCCAAGCAAGCTAATTGGTTGAGAAGCGTTCTAACCATGCTGTTATTTTGCCACAACATCACAGTTTTTTCACAAACACTGTATCACTCAGCTGAGACGCTGTTGCTGAGCAACGACTTTGACAACTGTAGGAGATACTCAAGCCATTTGAGCATTTTTACTTCTTACTTTGCACACAAACAGAAAATAGATACTTTTAAGATTACGTTTGATCTACAGCCTATTTGGTCAGACTCTGAAGATGAGACTACACTAAATTCCAAAACTCATTACCACTGAGCAAGCTTTTCAGTCAGCAGCTGTGACAGAAGAACACCTAAACAACCTGGAATTAGCCAGAAATGAACCAAATACCATTCCCCAAACAAAATGGGCTGTAAGATGCTTTACAGACTGGCTGGAACAAAACAACATTAATATTGATCTAGCAAAAATTGACAAAACTGATCTATTGACAAAACCTGGTATTTTGGCAGTTTTATGGCTTAGTCCGTACTTCAAAAGTCTTACAGCATACTGTGCAGCGAGTGAGAAGAGTTTGTTACTCTCATGTAGCAACAAGCTGCTTGTTAAGTAACTATAATTTGGCAGAAGGAATTGCTAACATTAAAACATATTGAACGCCACGTTCACAGCCCAATTTATTTATTTCTTACTTTATTTATTTAACTGTTGTGTAAAAGCAATAGAACACTCGCCCTTGGCTTGTGCCTGCGACCAAATCACAGCCGTGATGTTATTTCACGATAACATACTCCCTCTCATGTTCTATTGCTTAAACAGCACGAATATAGTCAGAGTGATGCAGATTAGTTGTTAACACTGATATTTTACTATTCCTAAGGAGGTTAAAATCAGTGTTGACTTCTGAAATAAGTTTCTGTGCAACTTACTGATGAACAGGAGAAATCAGCCCTCCAACTCTTGGACTACTGTCACCAGATCACCTGGAAATGCAGTAAATACCAGTGTGTCAGAGGTCCTACATCGCTGGGCAGATTCCTTCCAGGATTCAGTGAGCTCACTTTCCCTCCCTTAGCTTAAAAGTAAACAGCAGCTCTGCCTCTCCCACCCTACCAGTTGAAATAACGTACTTCATGTTTTTTTGCTTCTGGTATGCCTTGACACTATTTTCACATTCCAGCACCTTTAAAAACAGTCATGTTGACAAGTAGTTTTAAGGCGTTCCCAGAGACATGCATACGTGCATGTCTTTGGCCTTATAACCCCAACTGTAACTAAATGTATTAACCGTCAAAAGAACTTTAAAATAGGAATTATATTAAGTCTTCTTAGTAATTAGATTCTACAAAGGGTACTGTACTAGCATATGTTGACAGGTATTGTTTCACATCATTATAATGCACTAAAATACGTTTTGTAAATTTGGAATTGTTCCTCTGTTTATGTGTCCTATTTATTCCATCATCATAGCACTTTCACCAGATGAGTCTTTCTTTTTAATGGCATGTAAGGCAAGATCAGCCCCCTCTTGTGGCCCTGGGTGATATAACAGAGCTAATATCAGCTGTGGCTGTTACTCCTAAGTACCAATTGCTGTATTTCATTTCACTTATTCTTTCTTTCTTTCTTTCTTTCTACCTTCCTTCCTTCCTCTCTCAGGTCCTCATGGTGAAAGCGCTGGTCTACCTCGATCACAGAGTGAGACCACTACAGGATTCACAGGATCTAGAAGGCACGGGAGGACTCGAGATGAGCAGAGACGGCACACTATCACAAATGGAGTTGACTATGGAATGGTATGAAACTCCCAAACTCCCAACGTCACTGTCTTCCATTCAAGTCCCTTTGAGTAAAAGTGACAAATGTGGTTAGTAGGGATATATGGGCCTGCATACTCATCTGATCACAGTTATCTGAGCTGATTGCAATTATGTAAGCTGACCCAATACGGCCACTTTAGGCTTATACTTTAAAGGAAACCAAGTAAACAGATATTTGTAAACATATTTGTTACTTGTCAGTGTATATTCAATTTGATAAATTGAGAAAAATGAATCTGCTATTTTGGCGTATTTTCCTTTCAAAACCGGTGTGCAGTTCAGTAGGCTGTTGAGATTTTTTTCTCATTTCTACGTCACAGCAATGTAGAACCCTGCCCTCCACTAGAATAACCACACCTACCAACCCCGCCTTCACCGCCACCACCGCTGTTTACAACATGATTTCACAGTGAACACCAGTGAGTCATGTTTTCAAGACATAGATTGCATAGACAGGTAAACATCTTTTTGTATTTCAGTTTAACAGGTAACATGATTTGCACTCCAGACCCAGTGTTTGCATCGCTTTTGTAGTTGTATGGTCCCCTTCAGCCATTTAACTGTACACAGTAACGCAATGAAGACCCCACCCACTATGTGTTCTAGTTGGCCAATAAGAGTCTTTTCATTTGTACATAGAATCAACGTCCAGAAAATTTAACTGAAAAAAGAGTGAAATAGGTCTCCTTTAAGATAATTTCATTGTTAATTGAAATGATTTATATGGCAATTAATCATCAGCTAAAATTTAGTGATTGTGGCAGGCCTAGTGATATACAGATATGGTATAGTTTCACTGTTAAGGTTAGAGAACCCTGCTTGGTAGTTTTCACGTGACCACTGGATGAAACCTGACTGACAGCAGTAAATCCAATCTTGTAAAGCCACTGGTGCTGTATGAATTGCTAAAGGAAAATGACTGACTTGTCTATTAAAAAATGCTCTCTGCTTTCCTAAATAGCTCTGTTCTGGTATTCAACGGTTTTAAACCAGATGGGCTTTCACCTTCAATTCAGTTGCTTTGTCTTCTTAGATGTCAGGTTTTAATCAGTGTAATTGATTTATTATATGTGCTGCATGTTCCCCTGCTTTATATGCACTTCTTAATATACAGCAAGTACTGTGAATGAGGGACTTTAAAAATACAATATGTGAGATGCGTTTCCTTTACAAGCCTTATGGCACAAGTAAAGCCAACTGATGAAGTGATTCCTCTAGACTGCAGACACCCTTTAACAGCAACTTGGCTGGTGTTGCTGTTGTGTAGTGTAGTTTTTAGGTGTTATTTCTTTCTTTAGCAAAAACACATTTTTACAGTTATAGCATTTAGGGAACACTTATCCAGAGCAACTTACAGAAGTGGTTGGGAGTCTACTTTAAATTTATCCTTAAGCTTATGTAGATACATGGTTAAAAAAGATGGTTCATCAAAATATCTTGAAAGAAAATCCATTTGCATGATTAAAGCGTTCTTTGCATCATGAAAGGGTTCTCCAGGTTGATGGAGAATGTGTTGTATATAGTTCTATATAGAACCATTTTGAAAAGGGTTCCATATAGCACCAAAAAGGTTCCTGTATTGTTAAGATGTCAAGCTGCAGCACAGTTTCCACCAATCTGAAGAACTATTTCACAATGCAAAGAACCCTTTAATCGTGAAAACGGTTCTTTGAGTCTTTGTGCTTCTATATAGAACCAATTTCTTTACTAACAAACCCTTGAAGAACCATATTTTTTAAGTGTGTAGTTTAGAGTCTAAAGATAACTTTAAACTAAGAGTTTGACAGAAACAGGAGTCAGTGGTGAAACATACATGCTTAATCAATTTTTGGCTTTGTAGACAAGCATTAAGCTTTTAAGGCTTATTAGGGATGCATGTGTGAATCATGCAAAACCCAAACATTACTGGTAAAAGTATCCTAATAATGTCCCTAATTTTGAGCATGAAAGAGGCTAGAGACAACTGATTTCAAGTGGAAAGAAAGAGATACTGGTAAGGTGCATTTGTGAGAAAGATGCAGATACTTCTTTTTTGCAGCAGCAATTATTTCAGAGGTGAACTTTGAAAAGAGAGAGCAGCTTAAGAACTGATCTGAGACTAATTGTGATTTTCTCCACCCTTTTTCAGCCTTCCTTAATTCTCTCCAGTTGCTGCCAGAACATCTGACAGCCAAGAAATGAGTGGAAAAGACTGTGTTGTAGAAGAGAGCAGAGCAGGTAAACTAAAGAAGACTAGATGAAACAAGAGAAATAGAGGAAAGTATCAATAGCAGTTTCCAGTGAAGGAAGAAAACGAGTCATGGTGTGTTAGGGTATTTATGATGCTTGAAGCAAGGAGTAAAGGAGGGATGTAGTGGAGGTTGCGGCACACTTGGGGAAGTATATGTGGGGGTTGATTTAGAAGTGGAAGGAGGGTTTATTGTGATGTTTATTTAAGTCTTCCGAAGATCATTTCCAGCACACTGACTGCTATGTGGCTAGAAGGAAACTGGCCTGGGGGGAGGAAGAAGGATTGCAGCTTGCACTCTCATGGGAAGTTAAAGTGAGAAAGGGATGGGGTTCCATTATTGTGGAAGAGACCCTAGAGGATATCCTATGAAACTCACCCATAAAGTTTCGTAGGGCAGGGGTTCTCAACCCTGGTCTTGGAGGGCCCCTGATATTTTCTTGCTTTACCACGTTTGATTCAACAGGTCATCTGATTCATAAGATCTTTGAGTTGAAAAGGGTGTGTAAGAGCAGGGAAAAATGTAAATGTCCAAGGCAAAGGGCCTCCAGGACTGCGCTTGAGAACCACTGCCTTAGGGGACCAGGAAAGTAATAAATGACAGTAATTTGAAAGGAAGGTTACAGTAACATGTTATTATAAGGATGACATGCAAGGAAAATGAACGCCATTCCTGGGAAACAAACCTGTGCCACCACAGTTGCTCATATATCATGAAGAATGAGAGAAGGTGAAAGCATACAGAAAAGCTAGTATCGCCAAGTTCTCAGTCATCATCCAGGTCTCTCTTTGGAGCCAGGAATTGTAGTGTGGTGGATGCCAAGGTTGAGATTTGAAGTTTGAAGCTTCTTGAACAGGAGATCTGCATTTCCACAGCCCATCTGCCACCACTGTCTGAGATTACGATGACTGTGGGGGATAGATAAGATTACTGGTATTGTGGTTTCTGTGATGATGAAAATGTCTTAGAGGTTTGCGAGAAGTGTATGGATTAGAGAGAGGTACATGTTGCAAAACACAGAAACAGCGAACAGCTTTAAGATGGGTAAAAGTAATCATATTTGTCTTTTCCTTTCTGGGGGGGTTGGCAGCTGTTGCTCGCCTGATACCCCATGATACAATCCTCAGTTAGTAAAGATTATGATTATTATTAGATTATTCCTGATGGATAAGCTGATAATATAGACTGGGTGTTGTGTTAAAACTATTCCCCAAAAAATCGCTCTCGCACTGGAATATGGGCTGCCAACACTGCTCTACATTCTCCATGGCCACAGCCTACCACTCCCCTCTTTTCACTCTGCTTTCCCTAGCTCTCTACCCCCTCCCTCTCTCTCCCCCTTTCGTCCCTCCCTTCATCCATTCTGCTCCCCCTCTCTCAACTCTCATTCCTCTCTCTCCTATTTTCTCCTTCCCCTCTCTTTCCCTCTCTCTCTTCCCTGCACTTGCTTCTCTTCCTATCTGTCTTTTCCCTGCCGAGCAGTACTCTTGTGTCTTGCGTCGTCTCTTCGGTGGGACCCGGCAGGCTTAGATCTCTTCCCCCCTCCCTCTCCCTCCTTCCTCCTCCCTTCCCCCTCCTTCCCCCCTCCCTCATCCCCATGGTGGTGAGCCGGCTCGGGCCCCGGGGCCTGGAAGCTAGGGAGCCACTGGGGCCAGCCAGTCCGGCCTGGAGTGCTGTCTGGGCAGCATACACTACTGTCTTCATTCCTCTCAGCAGCAGCCTTTACTCCAGCAAGGCCTTGCACTTTTTCTTCTGGGTGAGTGAACAAGGGAGTGGGAGAAGTAGAGGAGGGCAGCTGAAGAGGAGTGGTGGTGAAGTTTAAGGAGTAGTGTCAAGTTTATATTTTCTGGTAGTGCTGGCCAGTCATATCATTTATGCTGTATTGGTGTAGTTTTAGCAGTGTTGATTGATATGTCATTTGCTGGGTGCATCAGCATTGTCTGAAAATCTGTATTCTGTCTGGTTAACATTTACCTCTAAAAGGTGACTGTGTGCGGTTCCCTCATGTAATTTTAAGGAATTCAGAACAGAACAACAGTCCAGTCAGAACAAGCAATGTCAAGTTTGTAAGACATTCTTTTTGCATAGGTTTGCAGTACATCGGAAGCATGGGTTCATTCATTTTATTAATGCAAACTAAGGTATATATTTGGAAAATATCACTGAATTGCACCTGTACTGCCCTGTACTACTCTGTGAGAATAATGGTGCTCATTTTCATGGCCAGGTTGTTATGGAATTGTTAAACCTGCAGGTATAAGGTCTGTTGGCATGTTGATGATTAACCTGTATGAAGCTGGTGATGTGCCAGACTGGGCTGTTGCATTATAGTTGATGATTATTTCTCATTGGAATAGCAGCGGTTGTTGAATGTAAAACAAATTCAGTCGCACATCTGTTTCTTCTTTTTTCACTCTCGCAGCTGACACCATGCCTGCTGCTTCTCTGGAAGTTTAGTCTAGACTAAATACACCTCGCAAATGTTTACGTGGCTTGTTTTGCAGCCTGAAGTACTCTCTCATTCAAGTACTTCTAGTGCTCAAGAGCTATTTCATTCTAGCTGGCCTGCTAACTGGAGCTTAAGTCCCAATGCTGTCTGTCAATTGATGTCATTGTCTGTCAGGTGATGTCATTGTCTACCATGCCGTGTCACTTTAATTCTGAATTGGCTCGCTTTGCCTGCATCTGTATTGGCTGCACTGTTGCCTGCACTGCTCCCCCACCCTCACGCTTTCTTTACAAAGAGGATTTACCCTCTCCCTGGCCCACCATACAAAACACACAGCCTGACACTTTGGACCATGCTTCATTCCAGCTACAAAAGCCCCCACTCCCCTTTCTTTAGTTCTCTCTCTCTCACTCGCTTTCATGGCATGCCTCGTCTCGTGGGACTCCCATTCAAATGAGGAGTTGCTGAATGGGAACTGCATTTAGTATGCATTTGCACAAGGGAGCAAGATTCACTTTTTTACTATTATGAATTTCAAACATAATTATCTTGGTCCTAATTATTGTTTATGACATTAATCTGGTTACAGGTGAAGTGAGAAGTTAAATGGCATTGATGTTTTACTTGTAGATGACTTAAATTTCTCTTATCATTACTTTTGCAAATGCACCATACGTCTATTACGTTAGCCCTTAAAAATAGTTTCTGCTTTTGCTTTGCTGTACTTTGTAAATTATGTCAATAGATACTTAATAATATAATAAATTATGCAAGGAATTACTTGCAAGGAATTTACATTCTACAGGTTTGTATCTGCATTTGCGCAAAACAAGATTCTATACATAACAATTTTTATTCATTTTCAGATTATAATAAAATATCTTTAATTCTGTTTATCAAATGATAATCCATACTTCTGGCTGATTTTTCCGCTTATTTCAATACTCTATGAGCGAAAAAAAACAAAACAAATCATAACATGCTTTGGTTATTGATAAGAAAGAACTATGACTTCTAGGGTTTAAATCTTACCCAAATGTTTAGCAGACTGTTGTATTGTTGGCTGGCCAAGAAACTGACCAGATCCTGTGTGTGACTTGAAAGTCATGGATCATTGGATTATTAGCCTCAAGAGATGCACAACGATATCAGAAACATAATGGTTTTGGTGGATATTTGCTTAAAAAGAAAAATATTGACATCAGGCAGATGTTTAGATTTAATTTTATACTGATATTTGATTACATATTTATTGTACTCCAGAAGAGCACAATTTTAAAAATGGCTGCATTTTATTCATTTTACTGCATTCCACAATTAAGTCTTACATTACTCTGTAATGTTAATCCTAGCGGATCTAGTTCCAGATTCAACATTTGTAGATAAATGTTTATGTATTGTCATTGATACCTGCATCAGCATATACATATGTAAAAAAAAAATGGATTGGCATCGGCCCACAATTCCCATAATGATGCATTCCTGTTAGCCTCCACAATAAACCCTTGTGACGATTACTATGAAAAAAAATTGGATTGGCATCGGCCCACAATTCCCATAATGATGCATTCCTGTTAGCCTCCACAATAAACCCTTGTGACGATTACTATGATCTTAATATCTTAATATCTTCTCCTAAAAAGAGATTCTACTTTGGTTTCTTTTGTAATGGAGGGTTCATGTACTAAATCCTTACCAAATCACTGAAATGCTTTACTCTGCGCTGGTGTCCTCAACAGCTGAAGCAGATGAAGGAGCTTGAGCAGGAGAAGGACTCTCTCCTGGCTGGGCTGGATGTGGTGGAGAGAGCCAGAGACTGGTACCAGAGCCAGATCCACAACATCACTGAGAGACAGAGGCTGGTTGGACAGAGCAGCCACTGCACTGTGTGTACAGTATATGTCTACTTAAGATAGAGAATTAGATAATGCAGGGCCAGAGAATAGATAATATGAAGGCATATATTATAACATGGTTATAATAATATATAATATGCTTATAATAATATGTTAAGTATACATATTGAAGGTGTTTAACTGCATACAGTCTATATCTACACCTGGCATTTTTTACTATTAGGCAACACTGCATATTTGTTGTTTATGTGTCTGTGCCATCAGGATTTTCTGACAGAATCCAGTCAGAGTCGCCTGAATGTCCTTCTACCCAAACTACAGGAAGTCAACCGCTGCCTTAATGATCTCATATCATACTCTGGAATGGTTAGTCTTTCACATCTTTATATCTAACACTCTGACTGTGTTCAGAAAATATTACATTTTGGCAAAACTAACGAAAGGTAGTTTGATTCATTTTTTAATTAAAGTATTTATGATGGTAGTGAAGTGATTGGTTTTCTTCTCAACGGGTAAATGAAGATGTTACTCATGATTATGCCATAGTGGGTCTCTTCTTCGTTAGAGGACTGAATACCTATCTAAAATGAAAGCTCTTACGTTTCCAGTAAAAAAGATCTGCACATTGGAAATTTGAGAAAAGTATTTTTAAGTCAATTTTGCCCACATTGCTATATTAAGAATATGTCTCAAACAGCACAAGGCAGTCCTTTCATCTAATCCTTTGTGCTTCATTCGACTGCCTAGTCAATGTAAATGCATGTCATTCATCTAAATCAATTAAGAATAACAGAATCTCTTTCCTCTTTTCTGCTCAGTCATTCCCTTCTCCGACCACACAGCCCTCTTCTATCTCCCCGAGTGCCCAGCCTGGCCAAGCACCTCCACAGGCCATCCAGAGACTGAAGGACCAGAACCGCCTTCTCACAAAGGTGCAACCCATTTTCACAACACTGAAAAAAATAGTGTTCTATGAATGTCATGTAATTATGCCACACATTTCCATTCAATGTGGTTTAGTCAGCATACCCACACTTCTCATCGTAAAACACTGTTTATTTAATGCCAGCGTATTTTCAGGTTGTAAGTCAAAAAGCTCTTTGGTTTTGTCTTCTGAATGTAAAATAAAATTTCACCTTAATGGTGTCAAACTAATTACCATTTGACATTTGCACTGATTCTATATTAATCTAATTAAAATACTGTTCAGATGTGATGAGTTTTACATGCGAAGGTGGGGTAGTGTAATTTTACCACAGGACATCTGCTATGTTTGTTACTGATTAGTATTAATTATAGAGATGGGAGTGCCTACTTTATTTCTGCATTGTCATCACACCAAAGAAGGTTCCATACGCAATATGCTCTACTGCTTAGTAGAAAACGTCCAAACATTTAATTTACTCATGATCTTAGATCCTAACCATCTGCCTATCTGCCTTAAGTGAATACAGGTTGTCAGTAGTATTGTCGTTAGCTTGGGAATTTATTGCCAGCAGTCAACACTGGCACATAGAATCAAGCATTTTTCTGTCATTTTAAATCTTAATGTTTGGAGTTACACACAAAGTGGGGCAGTATGTACATCAGTTTGATTTGGGCCATGGAGAATACAGTTTGCTTCTTTTCGTGCCTCTAAGAAAAAACAAACAAATACCCCTTTTTCACAGGATATGATGAACTTATGAACAGACTTATTTCTATGGTTTTGTAGAAGGTAAAAGCCACCAGAATCTTTACAGGCATGGGAGTAAGCAGTGTATAAAATTAGCTGTCATTCTGATGGAACTCAAATCACTAAGAAACACTGGTAAAAATTACATTAACTCACCTCCCCATGTTAAACTAATCCTGTGGGAATAGTACTTAAAGCGTCAGGGAACCTTAATCCATGTTTTGTTTCTAAGTGGGTTAATCTATCTTGTGCAGGCACACAATATACATGTACAAATGATGTCCTGTAAATATGTATATACATAAATTTTTACATAAATTCACACAATGCTAAAGGATTAATAAATGTGTCTTAAAATGTGGTAAGATTTTTATTTAAGTCACAACAATAGATGAAGAGACCCCAATAAAACAAATAACACAATCAGTTATATAGTTTTTCATTCATTAATTGAACAAAGAGATCCAACATTAGATGTTTTTGTTGGCACAAGTATGTGACCCTCTAGAGTTATCAGTTTGGTATAGGTGATAATTAATGTCACGAGGTTGAATCAATTGTATGACAATCAGGAGTGATTGTGGATGACCCTACCCAATTTAAAAAGTCTTCACCATCAAGGTCTGGTCTTTACCATGCACATTTGTTAGTAGATGGCATTTCCCAGTCGAAGGAAATTTCTGAGGTCCTCTGAAAAGCATTTGCCAATGCTCAAGCTCATTGGGCTGGATGAGGTTCCATAACAATGAGTGTGGACCAGTATACTGTCAAGCAGATAGTGTACAAATGGAGGAAATTCAATACCATTCTTACCCTTCCTAGAAGGGTTTATCCAACAAAAATGACTTCAAGAGTAAAGTGTGTAATATTCTGGGAGATCACAAAGGAACCCAGGGTAACATCTAAGGCTCTGCAGGCCTCTCTTATACTGACTAATGTCAGTGTTTGTGAGTTTACCATCAGGCAAACACTGAAAAAGAATAGTACTTATGGACTTACAGCATGGAGAAAGCCACTACTCTCCAGAAAGAACATGGCTTCATGTTTAAAATTGGCTAAAGACCACCTGGATAAGCCGGAAGAATACTGAAATAATGTTATGCGGACAGATAAGGCAAAAACAGATCTTTATGGCTTATTTGGGAAATGTTACGTTTGGCAAAACTGACTGCATTTCAGCATAAAGCCTCATCCCACCTGTAAAATAAGGTGGTGGCAGTATCATGGTTTGGGGCTGTTTTACTGTTATTGGACCAGGACAACTTGCCATCATTTAATTTAGCTTTAAATTCTGGATTGTATCAAGAAATTATACAGGAGAATGTTAAGGCATCCGTCCGTTAACTGAACCTCAACAGAAGGTGGGCCCTTTAGAAAGACAATGACCCTAAGAACACCAGTAAGTCTACAAAGAATGGTTTAAGCAGAGGAGATGTTGCATTTTGCAATGGCTTAGTCAAAGTCCAGACCTTAATTCAATAGAAATGTTGTAGTAGAACCTAAGACATGCAAGAAAGCCCTGTAATATAACAGGGATGAAGTAGGAAGAGGAATGTAAGGAAGAATAGGCCAAGATTCCTTCAAGGCTGGGGTAGGTGCTGAGCAACAAAGAGGGGCTGATCAATGGTTACAGGAACCATTTCATTAAAGTTATTGCTTCTAAAGGGGAGTCACACCAGTTACTGAGAAAGCTCCAGATTAGAGGCAAATCGATGTTTGCTCAGGGCTTGCAAATAAGCTCTCGATTGCTATGTGTAAATATATATATTGCTTTTGTCGGAAGAAAACCTCGTATCTCCAAAATGGTAACTTTACAGGAAAAGGAAAAACGTACTTTACTTTTAATGTACATCAATGAAACCAGACTTTTTTTTCAGATAATTTTGGACTGTTTCTTTTAGTTCTTTCTTCGTGAACTTTACACACAATATAAAAGGCAACAGGCATTTTCAAATAATGTCAAAAATGTTCCTACTCTCATTGTCCATTTTGTCAGCTCCACTTACTATATGTGCAGTGTGTAGTTCTACAATTACAGACTGTAGTCCATCTGCATACTTTGTTAGCCCCCTTTTTACCCTGTTCTTCAGTGGTCAGGACGCCCATGGACCCTCACAGAGCAGGTACTATTTGGGTGGTGGATCATTCTCAGCACTGCAGTAACACTGACGTGGTGGTGGTGTGTTAGTGTGTGTTGCGCTGGTCTGAGCGGATCAGACACACCAGTGCAGCAGTTTTTAAACACTGTGTCCGCTCACTGTCCACTCTATCACACTCCTACATTGTCAGTCCACCTTGTAGATGTAAAGTCAGAGACGATAGCTCATCTGCTGCTGCACTGTTTGTGTTGGTCATCCTCTAGTCCTTCTTCAGTGGTCACAGGACGCTGTTGGCTGGATATTTTTGGTTGGTGGACTATTCTCAGCCCAGCAGTGACATTGAGGTGTTTAAAAACTCCAGCAGCACTGCTGTGTCTGATCCACTCAGACCAGCGCAACACACACTAACACACCACCACCACATCAGTGTTACTGCAGTGCTGAGAATGATCCACCACCCAAATAGTACCTGCTCTATGAGGGTCTATGAGGATCCTCTTACCATATAGGTCCACAAAGAACAATAAAATGAACAATGAGCATAGAAACAAGAGGTGGTCATAATGTTATGCCTGATCGGTGTATATATTGTGTATAATCATATGCCAAAAGCCAGACCTCTGCTCCAATTACATGGTTTTTACATTGATTTTCTAATTGATGTGTTTTGATTTACACACCTCTGCATATTTCAAAGCACAATTACTGACTACACATATAAATATTAAATTTTATACAATGTGTTGAAATCATCAAATTAATAGAAATTGTGCACTAAAGTTTTCAGAAAAATACCTTATTTAAGTTCCCTCTAGAGGGTGTGTTTGTTTAACCAGAGGTATTCAGACTTTTGCATATGACTGTACAGTTACACTATTACACTGTTGTGCAGGTAAACATAACTAATATCTCTCATTTTCTCTCTGATGTCTCAGGAGGTGACGGAAAAGAGTGAGCGCATTACCCAACTGGAGCAGGAGAAATCCGCTCTGATTAAGCAGCTGTTTGAGGCACGAGCTCGTAGCGCTCATGACAGCAGTGCGCTCGACTCAACTTTCATATGAGAAGGGCAGATTCAACCAACATCTGACCACAAGCATGCCAAACCCATGAATTGACTGCAACCACTCCACAACCATGGTACCCCTGACTGTGATTTGACCATGACTGCTCCTTTAACCATGATTTAATGAGATTGACTGTGTATCACTCCACAACTGTTATATTCTTAAATATGTTTGACAAGGACACATTAATAAGTAAGATTAAGACTTAAACCATTAAGACCTTGACTGTCAAAGGAACTGGAGCATTATCATCCAGTCTGGGCTCAAAACTCAAACTAACCAGCCATCTTTGCAATGGTTAGTATGTATGGACCTGAATGCTACAACTTACCCTCTACATACACTGAACATAGCATTGGAGTCCCGATACCACCACAGAATGAGTAAGAACAAGCACCATATAATTAGGAGTGTTCTCACATGTCTCGCACGTGTTACTGATTTTTTCGTGTAACTCAAGTTATGGTGTCATAAGGACTGATAAGGACCCCAGGATTTTGGACCCACATCTTCACCAAGCATCAAGATTTGTTTTACCATTTCAAATATATCTTTCAGGATCCCAGACACTCGAGGAAATGGATTAAGCAGGCATGTGACAAAGAATGGAAAACACTCTCTATTTCTGTTTAATACTATCAGAACATAAATTATCTATGAACTAATAATGCAACTTTGCAATAGCTGTGTAAATAGAATTTGTATGAACTGTTGACCTGCTCCTTGTACCATGCATATATGAATCTTTGGACCACTCCTAACAGATAGATATTGTTAACCTTGGATTGATTCTTGATTCTTAAATTTTGAATCTTTATTCTGTTCCTCGGAAAACCTGGAACTTACATATTAGTGTTATCTATGTAACATTTTCACCCATACATCAGTTATTCTGTTTCAACGGCTCCTGCAAACCAGACTTGACTTGACACCAGAGTACAGAGAGCTCCACCTGTGAATAAGCTTTTTTGGGTTTGTAGTGTGATTCATTTCAAGAGTGACTGTAATGTAATTTGCACGTCCTGTTCGAACCAGGATTCTTCTGAAAGAGATCTGTAAAATACTCTTAAGATCCTCTTCTGTAAGATCTTTTTGCAACGAGCCAGGTTCTGAAGGTGACAAATCTGATCTTTTGTATGTGGATTCCTGAATGGGTTCTAGCCGTCATTTATACACCTATATACCCAGGTTCCGACACTAATGATATTAAGAAAGATTTACATTTTGTAATTTAGAATATGTGTACAAATGTGGGTAGACGTGACCAAGCACAAACTGATCTTAGTCTTGGAAAGCACAAGAAAAAGCTTTTAAGAGATTTTTTCAGTCCTTAAGGTTAAGAACAAGCAGCCTCAAATGAACTTACAGCCAGCTGGATGGCAAACTGGAACTAATGCTGAGGAGGTAGAGGCTTGAGGCAGGAAGGATGTTTGCATGTGGAAGAGACTTGTGGTGTGAGCAGAGAGTTTAAGGAAATGTATTTTGATAACTGTTCTGAGGTGGCAAAACCCAGTTCCACTCTACTAGCATGCTTCTGTGGTGTCCAGCACCTGGACCGTGCAAGCCTGAAAAATTGAAAATTGGAATTTCCTCCACTTCAGTTAGGTATTTAGGGAAGGATGCCTTAGTTTGGACTACATAAATTGCTCCTTGGTGAATTAACTGATTGGTAAGTTCAGATGTAATATCAATTCACAGAACTATACTTCATCCTCCATGAGCCAGTCATGTTGAAATACTCTTGTATGGTCTCTGAGAGTGTTACAATTTGTGATTGATCAAATATTACATACCTTGGCTACAAGCACTAAAGATTGTTTGCATCTCTTTTTTAACACTTTTTTAACACTTCTTGGCCTCACCTAATAAAATGCTTTATTTTGTCTTTGTGGGTAGTAGTTCTGAACCGCACTAATCAGACAGAAGAAGAGAGTTAGAGGTTCAGCAAAATATAGATAAGGCTAGTGCCTGATACATTATTCACAGATAAATGGGATATCTTGAATATCATTATCGGTCTGATATTAGGATACACTATATGGACAAAAGTATTAGAACACCTTCACATTACACCCACAGTCCATAGTCATTAATATGGAGTTTGTCCCCCCTTTGCAGCTTTAACAGCTTCTACTTTTCTGGGAAGCTTTCTACAAGATTTTGGAGTGTATGTGAATTTTTGCTCATACATCCAGAAGAGCATTTGTGAGGTCAGACACTGATTTTGGACGAGAGGGCCTGGCTCGCAATGTCCGTTCTAGTTCATGCCAAAGGTGTTTGATGGGATTGGGGTCAGGGCTCAGTGCAGGCCAGTCAAGTTCTTCCACACTAAACTCACCTAGCCAAGCCTGTATGGACCTTGCTTTGTGCACTGGGCACAGTCATGCTGGAACAGTAAAGGGCCTTCCCCAAACTCTTCCCACAAAGTTGAAAGCATACAATTGTCCAAAATGTCTTGGTCTGCTGAAGCATGAAGGTTTTCCTTCACTGGAGCTAAGGTGCCTAGGCCAATCCCTGAAAAACAACTCCATAGGATTATCACACCAAACTTTACAGCTGGCACAATGCAGTTGGGCAGTTAAGTTCTCCTGGTATTCGCCAAACCCAGACTTGTCCATCAGACTGCCAGAGAGAAGCGTGGTTCGTCACCCCACTGTTCCAGAGTCTAGTGGTGGTGTGTTTTACACCACTCCTTCCAACGCTTGGCATTGTGCTTGGTAATGTAAGGCTTGCATGCAGCTGCTTGGCCATGGAAACCCATGCAATGAGGTTAATGCCAGAGGAGGTTTGGAACTCTGCAGTTATTGAGTCAGCACTGGCGTTGGCGACTTTCACGCACTATACACCTCAGCACTCGACAACCCCGCTCTGTAACTTTACATGGCCTGCCTCTTCATGGCTGAGTTGCTCTGGTTCCTAAACGCTTCCACTTTTCAATAATACCACTCTCAGTTGATCGTTAAATATCTAGAAGGGAAGAAATTTTGCAAACCGACTTGTTGCAATGGTGGCATCCCATTACAGTACCACGCTCGAATTCATGGAGCTCTTTAGAACGGCCAATTTTTTCACAAATGTTTGTAAAGGCAGACTGCATGGCTAGTTGCCTGATTGTATACACCTGTTGCAATGGGACTCAATGAAACACCCAAATTCGAGATGTGTCCCAGTACTTTTGTTCATATACTGTATTAAAGGTCAGTTATCCGTATCAGCCCAGTATTTCTATATTGTTGCCTTCCTATCGGTGAAAATGCCTTTTCATATACTTCACATTCACCACATAGAGCATCGCTTGAGCTAACATAACCTTATCCATGGCATTTTGAGTGCTTAGACGTCAGTAGTTTGCTCAAGTAGCTCATGGTTATGGGATGCTCCACTTTATGATTTAGTTCTGGCGCAGGGCCTGGGTGAAGGAGTTGTTAGACGTGCTGCCACTAGCCTGTTGTAGAAAGTTACTTAAAGAAACAAGGAGCTTAAGAGGCAGAACTAGGTTTATTTACCTAATTCTTTTTGGCATGAAACAGCTACTATAAGCTATGAATTTAGCAGACAAAAATTATATTTGTTTTTTTGGAAGCTTATTTTAATGATTATTATATTACAGTGATCGCAACGTGAAGGGAGCTGATTTGGCACATCCATACATTATAGAACTTAGCAGCTTTCACAGTCCATTGTAACCCAAATTATATGCTACCATTGTTTACAACAGCAAAGATATAAATAAGCCTTTTATCATTTTTATAAAAGGTTCCTTTAAGTCCACCAAGGCCCAGTGTGGCTGCAGGTTTTCATTCCAGTCAAGCAAGAGTACACCTGACACCACTGGTTTAATCAGTTGGTCTCAGTGTTCATTTAATTGATCATGTGTGCTCCTTATTTTTTGGAATGAAAACCTGCTGCCAGATTGGCCTGTTTTGGATAAGATTGGACACCCCTTAATTAAACAGTCTGTTTTTATTACAGTGACCATAAGACCATTTATGTAAATCTGTTCTGATTGGCTGCCTTTTTGTTGTGCCTCCTTCAATGAGTAGTCAAGCTGAGACACTCCTTATAACTTTAATGTGAATGGGGGGCTAAAGCCCACCTGCAGGCTGAATGGGAGGATATGTGTATAACCCTGTTTCCAAAAAGTTGGGACACTGTGCAAAAATGTAAATGAAAACAGAATGCAATGAGCAAATCATTTAACGCTTTATTGAATTGAAAAAGTACAAAGACATTAAATGTTGAAACTACATTTTATTTTATTTTTTGAAAAATATTTGTGCATTTTGAATTTGATGCTAGCAATACGTTTAAAAAAAGTTGGGACAGGGGCATGTTTACCACTGTTGCATCACCACTTCTTTTAGCAACATTCTGTAAGCACTTAGGAACTGAGGTGACCAATTATTGCCTTTTTGAAAGTGAAATGTTTTCACATTCTTGCTTGATATAGGATTTCAGCGGCTCAACAGTTCAGGGTCCCCTTTGTCGTATTTTTCATTTCATAATGCTCCAAATTTTTTCAATGAGTGGCAGGTCTGGATGGCAGGCAGGCCAGTTTAGCACCCGGACTCTTACTATGGAGCCATGCCATTGCAATGTGTGCAAGAGTGAGTGTAGATTGGCATTGTCTTACTGAAATAAGCAGTGTCTTCCCTGAAAAAGATGTTGTCTGGATGGCAGCATGTGTTACTCCAAAATCTGTATATATCATTCAGCATTAATGTTGTCTTCACAGATGTGCTGGTCACCCATGCCATGTGCACTAATGCACCCCCATTCCATCCCTGGCTTTTTAACTGTGTGCTGAAAACAAGCCAGATGGTCCCTCTCCTCTATAGCCTGGAGAATGCAGCATCCATGTTTCCAAAAAAAACAAAAAAAATGCACATTTTGATTTGTTGACAACAGAACAGTTTTTCATTTCACCTCAGTCCATTTTGAATGAGCTTGGGACCAGACAAGGCAGTGGCATTTCTGGATCCTGTTTCTGGGTGCTGGATCTTCTTTGCGTGGTAGAGTTTTAGCTTGCATTTGTGAATGCAGCAATGAATCGTGTTCACAGACAATGATTTTCAAAAGTGTTCCTGAACCCATGGAGTGAATTCCACTACAGAATCATGTCTGTTTTTAATGCAGTGCTGCCTGAGTGCATGAAGATCACGGCCACCCAGAACTGGTTTTTGCCTTGTCCCTTGCTTTCTTTGGATTCTTTGGATCTTACAATGATATTATGTAGTGTAGATGATGAAACCTCCAGTTCTTTGCTATTTTACATTGAGAAATGTTATTTTTGAATTGTTTCACTATTTGAACCGCACAGTCTTTCAGAGTGGTGGACTCTTGCCCATCTTTTCTTCTGAAAGACTCAGCCTCTCTGGGTGATATATACCCAGTCATGTTACTGACCTGATGCCGATTAACCTAATTAGTTGTGAAATGTTCCACCAGGTTTTTCGTTGCCTGTCCCAACTTTTTTGAAACATGTTGCTTGCATCAAATTCAAAATATATTCATCAATTCATACATCATATATTTAGAAAATCTATCAGTTTCAACATTTGATATTTTGCTTTTTTTTACTACTTTCAATTAAATATAGGGTTTAAATGATGTGCACATTATTGCAATCTGTTTTTTTTTATTTACATTTTGCACAGCGTCACAACTTTTTTGGAAATGAGATGTACATAGTTTTCATATTTGGACCATATGGACTGAGGAGCGAAAGTTTTTAAAATGTTGATAATTTTCAGACATTACATCAAACTTTTCAAAAACAATTCAGTTTTCTGCTAAATGGGCCCTTTAATTTGAAACATTATTATTACAGAAGTCATAAAATACTAACAATTCCTGTAATCATTGCACAAGTTTCAGAGTCCACTTTCTCTCTCTCTCTCTTGCTCTTTTTCTGTTATAAAAACAAGCAGTGCCCTCAGCGCTTACCTGTCTCTCTGTTCTTTGCTCATCCATCATCCTTTATTTTCTGCCTTTCTGACAAAAGAACTTGCTAATGTTTCCCGAGTGCCTTTAGCGATTTTACTTCTCTGGTCTGACCTGCCCGTTTGTACAGTAGAGGATGAGCCGCTCTCTTGAAAAGCAAAGGTTTCTAAATGGTTCTTGGCTTGGAGGTATAGTTCTAAGATAAATTGGTCTAAAACCTTAGATTCTTCAAACTTTAGTGGAAGTTTCAGCCAAAATTAATGTAGGGCTGCTTACCCTTTTAGATGACAGCACCGGTGTGCAGAGGGACACTTTTTTATGTTTTATAATTCAGAAAAGCCATGGAAATTGGTAGGTTTTCGTGATGAGGCTGCTTCAGATGAGCCAAGTTAGTAGAGCTAACAGGTATAAACTTTGATGCTGATGAGGGCTCACATCTTTTCCAAAAGGGATTTTTTCCTCAGTGGCCGATGTGCCAATATGTTAGTCTGTCAAAAAATACACTGATCAGTCATTTCATTAAGTGCAATAAAGGTGCACTTTGTAGTTTTACGATTGCAGACAGTAGTTCATCTATTTTTCTGCCAATTTTTTAGCCCCCTTTTCCTCTGTTCTTCAATGGTCAGGACCCCCACAGAGCAAGTATTATTTAGGAGGTGGATCATTCTCAGCATGGCAGTGACACTGACGTGGTGGTGTGTTACTGAATGTTGTGCTGGTCCAAGTGGATCAGACACAGCAGTGCTGCTGGAGTTTTTAAACACTGTGTCCACTCACTGTCCACTCTATTAGACATACCTACCTTGTTGGTCCCCCTTGTAGATATAAAGACAGTAGCTCATCTGTTGCTGCACAGTCCTTCATCAGTGGTCACAGGACGCTGTTGGCTGGATATTTTTGGTTGGTGGACTATTTTAACGAAGTGTACTTAATGAAGTGGCTGTTTGGTGTATATTTTCAGTTTTTCTGGCTCTAGCTAACATCAGCTGGAGTAGCCTTGGTAGCAATAAAGCTGCGCCATTTCTGCCTTCTCAGTCACATCCTTAACAACATGTCCTTGGCAATGCACGTACGGTAAGGAAGTGTAATATATATACATAAATAGTCACAAATATGAGCAAATAGTTTACAGTCCTGTTAAAACTTAAAATCAGTTTTTCACTTAATTGTTGGTCTGTATATTTTCTCTGTGTACCTGTGATTAAAAACAATGAGTACTCTAATAGTGATTTCAGTATTCAAATACTGGCCCCTCAAACAGTTAACCAAGTTAGAATTGTGCTTACCTTTTGACTAACAAAATATAACATTTTGGGGGCTCTTTCCTTATTTCAGCATGACGCCAGGCATGGTCCTGACCTCAACCCTTTTCAATACTTTTGGGATGAATTTCACTGCCCACTAAGAGCAAGGCCATATTGCCCAATGTTAGTGCCCACTAATACCCCAAATCTATTGGAAAGCAGAATGTTTATTTAATTTTTTATTGAAGGGTGGAACTTGCCACTCTTCTGAGAAGGCTGTAATATAGCTGCAATGTTGAGCATTATGAGCTGCCCCATTCAGAATTTATAACGTCTCTGTGTACCAACCTTCTTTGACTAACAAAAGTATCGCTGTATGTATGATTATATGCTAGTCATCTGTAGAAATGCAGCTATTTCTTACAGATGACAGCATAAGCAGGTGTGATGAACAGAGTGGTGTCCTTTATAGATTGTGGTTTTGCATCATATATTGAAGACATAGTTTGCTGAAATTTGTAATGCAAATATGAACAAACATACAAATCCATGTATGCTTTGGATTATTGGCTTCTGTCCAAACTCTTCTTCTTCAGTGTCACACAAGACCAAAGCATAATATATTCTCCCACATGCTTAACAGTTGGCAAAGTATTCTTTTCCTCAAATGCTGTTCCTGTTTTTCTTGAAGATTGCAGCCAGACATTGATTGCTGTGATGTGTTCACAAATAAGGTTTTCTTCCGATGACCTTTAATGGAGGTGATCTGAGAGATTTTAAGGGTCACAATTTATTATGCTCTGGAATTCTCTACACCTGACTTGAATTAAGGGCTAAAAAATCAAATAAGCTGTTAGACTTCACACGAAAATAATAATAGTGGGTTGACTGAAATGGCACCCCAACTAATGTTTGTCTGTTCCATGATTTTACACACTTTCTTACGAATGGGTGTGGCTGAAACACCTGAACTCATCATCATAATGATCATGAGTGGTGTCCATATACTTATGGCTATATAGTGTACTTGCTCTTTCACTTGGAGATGATTTTACAATCTTGCTTTTAAACAATACAATAAATGGAAACAATACAAACTGGAAGACTGATAAAAAGATGTTTTAAACTGACCTGTTGCTCTTATTTGAGATCTCAGTAATACAGAGATTAACTTGGACATCATCTAAAGCATCAAACTATAAAACTATGGTTGAAGAATTCTTGTTATGAAGCATATGTATGTCAAATAGTATGCTCTTGATTGAAGGATCTGGTTTAAAGTGCCCAGCTTTGTGCTTAACATTTGTTAACTTGAGGATGCTTTGTGGTGCTTGAGACAGTATTACCAAAAGATCATGAGACATGGTGGGTTGCATGGCTTTCAGACGTTATCTCTGAATAGAGCAGTCAACCACATATATTCCACCTTTACAGTATGTAAATGAAGAAACTGTGATCTATTTTAGTCCCTAGGCAGACCACAAAGTGAAATGGAAATATGTCTGTAGACAAATATTTAAATATCCCAGCTTTTGGTGGAGAATGTCAGGCACTTACAGTATATTTGTTGACTTTAAATTCCAGTACAGTGGATTTGATAATAAACAATGAACCATGAAGTCAAAGGGCAAGATGCTAGGCCTAAAGGAGAATTCCAATTAAATTGTTAAGATGTAAACAGAAGAGAAACTTACTGAGTCAGAAGCCACAGTTATAGGAACCAGACACCTAAAACATTTAGTGCCTCTAAAGGCTACCTCACAAAAAGGTTACAAATGCTGCCTGATGACATTGTTTTACAGTAGTTCTACGATAAGGTTTTGGTCTATAACATATTTTTAAAAGTCATTTCTGGCAGAGGGGAATATGCAAGACATTATAAAGCAAAATAGTGCCAAAAGTGAAACACATTTTTAGGATTTACTTCTATTTTTCCATTATCAATATTACATATAAAAACTCAGAAGACACTTGGAGGTTCACTGGTTATTTTGTATTACAAAGAGTGATTATATTTGCGAGGTAGACATTACAACCCCTGGTTCCTATCACCACCATCGTAAAGACATCTAAGCCTGTAAATTTTGCCACAATGCACCATTTCACATCAAACCATTCATAGTGACTGCAGCATAATTGCAAAGAACCAGCCTTGACACCTGAGAACATGTATCAGCTGCCGTGGCTGACAATTTAAGAAAACCCACTACTCACCACGCATTCGTTAATAAGACCCATGGGGATCTTCAGTTAGGATTCAGCATAATTGGCCTCCTTTGTGTTGAGTTTGGGAGAAGAAATGTGACGACACTGTCAGTTTGAAGAAGTTCACCACTGTTGATTTGAGGAAAAGGGCCTTTTCTATTCAAGACCAGTTGAAAAAGAGAAGGTCCCATCAAAGTTTAGCTGTATCTAACTGATCTGTCTGACAGACAGAGCTTTGAGTAACCACTTGGCTCAGAGCTGACTGGATTCACAGTGCCAAAAGAACAATTATATAACACAAAATCCCATCTTGAGATGTGCTTGTTCAGTCGCATATAGAAGTATTCTCTTCTGGTAGGGATGTTTTATGTCCTGATACAGAATGTAACAGCTGTATGGGAATCTCTCCTTATATGGGTGTAGAAGCAGTGATGTGAGGAGTTCACTCAGTTTTATTTGACATTACGTAAACCAGGGGTTTTCAACTACATACTCTGAAATCTTCTCATAAATTTGGCCATCTTGCTTTTATGGAGATCAGCGCATAAATACAAGTTATATATCGGGATGATTTTCTGAACATGGATGAAACCTAATCTTTGATGACAAGGTTCAATCCTGTGAAAGTCCACTTTAAAGGGGAATTCCATCAAAATTTCTTTACAGTGGTGGTGATAGGAACCAGGGGTTGCAATGTTTATAACACAATATAGTTTTAATTACTATCCAAAATGACCTATTAATCTACAGGAGTTTTATATGTAATGTTAATAATGGTAAAATACAGCTAAATCTGTTTTTTGCAATACATTTATCTCTGCCAAAATATGTTTTAGGCCAAAAGCTTATTTCAAAACCATCATAAAACAATGTTTCAGGCATCAGGCAGCATATTCATACTCTCAACACTCAACACTACTTTGAACAGCATTTCACATCAAACCACTCTGAATGAGTTTGATTACATCTTAATAGTTTAATCATGCAAAAATGTAGAAAAATTGGTGGAATTCCACTTTAGGTTTATGACTTTGTGGACAAGTCTGAACAAAACTTCATCTTTAAATTAGGTGTGAATGCATTTTGCTAAAAAGAATACTCTTGGTTCTCAGTAAACTGAGAGCATCATGTCATACGTATTGGTTATGTGCTGTTAAAATGTCAGAGATTTTGAAGAGGTACTCCAGAGTTTCACTAGATCTGAGCTAAATGAATAGATATTTTTTAATTTTTTATTTTTTTGTTTGAAAAACAACCTCTCTGCCTACAGTACTGATATTTAAGTGAGCACTAAGTGTTTATTCCTTGGAAAACACTGATATTAAAATAAAAACAAATAACATTAATACAATAAGTAGTGGTTTTATGAATGTCAGTGTTTTTGTTAACCATTTCCAAATCTCTCCTTGTGAAAGCGCAGTATTATTTGTAGTTATCATTGAAATCCTGAACTGGCTAATCATTGCTTCATTAAATTACATTAGATGTGCTGCTGATGGATTTGAAAAAATCTCTGATGCCTGGGTGCGTTGAGGTGAAATCTGGAAACAAACTTAATAGCTCAGCTACTTTACTCAAAACAAGATATCTGCATTACTTTTTACTGCATTAGTATTTATTATTTGTATGTATTATAATGCCATATATTGTTTCTAATGACAAAAACACACTCACTGCTGAGATAAATGGTTTTAAGCAGTTTGCTTAAGTGCTAAGACTTTTGCACAGTACTGTCTGTCTTTGAGACTTGAAATTAGCCAGCAGGCTTCGTCACCTCCATGTAACAAATTACACTTTGTTACGCTAAATTTCAGGAGGGCACCACTGGACGGTTGCATCAGTTGTTTACTTCCAAATTTCCGTCAGGCTCCAATGGCAAATTGCATCATTGCCAATCGGTGTGAATGATGAGGACTTGCCAGAACATGCTCTCCAAATGAACCAGTGCAGTGTCTTATACCATAGACTCTATAAACTGGTCAAATCCTAAAGAGTTAAAAGAAAACAGTGAATAATAACTAATTAGTGAGACTGTACAATGCCGAGCGAACATAGTGGTTATAGTAAGAGGGCCTGGGCTGGAAAATCTCCATGTTCCCCCCTCTCTGCAGGAGACTTCACTGTGATTGGGTGCTCAGGTTCCCCATGGTGTTGAATCATGGGTGCTGGGTTGTCCTCTTTACCTGAGGTTTGAAGAGGTCCTATGACAGACAATCAGATGCGCATATTCCGAACAGGCGATTATCCTAACAACTGGATTACTGCTTTCACATGTGTGGACCTCAGCCAGAGAAGAAATAATTTCCCATAACACTGGTGAGACTGCAGCTTCTTCTCTCTGGTTTCTCTGTCCTAAAAGTATTCCAGAAGCTTGCTTTAATCTGCACATCTTATTTCAACTGTAACAAGTGTAGCACGTAAGTACATCCTCAAAAATCGAAGTGCCAGAAGAGTTCTTTGGAGTGGTTCCATAGAGGAACCACTTTTGCTTCCATAAAGAACCGTTAAAGAGACAGTTTTGTAAACCAGATATTTTGAGTGTGAAGAGTCTTTTCAAATATAAAGGCAATAATTTGAAGTTCTATACTACTTACATTCTCATTGAAACTAAGCCAAGAATGTTTTTTTCCAGAATGTTACATGCAAGCTTTTAACATTACACTGTATTTTGAAATACAGCACAATCGGTACTACTTTGTATCTCTTAAATGTAATGTGGAACATATAAATCATTATTTGGTAGTTCCAATTCAGACTACATAGCAAGCTGTAGTAGAAAATGAAAGCATTTGCTTTGCCTGGGGATGGAAAGTGATCCTGTGGCTCATGCTTTTGTGGAGCAGACACACAGTCATAAATCCATATCTGTAAAGGCTTGTGGTTATGATGTTAGCGCATTTCCTTGGAAACAGTCAGCAGGAAATATTGTTGGTTTGCATGACTGTCGCAAGCCAGGGTGGCTTTGTTTTCATTTGCGGGTCAGTGGGTCTCAGTTGATGGAGTGAATCGGGGAAGAGGTCACATGTAGGTATGGAGGCATGTTCATTCATACAAAGGCATTAAAGACTAATTCAGCACTTAGTTCAGTGAGCATAAGCTGTTGTAATAGTTTGTTAGGGTATAACTGTCTTGCTTGCTATTATCAAAAAGATGGAAGAGGTAGGTTTTGGATGAAAGCTAATAAAGAAAATATCTTGAATATTGTGCTCTACTTCAGAAAACACTTTAATGAATCAAGACCTAATGAAAATAAATGTAATAAAAATATCTACATAATAAAAAATGTACAGTGCTGTACTCAGGTAGAATAGATAGCCGTAGATGCTTTAAATAGCAGCTATACCAACAATGTACAATAAGGTATGTGCTCTTGAGCACAGGACACAACAGAGTAGCATTTGTCTACTTATGTGCTTTTCAGTAACACTTTATTTGTTAAAAGTTTATTATTTATTAGGTTTATTAGAACCATGTCCTTACACACTTTCACATGGTTTGTTCACTATGTGGTATAATTGGAGGCCTGTTATGTGAAAAGCATTAATAATTACATTATTAGCTGTAATGATGCACAATACACATCATTATTACCTAAATTCACATCATATTAGTGGAGATTAGAGCTAATGAGAGTTTAATAAGACACTAATACTATGAGATGTGCTTTCCATTCTAAAGTGCAGTTTTAGTGGTAACTACTAAGAAACTAAAAAGTGTTAAACAAGTTTTACATCACAAATTATTTTTTATGAACTTGCATAGTCACACTACTCAAATAAACTGTATAAAATAAAAACAAACAAAAAACAATGTGCAATATTGTACAGGTTCATGTGAAATACATAGCTGGAGATGGTTTAAAGTGATTTCCATCTTCGGCATAATTAAATGTTTACGATGTAAACATCATTCAGAGCGGTTTGATGTGAAATGGTACATTATAAAACCACTGTAGTAAACTCAATGAACTAGTTTTATTAACCAACCAAAACGAACAGTGTACCTACATGAGTCTTCTGAGTTTTTATGATATGTTGATAATAGAAAAACAGTGGTAAAAATATGAAAAAATATGTTTTCTTTGGGGATTATTTTGCCTTACATGTACCTCTCCACCCTGAATGTATTTTTTTAATGCATTTTAGGCCAAAAGCTTATCTCAAAACTGTTGTAAAATGTTTGTCATCAGGCAACGCATTTCATATAATATGTTTCTATAAGGGAAATTTTAGAGGCAATAAATGCTTCAGCCTTTTGGTTCCTATCACCACCACTGTGACTCGATAATTTTCTTTAGAATGGAGAATCTGAACCTTTCATAATGCAGAAATATTGAAAATTGTGGAAAAAAATGTGGTTGCCCTGGCACGTCCAAAGTTTTACTACACAACTTCTATAACCTAAGAATAACTCTAAGGGTTTGCATTTTAGTTCATATATTACTGAATAATCAGCTTTAGTTTGTAATAAGCCTAGGATTTTAGGGGATTAACTAGCACCAGTACCAAGTAAATAGAAGCATGCATAAATATAAAATATGTGTATAACAGTGAGCATAATGAAAAGTTTTGGGCATTGCTTAAAACTACTTATCTCAGCAGTAAGTGTGATTAAACTAAACACAAATAAACATAAATACAACATAACCAAAGTTTTTTTGGTTATAAAAAAGCTATTAATTTCTTTTTTCAATATAGCTAGAACAACACAGGTTTGGTTTCAGCCAATGCATGGATTTATTAAATTTCATCAGTAGCATATGTGTTACTTGTGTTTTGTACTTATTCTGTTACTGCTCTAATATATAGCTTTACATATCATATTCTTAGATGCCCAAGACCTCTGCACAATGAGGGGAAACTGGACATATTGTCACACTTTCTTACATTTCTTGACTACAATCTATGATAGTGCAATAAATGCCATACCAAATGAGTACCAGTATTAGTATTAGACACATATTTTGTATTCATTGCATCTTCATTTCTTCTTTTAGTATGGAGTTATAGACAGTTACGTAGAGAGTGTGCACTTTGGGTGCGCTCTGTGGGAAAGTTGCCACACTATGTTGGGTTAGTTGTAATGCAGAATTTTTCAGCAAGTAAGTACCCAAACCAAGTCACTGTGAATCTTGCTAGAGTATTATTCTTTATGTTAAGGGTCGTAGCTGTACCTGGATCGATTTCCTCTGTAACTTCACCTGCCTCAATTCTTTTAATGTTATATCAGCTGGTGTGCTACTTCTCTCTGCCTTTCTTTTATCACTTCTAACCATCTTCCTTCCTTTATTCTTTCAAAACAAAATTTCTCATTACAATTACAGGCTTGTCATGTCCACCTAATATCCCTGAAATCCCTAAGCTTTATATGTAATGTAAATATACACTCACCAAGCACTTTATTATGAACACCTCCTTGTATCTACACTCCTTGTCCATTTTATCAGCGCTTCTTATCATATAGTGTGGTCCATCTGTTTCTTGGCATATTTTGTTAGCCCCCTTTTATCCTGTTCTCTACAGTAGCTCATCTGTTGCAGTACAGTTTGTGTTAATCATCTTCTAGTCCTTCATCAGTGGTCAAAGGACGCTGCCCACAGGAAGCTATTCGCTGGATATTTTTGGTTGTTGGACTATTTTCAGTCCAGCAGTGACACTAAAGTGTTTAAAAACTCCAGCAGCACTGCTGTGTCTGATCCACTCGTATCAGCACAGCACACACTAATAAGCTACCACTAGGACAGTGTCACTGCAGTGCTGAGAATGATCCCCCACCCAAATAATACCTGCTCTATTGTGGACCTGTGGGGGTCCTGACCATTGAAAAACAGAGTGAAAGGGGTTGACAAAGTATGCAGAGAAACAGATGTACTACAGTCTATAATTGTAGAACTACAAAGTGCACCTATATGATAAGAGGAGCTGATAAAATGTATAATGAGTGTAGATAAAAAGGTGTTCCTAAAAAAGAGCTTGGTGAGTGTATAAGGTAATATAAATTATATACTGCATATGTTATATAATTATTAAAAAAATATCACAATGACTTTCAAGTACGTTCTATGTGTCAGTTATTATGGTACTATTTGTAACTTGTGACAGCTTGCCCCAAACTGACATCTGTGCTAATAGTGGCTACATCTTAAGGCTAGCTTAACATAGGACTGCTGCTTTGTTCTATTCATGATAAAAATATTTATACCTAACAAAGTCTTATTAGACAGAATGTAATGTTGACAATTTTAAGGTGAAAGATAATAACATCGTGTTCACCTCAGATTAAAGTGCCTTTTGCCTCATGTGAACAAGATGTCACATAAAACAGCTATTCAGTTTTTGAGTAAGCACCTCTGTTGTAGAGGACAAACAGAGTGACAAATTACACTGCTAATGTATGTGCGAGTGTGAAAAACTTTTTCGAAGTTTAAGAATTTCCATATAATGTAAATGTTCTATACTATTTAAGAATCTTTATCAAATTTTTAACATATTACATTTGAGTACAGTACACAACATTGTGTGCATTTGTCTATTAATATTCTTTTTCTATTTCATCCTTTTTTTGGAGCCCACAGAGTCTGGTCCATCAGGTTAAGCACAATGGAGTCACCAAACGACATCAACAATTCCCAGCTCCTTATTCACCCTTCTCACAACGCTTCCTTGGTGGACAAGACCGTGTACGAAACGTGCCAGCACATGCCTGAGGTCATCCTTTTCTACCTGGGCCTGCAGTTCATCAACATGTTCCTGGGCATCCCTGCCAACCTCATGGTGCTGTGGCTCATCCACAAGAACAAGGGCGACTCATCCACCTCGGACATCTTTATCGTCCACCTGGCTGTGCTGGACACATTCTTCTGCCTCATTCCGCCGCTGGAGCTGGCCAACCTGGTGTACCTCACCACCAGCAGCACCTGGTATGTCCTGCGGTTCTTCTACGGTATCAAGGACTCCTCGCCACTCTTCTTGTCCTGCATCTGCCTGGACCGCTACATGGCCGTACGACACCCAATAACCTTCACCAAACTGAAAGACCGCCCGCATCGGCCGGTTTGCGCTGGTGTCATGTGGCTTATCACTCTAGCTTACGCCGTGCTAAAATGTGTGGGAACCATCCCCAACTTTGACAAGGTCTTCACAGTCATGATCTTGGCGGCCTTCGCCTTTATGGTCTTCTGCAACATCTCCATACTTTGGGCCCTTAGGCAGTCCGGACCAGGCCGGGACGAGATGCATCCGGTGAAGAAAAAAGCCTTTAAAATGGTCCTCATTATTTTGGCCATCATCGTCTTCAACTACTTTCCACCTGTTGCTCTCTTTCCATTTAAGGCCTATTTCTCTCCCGAAGTGTTCAAATGTTATATCCACTACATAGCCTTTGGGTTCATGGACATCAGCAGCAGCATTCAGCCGATGCTCTACCTGTCTAGGGAGCAGCCAAAATGTCCAGCATGCTGTTGCAACTGCTGCATCATCGAAAAGACTGAGGATACAAACACAACTGAGACACCTACAGTGTACACTATAACTGAGTAAGCTCTTTCATAAAAATATAAAGGAATTTGATTGTCAGATTGTAAAAATAAGTAAGCAGATACATGTATATGAGTGATTGTGTGGTTGGTTCTGGCTCATGTTCCAAATATTAAATCCATTTTCGTTAGCTAGGAGATGTTTAATTGTGCATATAGATCCACTACTGTGGACAGTTAATTTTCATTTAACCCCTTAATGCATGATGTTGCCATGTGGCAACAATGACTTTGTCACATTTTTTTTTGTCTGACTACAATATAAAAGTGAATGTTTTATCTTTTCCTTTGGGAAACGGAAGACTTTCTTAGTAATATGATATACATATATTTGATCACATGCCTTCCTTGTTTCATTATTTTTGAAGATTACTATGTTATACAGTGTCAGAAACCACATAATCAGGTCTACTAAATATTACTTAACCCTCTACTGCTTTGTGTTGCTATATGTTAACAAGAAGTTCATTCATTATCTTTGCCAGACTATAATATAAAAGTCAATTTATCCTTTTCCTTTGGGAAACTGAAGGTATACTTTTATCTGATCATATCATCTTTTTTAACACAATCTGTGGGAGGTTAAAATTTATTTTCCATACATGAAACCAGTTTAGATTTTATTGGTTTCAAACAAAATAATAAAACACAGTTGTTGCCAAATGGCAACAGCATGTGACAATGAAAATGCAATCTGCAACATATGTCAGTAAAGGAATAACACTTCCTTTGGCCACACTAGAAATATAATTTTTTTCATTCCGAATTAACTTTTATATTTCTATTCATTATATTTCTATTAATGTTCAATACAAAATCACAAAAACGTTTTTCATATGCATTTCATAATTTATGCAGCAAAGGGTTAATTACAAATAAAGGACAAACAAAAATGTAAATATGTTTATGATAACACAATGACATTTATTGTTGGTTAGTAAATCCTGTTTCTACTTGTTTTATTAATAATAATAATGATAATAAAAGAAAAACATCTGGTCTCAATATGCCTTACTGAATTAAGCACTCCGCAATCTGCTACATCACTGTAAGGAACAACAATCACTCAAGTCATTAAAGGTCAATGAATTCAGGGCAAATACTTTTTATCCTAATGAAAAGCCCAGTGACGTTATATTTACCCAGTTGCACAGTTAAATGAAACAAGTTTCCTAAATATTTTCTTCTAATACAAGGAGCAGTCCACCAATTGTTTTCAAAATGTCTATGTTTATGTCTAACCATTACCTCTAACAGGTTTCTGTGATGTATCTTGTATAGCCAGTAATTGTCTCAGACGTCTGGTTCCTATCACCACCACTGTGAATGATTCTCAGTCAGCAAGTTTCTCTAGAGCAGCGCATTACATCAAACTACTCTGAATTACATTATTTACATCATGATGATTGAATTACACAGAAATTTAGACAATTCTGTGAAAATCCTTCTTGACTAAATTTTCTTTTTATCTACTTGCATATTCACTCTACTTTTGTAACTGTTCTTAAATGACTTTTTGTATGTCATTTTTAATTTTTTTTTTTCATCTTCTGTTGCTGTCTTCACTGCAAGGCCATTTTACAGTATACCATGGTTTACAGTAGTTCACAGAAATGAAAGACTTTGCAAAAGCTTTACAGAAAGAGAGGCTTGATAAATTCAGACTGTATGAACTGTGACTTCTCATTTCTGATATGTCTGTATATTAAAATTGATCATTTGAAGCAACTATTTGACTAACGTTTCTTTTAACTGAAACTCATGCCACATTTTATTTCTTCACTCTTTAGTTTCCATCTTTATATTTTATATTAATTTTACTTGAGTATATTTTGACCTTCCATTGTGGCTCAGGACTATTCCTACATTAGACAATACTGTAAAAATAAACAGTAGGTACATGTGTAGTGATACACTCACATTCAGATTTGATTCTCAATACTGGGTTCACAATTCAGTATATTACGATTGTCCATTTTTTTTCTTCTTTCTACGGCTACAATTTGTTGAGAAATGACTAAATACAAACTTTATGCAAATAAGCTGATTGGAAACCAGTCATATTGTTGATAGCTAGCACAGTAACTGTTTGTGTCCTGCTCATAATCAAGCTATACATTAAGTTTCAACGCTTGAACACACATCGAGCTGAAGATATAACAGTGGTAAAATAAACTTAGGTTCAAAACATGGCAAATTATAGTTTAAAAAACAGTATTAGACAGCTAATATGGTTTAGCTTTAGCAACATGATCCCAAAACAGTAATAAAAATAAAAGGTTCAGCATTATCTTACACAGTGCTACAGTAGATTTGGAAAATATATATAAATCAATTTAATTTAAAGTTAAATTTTTTTTAAATGATTTTTAGCAGTTGCAGAAATCTGGGGACACTGCAGCCCCCCTAGTACCTCCATTTCCCACACCCATAGTGTCAGGGATAAATCGTGGTCTCGTGAGGCCCTTAACTCCAGCTAAAATACAAAAACTAAGAAGCTAGACCTGAGAAAGCCTTCAGTAAATGGCTTGTATTCAGGGGCTGTTTATTTATCTATTTTTTGCATCTGCAGTGGACTGTGCTTTCTTTAAGCCACCTCAGAGGCCCCTGTATACAGGTCCCATCACTGATCTATATCCTGGATGGAGTGAGTTGTTGATTTTGGTGCTGATAGTTTGCAAGCTTTAGTGCTCAAACTATGCAACTGCACTCAATGGCTATATTGATAGAATGTCCATTCTCCACGATGCATTGTCTCATTTTTGCATCATGATACTACATCATCACGATGCACTGTTACACCCCAAACAGTAACTAAATGTATAACAAATGCAAATTCATTGCTGGCCTCTGGTGAATAAAAATCACAATTCAAACAATAGTCAAAAACATACATTATATTTGATCTGATGTCATTTGCAACAATGGTTTCATTTACATGTTCAAATAAATGTTACACAATAAAATGTGTACATACATCAATTTTCATTAAGCCTGTTAACTTTCCTTTTCAAAGTTACTTTGCAGGATCAGATACAGTATATTCTGCACAGCCTAAAGTAGTACTGCACTTTGATTTGTCACGAAGTTCTATCTCAATAATTTACATGAAGCCTACCGTCTTTTATAGCATTGCAACTGTAAGCTTCAGCAATCACACTCATAAGGCTAAAACTTCTCTTTTGCAACTTATTCAAGCTTCCACTGTATTTACTGTTGTGCTTGAGAAAGACCTCAAATATAGCGCTGACTTCAAAATGTAGGTTGCTTCATGTGGGGCAACTGAGAACATGCACAGGAATAGACAGAGAAATCATCTAAGGTAGCAAAACACAGCTTATCAACCCAAGAAACAAACACAGTCATATGCAAAGGTTTGGGCAACCCTGCTCAAATATCATTTCGTTTTATCCTCTACAGAGAACATAGTTCTGCAAATTGTCATACACAGTTACTGTTTATTTGCTTAATTTAACATATTGGGAAAAAAATAAAACATAAATTGCAGCCTGTGCAAAAGTTATGGCACATATATTTTATTCTTTTCCAATATGTTAACCTCAGTTAATAAATACAAACTGTGCAATAAAACTTGCAGAAAAACAAATATATTAAGTTTACAAGCTAATTTGTGAAATTTCTTACCTGCTAGATCTGCCCCAGTCAACTGTTAGTGCTATTACCGAGAAATGGAATTGTCTTGGAACAGCAACTGTTCAGCCATGAAGCGGTAGACCATGCAAACTGTGTAGACCATGCAATCAGCACAAGAACCGTGCACTGGGAGCTTCATAAAACAGGTTTCGACGGCCGAGCGGTTGCACACAAACCTAAGATCAATAATGTGCAATGGCAAACATCGCTGGAGTGGTGTAAAGCACGCCACCACTGGACTCTGGAGCAGTTGAAATGCATTCTGTGGAGTGATGAATCATGCTTCACTGCCAGTCTGATGGATGAGTCTGGCAGGAGAATGCTAGCCTATGCATAGTGTCAACAGCTTGGCGGAGGAGGTATAATGGTCTGGGGCTGTTTTTCAGGGTTTGGACTCAGCCCCTTAGCTCTACTTAAGGTTAATATTAATGCTACATCATGCAAAGACATTTTAGACAATTATATACTTCCAACTTTGTGGCAAAAGTTGAGAATGGCCCTTTCCTTTCCCAGCTTGACTGTGCTCCTGTGCACAGAGCGAAGTCCATTAATGTAATGTTTTGTGGCCTGTACAGAGCCCTGACCTCAATCCCTGATCACCTTTGGGATGAACCGGAATGGAATGTCGACTGTGAGACAAGTCTACACGTCCAACATCAGGACTTGACCTCAAAAACGCTTTTGACTGAGTGGGCACAAATTCCAACAGACACACTCCAAAATCTCGTAGAAAGCCTTCCAAGAAGAGTGGAGCCTGTTACAGCTGCAAAGGCTATAAAGCTAACTCCATACTGATTTGGAATGGGATGTCCAACAAGCTCATTAAGGTGTGATGGTCAGGTGTCCACATACTTTTGGCCATGTAGTGTATTTTAACAGCACTTAGAAAATCACCAAAACGTGATATGACCAGGGGTGTTCAAAATTTTGCATAGGACTGTATACCAGACGTTGTATAAATGAATGGACTTCTGCAAGTTTGAAATGAATCCAGTACAACTGAAAAACTAGATACAGTATCATCTTTGATCATTACTTTCCAGTCACTGTAACAAAAACTCATGTTTCATGAGTTTCATGATGCATGGATCTTGCTAGTTCCAGGAACCATGCACACAGCTAAAAGCTTAACTAACTTGACAAACAGTGCTATGATCTGTATATTTTAGTCTTCACACTTCCATTTAACACAACATATAACCAATCACTCTAATATAACACTATATTGCAGCAAAAAGAGATTAAATCGACTATTTCTTTAAAAGCACCTCCCTGCAAATGACAATCAGCTTTCAAGAACGCAAACAGAGGCATTCTAATAATATTTCCACAAGCACACACCTACATTTATTACATCCTCAGTTAAAAAATGAGTGTCCTTACACTGTTGCAGCAATTCCTGATCATGTCTTTAACAAATACAGAAAAGGCATATTCTGTACAGCACAATTAGAACATAATTCAAATCAAAATTAACCATTTCTGCACTAAATGTCCAAAAGAATACAGACACACCATCTGATTAGCGAACCGAGTTACTTTAAGGTGCAACCACTGCTGATATTGGTGTTCAATCGTGCAAACAATTGCGCATAGTCTCCATCGAAAAGCAATAGCATTGGGCTGAAGAGAAGTGGAATTGCGTTCTCTAGAGTGATAGAGCACTGTGCGATGAGATGGAGTAGCATTTGTGATCCAGAACTAATCATCCAACATCAGCAACTGATCTCACTAATGCTCGCGGCTGAATGCAATCACATCTTCACAGCAATGTTCCAGCATCTAGTATAAACATTTCCAGAAGAATAACTGCAGTAAAAGGGAACAAACTCCCTATTAATTACCTTAAATTCAGAAGAATGAACAGATGTCTACAATCTTTTGTACAAATAATGAATCTATATAAGTTATTCAGTACTTAACAACATTGCACACATCAACAGATTAAAGTGAATGAAAACTATAAGGGTGCCTGTCAGCAGCAAAGCTTGGTCATAACTGCCCTTCCTGACAATACTTCTCCATTTAAGCAATTTATTATGCTTAGTCTATTTAGTTGACATCTTGTGACGCTCAGATCTAATTACCCTAAAATGTAAACCATCTTTGGTTAAAATCTTAACCCTTTCCTTTGATTAACCATAATAATTACTACACAAATGAATCATCATTGCAGAGATGAAAGGGGTAAGGAGCGTGCAATATCAAAATGCAATTACTTAATGAGAAAAACAGCTAGTAAAGTAAACTGTTGGTGACTTTGTAATAAGGAACATACCGTCTGGATAAAAAGCAAAGCATACTTAAAATAAAATTGGCGTTTCTTAAAGGAATGGGTCAAACTAATGCAATTTTACTCCAGATGTGGTAAATCAGCAAGGTTCTTTAGTGTTGCAATGGAGATATGATGCCAATGTAGCTAACATAACGGAAGCTTATTCCATATTAATGAAATGTAATATCTAACAGACTTTCTTATTTGGTTTTTGATGCTATTAAGCACACTGTTACGCATAAAAATAAGCAAAGCTTCATCACATAGCTAAAAAACACCAGGAGAAACCACCTTGAAGCCTGAATTTTTTCTGTACTTTTGTCAAAGCAAACTTCAGATACCAAACATGTCTTGGCTAATCAATTGTACATGGGGTAAGGAGAAATTGTGTGAATTTGCTTTTTCACTTAAGTATTCCTTTACGCCAGAACATTTCTGAACACACCAAGCCAACAATTCACTACCGTCTTCTTCCATTTTACATTTAAATTATGGACTTAATTATATCCACGTTAAATGATACATATACGGAGTCATTTACACAACATTTTTTTTGTCCTGCGTTATACCTTTTGAAGTATTGCGGCATCTCCACAATATTCACAATTCACATCTGTCATTTTCACTATTCTGCATTTTTCTTTTTGTCTGTAGTGTGAAACGTCTGCTGTTTTGTCTGCGATGACTCGCTTGTGCATGTCTTTGTATGGAGCTGCTCATGTCTCTTTAGATGTCCAGTTCTGCTGAAGCTCTTGTTGCAGTGTGAACAGTTGTAGAGTCGCTCTCCAGTATGAGTTAACTGGTGGAGTTTGAGGCTGCTAGCCACTGTGAAACTTCGACCACACTCACCACAGCTGTATGGCCTCTCGCCAGTGTGCATCCGCTTGTGGATGGTCAGGTGGCCAGCTTGGCTAAAGGTTTTGGCACACATGTCACAGCTGTACGGCCTTTCGCCTGTGTGGATCCGGTAGTGCGTTTTAAGGTCACCCATGCCATTAAACCTCTTCCCACACTGACCACAACAATATGGTTTCTCCCCAGTATGAATTCTGAGATGGATCCTTAGATTGCCGGCGTTCGAGAAGGTCTTGGCACACACACTGCATGCGTATGGCCGTTCGCCCGTGTGAGTTCGTAGGTGGACTTTGAGCTGGTTGTGCTCGTTGAATCGTTTGCCACAGTGTGGACAGCAGTAGGGTTTCTCACCAGTGTGTATTCTTTTGTGTATTCGGAGCTGGCCCTGATGCCCATAACTCTTTCCGCATAAATTACAGGTAAATGGCCTTTCGCCAGTGTGGGTGCGCTTGTGGTTTCTCAGTAGGTCAGCTCGACTAAAACCCTTACCACAGATGCTGCAGGTGTGTGCCCTCTCCGAGCTGTGAGTCTTCAGGTGGATGTTGAGCGACGCCATGCGACTGAAGCTTTTGCCACAAAGACTGCAGTGGAAGTTCTTGCTTTGTTTCACCTCTTTTGAGGTTGGACTTTGTCTTGATGGGTCCCTCTTCGCTTGAAGTCTCTCCTCTGATTCTTTAGCCACCCCAGCATCTGACTGGTCCTCCGCTACAGCATGATCAGTCGGACCATTAATCTCCGTCTCTGATAAGCTGTATGCTGACCTTCCAGTTTCATCATGACCCACATCGCTTCCTTCATCTGCACTTACAGAACTGCCCAAATGTGCATCAGACACTATGGTTACCTTAACCTCACTATCACTGGCTCTGTAGGGGTCTAAGGGAAAGCCAATCGGACTATAACATTCAGACGGAACACAGTTCTCCTCAGGACTTTCTACTTTAATACACTTAGTTGTGAAATGAACAGGCGACTGACACTTTGAGAGGTTGATGGCAGAGCCATCTTCACAGTCGGGGTCAATCTTTACATATGTTAATATGGTACTTGACGTATGTTTGTCTAATTGAGGTGCTCCACTTGCTGGTGGTTGAGGGCATGACTTCAGTAACCCAGGCTTTGAATCTCTGGTTATCCTTGGCTGATCTTCACACTGTCTCCTAGGGCCTGGGCCTCTTTGACTGCTCTGTATGGATGTATTTGTTGGATTATGAAGGGAAGTTTGTCTTGATAGGTCCAAACCAGAAACAGCAACATCCTCAATCTCTGCAAAGCAAAATAATGTCTTTATATTAGTTCTGTCCTTACAAACCCTCATTTGCCGTCTGTTTACAAAAACGGTGTACTTCACTGACAATACGTTTCAATTCATCCCTCTTTTATTTAAATGTTCAGTTTGTGCAACACACACAATAACATGCCATTATTTCATCAGTGCTGAGAATGATCAACCCCTTAAATAATACAAGCTCATTGGTGGTCTTGTGGGGGTCCTAACCATTGATGAACAGGGTAAAGAAAAGCTAAAAAATTATGAGAAACAGAAACTACAATCTGTAATTGTAAAAATATAAAGTGCAGCTTTACGTAAAGCCTTACAGAAATCAGAATCATTCCAAATATGAGGGAGAAAAATGAAAGTCTAATGGAAAACAAAATACAAAAGGTGAACCTATCCTCTTCTGGAGGACACTGGGTCGAGGGATTACGGTTTAAAATTTAGAAAGAGACCCAGATCATACAGAAAAAAGAAAAGCAAGTCGGATAAACCAGGTTTGTCCGTCGTTAATATTAAAAGTCTTCACAAGGTTTGATGGATTACTGATTATGTCAGACGTGCAGCCTACTGGATATTTGATAAGAGAACATGACCATTAAAAAGTTCAACATGACATACCGGTCTTTACGTGGCTTTTCAGGGCCTCTTGCGCGTGCAGTCTTCTCCTGAGATCTTCGTTCTCCGACATGATTCGCCGAATTTCCCCCTGATACTCCGACAGGGTCTCATCAACAGAGTCCAGGATGTTACCAACAGTCGCTCTGAATATTTCATTCAAAGAGGACTCCAGAAAAGCTTTCAGGTTTTTTGAGCTCGCCATTGTTTCAGCTTCTGAAAAGAAACGATGAAATTCCTACGGCAAACACAAAGCTCCTTCAGAAGGCTGCCCTTTGCTTTGGTTTAGCACTCACAGTCGAGACGGACGGATCTCACTTGCTAGCTTGGCTAAGCTAGCTAGAAACGTTACCATCTGCCGGAAAAAGCAGCAACTATTAGACGACAATGTGTCAAAAGCACTTTATCACTGATAGCACATAACGACAAACTGTTCAGATTATCTGACACGAATACAGTCTCTGTCTTCTATCTCTATTCAGACTTTTTCTTGTGAATTGAGTGAACAGACCCGCCGAGCTAATGAGAGCCTGACTTGTTCTACGGTGGTTGGATAGTTACTCGGGTTCAACAGGTTCATCTCCCACTGTCGCCCCTTCAGGTTTGGAGACGAATAGTTATGTTGTGCCTCTGCTTCGACCATGTTTCATTTCGACACAATAAAATACATCCTACTAAACTCAACTGAATGCATTGTTTTCTTTTTATTACAGACATTGTGACAAAGCGTTAAAAAAAAACAGATGAAATGGATGAAATGAACTACACATCGAACGAGGAAGCGGAAGACGACAGGGTCAAAACGACTCAAAAAGGGATCCAACTTTCTCCCTTCTCCCATTTTCTACATTTTACTTGTACTTTTTTTCTTCTGAGGTAACGTTCGAGCGTTCGAGACCAAAAACAGCCATAGTTAATATTTACATGACCATTTTCCCACTTTTATCCTTTATTAGACAAATTATACAAAGCAGTTTTTATTGCTGTGCCTTTAAGAGTTATTATGTAAATGAAATCTGTTCTGACTGGCTGCCCTGTATTGTGACTCACCACACCCACACAGCGAAGCAGGCTTCTGTGCCAGGCAGCTAATGGAGTGCACCCAACATTTCAGCCTGGACTGCTTTCAACTATCACTCGCTGCAGATTCTTTAGTCCAAAGGGGTGGAGCCGGACCTGATCCAACTCCGCCCACGTCTTCTTTTCACTGATCTAAAATCATCACATTTCTATTGGTCTTTAAACGAGTATGTGTCGCTTACTTTGTCCTCCTACGACTTATTTCATTGGTCTGCCCTGCCGCGTTTTTCTCTGTGGGAAACCAAAAGGTGATGCTGGTGTCTTTGTGTTTTTCTCGATGTTGCTCTGTCCTGAACGCCACAACACGGCCTTTATAATCGCTCACGATTCACGACGTTCTCACTCATTTGTCACAACTCGAAAAGCTTTTTTCACATTCCGGTACAAAGTCCGTTCTGTAGGCCTACAAATCAAGCGTACTTATGACGGACGGGTTCTAGTTAAAAACGATGAAGGTTTTTAAACACTAGAATGGACATATGACTGGTCAAAATAACCCACATAACTGTGTTTATCAACTAAGTCCGGGAATTTCATAATAATAAAAAAAGACTTTTTACATTTAAAAGGATTTGGTATAACTGCCACACATTTCCATATGTCTAATAAAATGACTCAATATGCCTAAAAAATCATATTAAATGTTATAAACCCTGATGAGCCACTTTATTAGCTCACCTTGTTTCTACCCTCGTTGTCCATTTGATCAGCTCCACTCGAGTTCAGACCAATTAAAACACGACGTGGGAGGAGTTGGATCAGATCCAGCCGAACCCCCTGAATTTTTGGTTCCGCAGCGAGGACAATCTCGCTGCTTTTTAAACGAGACACAACATGGGACAGCCAATCAAAACAGATATTATTTACATACACTATATGGCCAAAAGTGTGTGGACACCTGCCCGTCACACCTATGTGTGCTTGTTGGACATCCCTTTACAAAACCATGGACATGAATATGGAATTGGTCCTCCTTCGCAGCTGTAACAGTCTCCACTCTTCTACAAGATTTTAGAGTGTGTCTGTGAGAATTTGTGCCTATTCAGTCAAAATAGCATTTGTAAGGTCAGGCACTGATACTGGACAAGAAGACCTGGCTCACAATCAAAATTTTAAGTCATCTCAATGGTGTTTAATGGGGTTGGGGTCAGGGCTCTGTGCAGGCCCCTGGAGTTCTTTCACACCAAACTCATCAAACCATGTCTTTATGGGCCTTGCTTTGTGCACAGGGACTTCCCAAACTGAAGCATATAATTGTCAAAAATGTTTTAATATTGCAATTCACAAGTACTAAGGGCCTGAGCCCAAACCCTGAAAAACAGCCCTCGACTGTTATCCCTCTTTCACCAAACTTAACTGTTGCACTATGCATTCCGGTAGGTAGCATTTTCCTGGTATCTGCCAAACCCAGATTTGTCTATTGGACAAATTTGTCTGGCTTTCTGTGGCAATGCCACATTTAAAGTCACTGAGCTCTTCGGTGCAACCCATTCTACTACCATGTTGATTGCATGGCTATGTGCTTGATTTTATAATCTTGTTAGCAATGGATATCACAGAAACAACCAAACTCAAAAATTAGGAAGGATGTTTATATCACTCTCAAAGGCACAATATGAAAATTACCATTTAATTGTAAGGGATGAGGAGAGAAAATGGTCATGTACCATGACTGTTTTTAGTATACAAACCCACATAAACGTCACAAGTGAGGCTGGGTGGGGGTGGGGGTGAAGATAAAATACAAGACTAATACAGAATATGGGCCCTTTAATGTTAAATGGTATGCTGCAGCTATCTTGTGTATATCAGCGTCTTATTAAAGTGTTCTGAAAGTGGGGAAGTGTTGTGTATTGGTAGCATAAGTTTACAAATTTACAGGTAAGATTTACCAAAGGTCCTCGGATTTTATAGTGGAAATAAACCAGTGATTAATATTCCTTTACAAAGTTTTTTTTAAATAGATATGAAAAATATGGTGGACAAAATGGTGGGTAAAATGCTCAATATGTGTTGCTGTAAGGCGAGATTCCGGGAACGGGCGAAGAGTTCACAGGAATCGGGAATCGTGAACAAAAATATACTGAACAAGGGCGAGCCCATGCTAAACCAATCTACTGTGACACCCACGTGTCAGCGATTCCACCGATATAGTGAGGTGGGAGTCGCCCTCTAGCGGTTGTGGGAGTAAAGTTGCAGTGGGCGGTGGATCAAGTTCTCTCATCTCAGGTATCTTTCCGCCTTTGTAACACTTAACTGCTGCCAGGTGTCCTCTTTCACTCGTTCGTTGGGTTTTCTCTGTACACACACGTTTCCACTCACCCCTTTATTTCCCTTTCAGTCGAGCTTGTCATCGGGAAGATCATCCGGACAGATATATCCAGACTTGATAATGGAGTTGTTGATATAAACACGGAGAATGAACTTTATATTAGTTTGTGGCTTCTGAAAGGCACCTCAGGCTGTAACTTAGCCGCGCGTCCGGCGTTTCTCTATTTGCTTACAGCAGTGGGTAGCATTTGTAGCATTCATGACTGAGAGGCATTCAAAAACAACTCTCAGTGACGTGTAAAGTGTTCAGCTAATACAGTTTTTGTTGTCTGTATTTGAAAAAAAATGGCATCTTTCCTGGAGCTGATGTCATTCTACTTTCGTTTAGGCTACTGATGTTAGCAGTCGTTGACTGAGGTAAGTGGCAACTGACTGCAGTTCTTGGTGCCTTGCAGAATTTATTTTAGACCTGCTGGGCTCCTCTAATGGGTCATCTGCTTATATTTAAAAAAATAAGTATTTTTTCAAATGTTGTAATGCTGTTGTATGGCTGTATCTCGAGTGGCTCCCTACTCACTATATAATGAACTACATAAGCCAGAAAATGATGGCTTCTGAACCCAAACAGTGCACAATGTCTTATCTGGGAACTATTTGGGATTTATTTGGCTTTTATTAATTTAAAGGGGAATTCCGCCAAATTTTAAAAATATTTGCATAATTCAATGTAAACAGAATCATTCAGAGGGTACAGACTGGTTTGATGTAAAATAATAGTTACTGCGTTACTGCCCTGGATTTTTTTCCAGGGGTCACAGTGTCTACAACGCAAATATAGTATTTTATTTTTTTTTTTACAAAACCAGCAGTGAACCTGAGTTGTATATGTAATGGTGATAATGGTAAATAAAATAAAAAAGTTTGGGGTGCATTTTGCCTTATAACACCCTGCGCGTACCTCTCCACCCTTAAAGTTTTAGGCCAAAACCTTATCTCAAAACTATTGTAAAGCAGTATCTCAGGCATCATGCCGTGCATTCAATGTATGTGTTATCATTTTATGTAATGACTTTTTGTGAGGTAGTTTTTAGAGGCATTAAATTAGAGGAGCCTTTCACCACTATTATGAACAATTCTGACTTTGCAGGTTTCTCTAGAACGGCACACTCTGAGTGACTGTTTACATATTAACAGTTTAACCCGATTTCTCATAGGTTTATATATCATTGCTGTAATAAAAAAGTCTATGTACATATTTTTGAAGGTTTTTGAAACAATTTGACAATACCAGCTGCAAGTGACACTGTGATACAATGTCCTGTCCAACAGACCAAAATGATCCAAAATGACATAGAATAAGTCATAGTCTACATAGACATAGACAATTTTAGAATGTTTTTTTTCCTTCTGCTGTAACGTCACCATTCTGGAGATACAAGGTTTTGTTTCCGACAGCAGCTGTATGTGTGTTCTTTGTGTAGTATCCCTTTCTGTCATGCTGGTTGGTTATTTATAACAGAATGGCTCAGCATAAAGACAACAGCTAGTCAGCCAGTTGCAAGTGTTTTGCGCAATGATATCAGTGGGCCAGGGTCTGACTCTCAGTTCCCTAGAAAAACTGGAAGTGTAAAATAAAGAGAACCCTTGTGAGTGTTGAGGCCAGGGGATGCCAGCTCAGGACATTGAAGGCATCTAAGATTAACCTTGAGCTGTGTTGTTATACAACACATACCACACCGCTGACTGTTGTGAGATTGGCCAATGACAGGACATCTGAAATCACGCAAGGAACGTTGTGGTATGTCAAGAAAAGTTCAGTGACTGCTCTGTAACTGATGGGCGTCAACTTTCTGTCATTCTTTGATAGCTGTTGGCTGAGGTATTGGTTTGTCATTCTAACTGAGTGGCTGTACCCTACAGGAAGCAGTGAGGTGAGCACCAGCAGGAAATGAAGGAGAGAATGGACCCGGATGTGGGTTAAATGATGTGAGTAGAGAGAAGTATAAGAGAATGAGGCATTGCCTTCACTCTGTCAGTTTATATGTTATAAAGAATCTATAACGATAAGCTCCTCTCTCCCTACCAGTGCCAAAAGGTGCTTACAAGAATTTTAATCTCGCCAGTAAGACAAACTGTTCAGACGCACACCCTCAATCCAGCACCATGTCTCTTAATCTTCCCCTACCACCCTCTCTTTTTCTCTCTCCCTCTCTCTATGTAGTGGTTTATTTGTGGCCAGGAAGTGTAACTGTGTCTCAGTGACGCCTGTGCAGAAAGTCATTGCAAAGCACATCCGCTGTGCACCTCTTAAAGTGAAGTTGAGAAAGGGCGTTTGGTTATGGCCGGTAACTAAAAGAGAGTTCTATGAAGGTAAGTCCAAGTCCAGTTTTTTGTTCATTTTGATATTATTCATAACCGAAGTAGTCATAGCTTGTAGTATATAACAAACGGCTAAGTGGTGGCTGGTCGTCTTGAAACATGTGCTGGGGATGGGCCAAAAAATCGAATTTGATCTGGCAGCCATGTTGACTTCACTTTTAAAATAATTTTTTTTAAAAGTCATAATACAGATCTTGTTGACCAAATAGGAATGAACAGAAAATAAAAACAAAAGTGGGACTTCAGCTTTTAAATGTTTGTCATTGCCTTGTGCTCTTAGCCAGTGGTTTAATCAATGTTTTTCTGCTGACAAACAGTGTATATTAAAGTGTTATAAAGTTCCTTGTTTAGCAGTTGGTCGATTGATCTACCGTTTAAATGTTGTATTTTCAGATTTACTCATAGCACTCACTCTAGAGCAGGTGTGATATATGTCTGTGATAGCACCACTTCAGAAGTTGCTAACCATATGTTTTTTCAGTGTGGGAGTTGCCAGTAATTTTGACTGAGATGGAGGCTCCACTTACAGTCATCACTGAGAGCTGAACTTTTCATCTTTCTTCATTGTTTCTACTTTGTTGCCTGAGGATCTGAGATTCCAGACCATGGAGAGGAATCTCATTCTTCCGGCTCAGCCACCCTATCAGGAAACTGATGTCTTTGAGGCAGAGAAACCTCAGCCCTATTTGGAGGCCAAGCGGTACATAGAGAGGATAGAGGAGGAAAACAAGAGATGCCAAGAAGAAAAACGCACAGACAGAACACATGAACCACCTGAGGGTCCAGAACCTTTAGAACATGGGGTTTCCCTGACAATGTACCCCATTAGGGTGCCCAGCATGCATTTAAGTTGTGCCACAGTGCAATGGGACATGCCACAGACTCCTACAGAAGACCCAGTCTCAGACATAGCCTCTGTGGATGAGCTTAACTCTAGTGGAGCCAGCTTGGACTGGACTGTTAATCCGTTGTCCTCTGACATGCCTTCCCTGAGCCAGGAGGATATGATTGACTTTATACCAGAGGAGGAGACTGGACAGATAGACACTGATGCAGAATTGCAGCACGCACCAGCTGTAGAAAACAAAGTCAACTCCTGCCAGGTATGTAACAGCCAAACAGGAAGAACTGTGCGGTTTGGCTTCTAGAACACTGCCTCTTAATATGAATGTGTGGGTGTGAATTTAGAGATGAATCCAGAGTTCATTTTTCTTTACTAAGTACTTTACTAAATTTGTTAAATTCCATCATCAGCACACCTGAAGTAATTTAATTAAGGACTGACTGGCTATACGAGGTAGTGGATGGTAACTGTAAATGCTGGACTTTCTTGAAGACAGCTTTGGTAATGGTTAAGCTGATACACACACATAACATCACAATGTATTGTTAATTTGTCTGTATTTATTCTATGTTAGTGTTATAAATATTTACTGCCAGATCTACATATAATTTTGTCGGATGCCAAACACAAATTTCTGGACTGGCAATTTTGTGGTCTCTATTTGTAACTTTACTTATTACCTCGTAGCGTTTAAATGTATAAAATGAGTATCATACTCCAGAAAATTTCATTTTCTCTAGCAATCCTACTACAGTACTATGCAAAAGTTAGGGATCACCCTTATTTTATTCAATTTCCACTCAAACCAGCCATTGAGTACAAGTTAAATTCAAAGGAAAGTAAATTAAAGACAGCAGTTCAAAAAATTATTAACAGATGCAGAGAAAATTGGAAAAAAAACAACTGTGCAAGACCTGGTAAACCACCAAAAGACCAAAACCACCGTCTGATAAACCGTATCTAAAGCTTTCATCTTTGAGAGAGAGGAGAAATTAAGCTCCACTCTTGCTTCAAATCTGAAAATATCTATAGGTGTTTTTGTCCATCCTTCCACTGTGAGAGGACAGCTCAGCGCTATGGGTCTGGAAGGATGTGTAATTGTCAAGCCTTCACTGAGCAATCAAAATGGACAGAAAAGATTTGCAAATTGAGCAGAACAGAATAATGGACTGGCCACCCCAGAGTCCAGCCCTCGACATCACTGAGTGTGTTTGGGATTATTTAGATCGTCAGAAGCAAAATATTGCAAGTAACTATGAAAACAATATGGAAAAATTATCCCTGCAGAAAGCAAGTCTCCTGAAAAGACTGCAAGCTGTAATAAAGACAAAGAGTGGACACACTAAATATTTTTAAAAATTTTCTGTTGAATATAGGTTTTTTCCCCCCTTATTTTTGCTGATAAATGAATATTTTTTACTTAATGGCCATTTTGACTTAAAATTAAATGAATGAAGTGTTGTGTATGATGTTTGCACAATATTGTTATCAGCTTTGAAGGTAGAGTGTATAATTTTTTCACAGTCACATTAGTAATTTAGCCCATAATTTTGTTTTGTCTGTGCTGGTTCAGTAAGTTTACTTGCTAGTTGACAGAGTCACAGTCACAGTTTGCAATGTTAGTCGCTGTTAGAGTTTATGCTTGTTATTACTCTCACAGACATGTGATGTGCAGGCCATAGATGAGAACGGATGTGCGACACCATCAAACAAGGAAGGCCAAGGGACATTGAAAGGTAGCACTTCTCCTGTGAATGATATATTCCGTAATATCATTTGTTAGAAGTTATCATTCTTTCATCCTTTCTCTGACATCATGTTTTCAGTACTGACATTTCATATCATGGCCATAGTGACATGGCTGTAAAATTTGAATATTGGCTCTTTATAGCAGCACACCTCACTCTGCAGGCAGAATATGACTTCCTGTTTTATTTATGTTTAGGTGGAGGCCTAGATGCACCTACTGTAATTTTCCATTTGCACCTCCACTAAGATGTGTAGGTCATGGTTACCGGACTATTTAGCCATTTAATGAGGGCTCTGAGCATAATAGCACCTCAGAAGAAGCGCCAACATTCAAATCTTCTCAAATGAGTCACTGGGAAATGTTTTAAATGACCAGAAAGCACTGAAATAAAAGTATATTCCTCTACTATCTTTTAGACACCTCCCAGACATCAGAGACTATTGTGGATAGTGATTCGGTGAAATCTGAGAACAATATAGATGGAAAAGAAAGCTCTGTCTGCATGGAGGTGTTGGAGACCCAGCTGGGCCTTCAGAGTTCAGAAGTTCTAGAAGAAGAAGAGGACACAGTGCAGGACTTTTTGACTGGGCCAGAGCCAGCACTTGGAGATGCACGTAAAGAGAATGAGAGCATGGGGGTCTACACAGGGGATGGGAATGAAAAAAGCAGTGACAACAAAATTGGTATGTGTCTAATGGTGATATTGCATTACACTGGAAACATGGTTTGTCAGTTCAACATAAAAAATCACTTAAAGCAATTAAACTTGTTTTTATGAAAGTCAAATAAATACCTTTTAATGAAACAATGCCAAGCAAAATAAATAGGTTAGATGACAAAAGCAATATTTTACATCAATTCAAATCCAATTCAATCCTGTTCCACTTTTCACAGAAGGTGAAGAGCATCAAAATTCTACATACCAGTCAAGTACAAGTGGCCAAGTACAGGAAGATGCACAACAAAGTGTGGAGCCTGACCTAATAGAAGAATCAGGTCAAACACATCTGCCCAGTGTTGTAGACCCACCAGAACCAGCAGAGCCACCACCCATTTGTCCCTGTGATGTTAGCCAGATAGTAGAGCCAAAGCAAGAGACAGAGGTATCACAAGCAGAACAATCAGAACAGTCAGAGACAACAGGATATTCAGAAAAGGCACAGGTCATGTTTATTGCAACACTGGATATGATTAGTGATGAGGCTGTGCAACTAGAGCAATTACAACATGCAGAAAAGATGCAAGGGTCAGCGTGGGCAGACAAGCAAGAGGAAGCAACATGTGAAGAGCAAACATTAAGCTCAATGGATGCTGAACTTACTGGACATGAAGAACAACTCGAATGTTCAACAAGGTCAGAACTCGTAGAATGTTTAGATGAGGTGAGACACTCTGAAGAGTCAAAACAGGAAATTTCTGTTGATGAGGAACTCTCAGAAGAGTCAAAGAAATCTGAATGTTCCACTGAGACAGAACCCTCAGCGCAATCAGAAGGTTCCAAGGAGATGCAACACTCTGATCAGTCAGAACATTCAGAATGTTCCACTGAGGCAGAACCTTCTGAACAGTCAGCTCAGTCAGAAATTTCCAGTGAGACACAACACTCTGAACAGTCAAAACAATCAGAATGTCCCATCGAGACAGAATCCTCACCACTCTCAGACCTAGAGAATGGAGAACAAACACAGCAAGCCAACCAACTAGATCAGCCACAACAGACTGAAAGACAAAACTGTATTGAGTCTAAACAGCAGAATGAGGACAAAGAGCAGTCAGAGTGTGCAGGCCAGACAGAACAGTCATTAGCAGAGCATACACATGGAGCCCAAGAACAACTGGAGGGACAGATGCTGGAGTCTGTAGCACTTGTGGTTCCCTATGAGAATGGCAGAGTGGAGGTTGTGGACAGGGAGGAGGCCCGTAAACTAGCTGAAAGACTGTACAAACTTGAAAATGTTCAGCGGACGGATGTGGTGCGACATCTGGACAAAGAGTGAGTAACTGCTGAGCACAGTTTTACTGTATTACTAAAACCACCCCTTACCACATTTTTTCTTTCACATTAGCAATGAGTTCAGTCGTGCTGTCGGGGAGGAGTACCTGAAGTTCTTTGACTTCACTGACCAAAGTTTGGACGAAGCTCTTCGGTGAGATCATCTGGCTTCAGATTCAGCTTAATTAAAATGGGATGTAATGTAAATGTAGTCATAAATGCTTCCATTTTCAAGTATTTGAATTGCCTCCCCATTTTCCTCTGACGTTGTGCCCAATCCTGCTCCTAGGTCATTTTTGAAAGAGGTGGTTCTGATTGGTGAGACTCAAGAGAGGGAGCGAGTGTTGGAACGCTTCTCCAGCCGTTACCAGCAGTGCAACCCTCACTCATTCTCTTCGCCGGGATCTGTTCTCACACTCACCTGTGCTGTAATGCTTCTCAACACAGACCTACATGGACAGGCAAGTTTGGCTATATAGCTGGAACAGACAATCTAAAGGCCATGCCGTAGAATGCCATAGAGCACAACCAGAGCACAACCTTTCAGTGGATGGTTTATAAATATGTATAGATATAAGGTATATAAAAGTATAAAGGTATAGAACCCTTACCATATGTGAAGGTTCTTTAAACCTTTTAAAAGGTTCTTTATACTCACAAATCTATTTCAAGCATGGTTCTTTAGGGAACCACGAGTAGTTCTCCTGTGACATCACTCAAAGAACCTAAGAAACTTTGGTCTACATAAGTTGGAAAAATGTTTGTCTTCCTTTTCATCAGAATGTTGGCAAAGCCATGTCTATGACTGACTTTGTTTCCAATTTGGATGGGATGAATGAAGGAGAAAATTTCAACAAAGACTTGCTGAAGGTAAGAGGAATACTTCAAATTATTTTAAACTTCCAAGGTGTATTTATTACATTTTATATTGACTTCTGAACTAAACTGTAATTTTGAGTGAGTTAAATACATACATTTAAATTTATGTATACATCATTTAATGTACTATGCAAATTAATTCCAGTTCAAGTTTACTTACTTTTCACTGTCAAGAAAAAAACAAAGGTCTCCAACACTAAGTATATATCAAATCCATCAGTTTTTAATTTGTCCACTCTACTTTTGTGAACCTTACTGACAGTTCAACTTTTCCAGCCTTTCAGTTTTTAAACCAGTGAGTTACAGTCCTCCCAACGAAGCTGATCCCAAAAGTATCACTGGGTTTATGCGTACCCTTCAAATAACACTCACAAGCAACTACCCAAGCTCACCTCAGCTGCCTTGCAAATTTCTTTCTCATGTGCATCTAACGTGGCTAAAGGAAATATTTCTGAAGAGATTAGATTTAAACTAATCAACTTGTATAAGGAAAGGGAAGTCAAATGAAAATAAGTGAAAAATTTACTAAGATACAGAGAAAATGGGACTCCTAGCAACCATGACCTAGTATACCACCAAAACTGTCCCCATGTACCTGAGAGTACGTAAAGTACTTAAAGCTTTCATCAATGAGAGCAGAAAATCAAGCTTAGCTCTTGCTTTAGACCTGAAAAACTTCACAGGTATTTCTGTTCATCCTTCCACTGTGAGAAGACAGGATGTAGCTGTCAGAAAGCTCCTACTGGGAAAAGGAAATAGACAAAAAAGAAAATGTGCACTAAAACACTGAAACTGGACATCTGAGAAATACAATAAGGTTTTATAGACTAAGGAGTCAAAATGTATAATTGGGATGACTTGCATTGTAAAAAGCAGAAAATGTAATCAACTTCTAAGACTGAACTTTGGAGGTGTAGAAAAATATCATTGCAAATATCTTTAGAAAACTAAAAGTAAGTCTCATGAGAAGAATGGGTGCTGTAATAAAGGCAAAGGGTGGACACACTAAATACTGAAAAATGTGATGTTATATTTAGTTATTAGTTGGCTTCTGTGTAATTTTCTGTTAAGCATATGTTTTCTACTTTCCTGTCGTTGAAAATGGCCATTTTGGCTAGAAATGGAAAAAGGTCTCTGATATTTGTATTGTATGTTGGTTTCTAGTGACTGTTTTTATTCTTTCCTGAAGTCAGTTGTTTTTGTTTGCAGTTTTTGCTATGAGCAGGAGCTTTGGATTATTGATTAAACTAATATTTTCCCCTTATTATTATTTTTTTTTCAAAATCTCTTTCAGACTCTTTACCACTCAATCAAGAATCACCCACTTGAGTGGGCAGTGTGAGTGCATTTTTGCCGTTTTTGTCTTTGACTTCCTGGAGTAGGCCCACATATTGCCGCTTCTGTTTTCACCTGTAACCTTTTCTTTTCATTTGTCTTTCCTTCTAGAGAGGAGAAGGAACTGGTGAAATCTATGATCTTGGAGCAGGACTCCGAACTGGATGGTTCTCTGCGTTCAAAGAGTAATCCCTTCCAGGATATTGCTCATGACAAGAAGGCAACTGTGTTTCAGAAAGGCTTCCTGAAGCGCAAGGCGCATGCTGACATAGATGGAAAGCGCAGTAAGTGAACAAGATATATATGTATAGTTGGTAAGCAGGGTCCGACACAGATTACTGATTAATTGTTAAAAAATGTGATCTTGAAACTAATCCAAAGGATTACTAGATTACTGTCTTACGTAATCTGATTACTTTCTGTTGCTTTTGGATTATTTGTCTTCTTTTTAAGTCATATAGAGAGGAAGGAGAAAAAAATCAGCAAGACATTTTTTTTCTAACACAAAGTAAACAGGAAAAAATGCACAATTAATACAAACAAAATAGGTGATGTATTATTGTACTCACTTTAGTTTATAAATTTCAAATTTTTCTTCAATAATTTGGTGTAGTGGTTTAGATGTTCAAGTAAAATGTAGTTTCTAATGAATAAAAATAAATATTGTAATGTTTTGCACCCTCAGCTTTACATTCCCATTTTTTAACCTATCCTTAAAACTGCATTCATGGAAAGGACATGGACTTCATTTAGCTGTGTAGATTTTTCTGTCGATATCGGCCAATATGAACCTGAACGCCTGTATGCTACCATTCTCGGAAAGCTTTTCATCAATTTTTTATTTAAATACACAGTTATAACAAGAAAACAGACAAACATCACTCCCATTTCGACAGAAGCGACATAATCTGTGGGGAAAAAAGTGAAATTTATCACATGAAAGAAAGAGAAATTTAGCTTAACTTGGAGCCATCTGTTATAAGTTACCATTGTTGCCATAGCAAACACATTGTTTGTTGTGAGGGTTTTTTTTATTTTTTATGAGAGTTTATTTTAACGAAAGAGTAGAAAACCTCATGGCAAAATCTGCATTTACCAGACAAATGTAGCTCATAGAGATAAACATAGGTTTTAATGTAATCCTGCTAGCAATCACCTTATTTTTAGGTTTGCATTTAATCACTGTCTTTAAGTGCTACAGAATACAGTTGCCTTTTTTTAACGATCACGTAACACTGTTATGTTGTTCTGTTACTACCCAAGGTAACAAACACAAATCAGAACATTTCTGTACTGTGCACCTTTCCTTTGGTAGTATGTTAGCTTTATTAAGTAATTCTTAATTGCTTGGTTGTGACGTGGTAACATTTTTCTTTTACCTGTATGGCAGTTCCGTGGGGTAAGAGAAGTTGGAAGACTTTTTATGCAGTGCTGAAAGGGATGGTGCTTTACCTACAGAAGGTATGGATGTTTTTCTAATTTATAGAATAATGTTTTGTGTAGTAAAGGCATTATACTAGAGTATTAGTGTAATTTTGTGGCAACAGTGTTAACTCTCTATTTCAGGACGAATACAGAAAGGACTGGCAGAGCTCTGAGGAGGTGCTCAGTGTTCATCACGCTCTGGCAGAGAGAGCAGAAGACTACACCAAGAGACCGCATGTATTCCGCCTTCAGACTGCAGACTGGAGGGTCTTCCTCTTTGAAGCAGCGTAAGTGTGTTGGCTTGTACAGTATCTCCTACACTTTCGTCCACTGTCTGGAGTGCTTATGTTGAGCATCACATTCCCCCATATCGTCTCCTTTAGGTCAACAGAACAGATGAACTCATGGATCGGCCGAATCAACTTGGTGTCTGCTCTGTACTCCTCGCCTCCTTTTCCAGCTGCTGTGGGCTCTCAGAGGAAGTTCTGCAGACCCATCCTACCTGCAACTCAGTCTACACTCACTCTGGTATGCAACTCATTTATCACCTTACAGACTTAAATGTGATGTGATGCGTGTTGTTTTTTATTTTTTCCTCTAAGGTCCACTTATGACATTTGTGTTGTTTTAATTACAAAAAGCTGTCTTAATATTTTGGATTATGCCTTATTTAAAAAGTAGTCTGGGCTGAAACGCTCCTTATAGCTTCAGTGTGAACGAGTGGGGCTAAACTGTTTGTCATGACATCACAAAAACAATGAATTCAAACAGGCTCATATGTAAACAGTACAGACTGGAGAGTGAATGGTGCATTCTAAAACTTTTAACAGTGACTAGTGGTTCGATATTAGAAAAGACTGCTGGTCTAACTAAGCTTTGATCATGTGAACAGCATGGCTTGTGGTCCAACAAAGGTTGACCTAGCCCATGTCATCTAGGCAGATACCGGCTGGACTATTTGAAATAAATTTAGATGCGTACGTGCTTTGGTCGTTCCACTGACGAAAACACTGAGGTTTTGTGATATTTTGCGGCTTTTTCTGCAGTACTGCTAGTGTGATGACAGCTTAATGAGTCACGAAAGGGACACACTTATGTCTAGAGAAAGAGACCTCCCTCATGTTAAACATTTAGTCATAAATAGACAAAAGAAAACAGGATTGCTGATACCTTTAAATGGCAGGAAACTCATGTAGATGAACTTATTTGTGTCATGAAGGGGACGTTTCACATTGTAAAGGCAGGCTATTCTGGCGTGCATGTAACACCACTATAAATTGACTAATCTTTTTTACAGATCTTGTAAACGTCTTGGCTCTGTCCAGTTTCAGACTAACTACGAATTTACTCGGGCTATTGTGTGCATGTAAATATAGTTTTTACTACATCACACTCTTTTATTTAAAAAAGGTGAAGAAAATATGGTTTTCTATGACATGGGCCCTGAAGCTTTAAATGTATTCTTTTAACATTAGTATTTATAGTGTTGACTAGCTGTCAATATTCTTACAGTTTTCTAAGTCTTCTAGACTTCTTGTGAAAGTTACTGGTTAATTTGAGTCTTTAGCTCTTTCTTTCCATAGACGAAGTGAAACTAGAGATGAGGAAATTCTGAAAGTGTTACAATGCTTGTTTGTGTGTCACAAATAACCTGTTATGTTTACAAATAGGAGAAGCAGCTGCAGTCTCACGCTGCCATGCTACAGTCCTTTCAGGAGGACCTGAGTGCACTACAGCAGGGGGCGCCAGAGGGCCGCAAAGCCAAAGCTAGAGAGCTGGAGGAATACAGACTGAGAGAGGAGTACCTACAGCATGAGGTTTGTGTGGAATGTGTGTGTTTGTCAGTACACAGTTAAATACATAGTGATCCTTTTTGAAGAGACACATCAGAAGCACCTGCACTTTAGAGAAGTAGTTTTGGGGGGAAAATATAATTTACGTACTTTTCCTCTTACCCCAAATGAAGTCGATCGGCCAAGATGTGTTTTTCCCTAGTTTTGTTAAGAGGCTACTAGAGGTAACAAGTGATTGAAGCTACACCCCACTAACTAACACTGTGCAAACTGCATGCCAAAATCACACATTTCCCCTAAATTATGTGGCTTTGTAAACCCTCAACTGCAGAAATTATGAAATGCACATTCATTTTTAATGATATTTCTGATTGAAAATGCCATAATTATCAGAAATATTTTTAAAATTTCGAAAAATAAAATATTTTTAACAGTGTACTTGTTTTTGTTGCCACATTTGTTGCAACAGCACACAACAGTGGAGCTGCATTCTGAAATGCATGCAGTGGGAGTAAAGCGTAGGACATGTTCATCATCAAGGCATGAGAAAACATGCCAAATTCGTATTCTGTATGTTTCAAGAATATAGAAAGGAATGTGAAAACAATTATATATTGATAAAACTGTCCACTTGGAATGTAAAAAAAAGACTGTGTGGAAAAAGCAGTTTCCTGTGTATCCAAAAGAAGTGCATTCTCTAACTTCCACTGAATGCACTGCAGATTGCAGTTCTGTTGTCGCCTCCTTTTGCTGTGCAGCAATTAAATATCCTCATTTTTTCATAAAACACTGAAACTGCTGACACAGATTGTGTCAAGTATTTGTACATAAATATTGGCTAATACACACACTTTGAAAGGCCTGGCTTCACCATGTAATGTGTGGGTGGGTGTATATGTGTGTGTGGGTGTATGTATGTGTTTGTGTTTGTGTGTGTGTGTGTGTGTGTGTGTGTGTGTGTGTGTGTGTGTGTGTGTGTGTGTGTGTGAAGAAGTACAGATTGCAACAGCAAAGTTAGATAAAAGGATGCCATGTTTCTCAGAAAGCCTTCAGTTTAATATAAAATGACTTTTATATTACAGCCAGACACAAAAGTTATTGTTGCCATTTGGCAACACCATGCAGTAAAGGGTTAACTTTTCTCTAATAGACCTGCTGATGTCGTTCATGAAACGTTACAGAAAAATGCATAAAAATGGATAAAAGAAAGTCTGTTTTAGATTACTTAACAACTTTGCATGATTTAATAATTAGGCTTACATTTTACAAGATACAGACTGGTGGGTAACATCATTGAGTATAAGCTTCCATTAGCTATGTTAGCCTCAGCTCCAGTGCAAATCTAAAGAAGTAAATCATAGACACCATACATATCTTGGCTGGTTGAATACATTTGGAATAATGGAGAATTTGGTTGAATTTGAGTTTTTACGACATAATCCTTTTCACACATTTTTGTGAAACTATCCTTTTACACATTACACTTTCTTAAACCTAAATGCAATATGTGAAGGCCCAGTAACTTCGTCATTTAGATGTCACACTCTGCTCTTTCTTTCTTCACAGAGATGTCGTTATGAGGCTTATCTTCAAATGCTAGAGGTCTGGCAGAGACTCGGAAATTCCTCCGCCTCTGAAATGGCAGGTGGGATGGACCTCTCTCTTTTTGACCAAGAACTGTGGAGAGGAACGGCTTTAGAAGAGGAGGACGATGATGAGTTGGATGGAGGGATGAAGAGATCTCATTCCAGTCCATCTCTTGAACTGGAGGTGGCTCCTCCGCCTGTGGTGAAAGTACGGCGCAACATCTCAGAGAGACGAACTTACCGTAAGATAGTTATTCCACGACGTAACAGGGAGGTATGAGACAGTACAGTGTTGATGAAACAGACTGTAACAGTACATTCCAGAATGTTACAGTATCAGTGCTTTAATCCTGTAAAACATCTTTAATAGCAGGAATCCCTTCATTTTGTGTTGCTCTCTATGCACAGATAATTATAGCAGAATGTGTTAATAACTAACCTCTGTAAGCTGAAGCAGTAGTGTGCGTTCTTGTGAACAGTTTTCCTGGAGATAGAACATTAGTTACTGAACCAGTGCTTTTAGTCATCCAGTCCTGTTTGAATAAAATAGCAGAACTCTGAAAAAAAGATTAAGTACAAATGAGCACTTTTCACAATACCACATTCTCAAGACCGTCAAGGGTATAGTCTCTCTCAAACACCCTCAAATTAAATATTGCTGAATTTTTTTTCTCAGTCTGGTGTCCACTGTCTAATCCAGAGATATTTAGAGAACCAACATCATCGGAAAAAAATCAATTTTGCTTGCCTTTATTTGAATAAAATAGCTTGATGTAGATTGTGAACACTGTTTCAAGATGTACCATTCGCTCTCCCATTCAAATATGAAAACTAAGCTACCAAAAAAGCCTGTTTTGAATTAATTGTTCAAGTAATGTCATGAAAACCAATACATTTACATAAAGGAAGCTTGTCATAGTTAAACTAAGCCTACACTTAACTCCACCCACTGACACTTAAGCAGTGTTTCAAAGAAGCCAATTAGAACAGAGCATATTTACATATTAGTTTTAAATGTCCATGATGATAACAGGTTGCACAACTGCTTAAGGGGTAAAGACAAGTTGGAAAAGTGTCACTTAAAAAAAAAAAAGATTTCTGGCATTTATTGGTAAATAAACCCACATAAACATTTGAAATGGACCTAGAAGGAAAAACCATACAATGTAGGATATGTTACCTTTTAAATTTAGACCTTGAAATAAAATCATAAGTTACTTGAACAGTTAATGTAAGTGGTTGGCCACTTTTTCTACTACTAAAACTACTTGTCCCTAAATGGCTCTTGGAAATGCAGTTTTAGGAAAAAAAAACTTTAATTTGGTGTAAAATCTTCATGTAGAGGTTCTTTAAACTTTAAAAAGGTTCTTCATAGTATTATATCTTATTTACAAAACCAGTTCTTTAAAGAACCACCCCCCGGGTAAAAAGAGTTTAATCAATAGAGGGTGAAAAATCTTTCATACACGGACTTGATCACTCTGGATTCTAAGCACTGATACTGTCCACAAGACGGGGATCTTGGACAGGTAATCAAATTAGGCCTTTAGCAAGGGCCATTGCTCCAGGTGTTCTATAGAAATACTGTATATCACCTTCATGACACCACAACAATTTTAGCCCAGCATAACAGGTGCCCTTATTGGCCCCTGATCTGAACTGCTATAATATTTTAACAGTTGCTAGTTTTTAAAAAGCTGAAATGCACTCAGGAAGCTGTGAGATCTCAATGAATTGTGGAAATGACACATTTGCAGCTTGTGGACTGTTAGGAAAAACGTTTTTGTACCTTCTTTAAATGTCATGTTTTGCACATTTTTTGTCACTTTTACTATAACAGAAATAAATTAATTTAAAAACTATGTTGAATATTATTTGCTACATGAAATCTCCCTTTAAAAAAAACCTTTCTGTATTCTGCATTGTGCCCATTTGAAGATAAATCTAGCCCATTATTAGGGCTGCATGATATGGCCAAAATTATCATATTGTGATTTATATTGCCATGCATTGTAATTTCAGTGTACCTTATTTGATGAACACAGTGTTAAACCCTTAATGCAACATGATTAAAGACTGGAATGGATTATTTTTGGCAAAAGTTGTGTTGGATCGTATTCATTTCATTAAATTCAGTAAAACAACCACATAAACACACAGCTGAGATTTTAAAGTGCACAACAAACAGATTCAGTGATTAGTTTACAGCATCAGTATGGCAAAGGTAAGCATTGTGATAATTAACAAATGAAATCCTGTGCAGCTGTAGGTGCTGTATTTGTTATTGTGAGTTCTGTAGTCATGTGCGTTTCTTTGAAAGAGCAATAAAGTGAAAAATACTCTTGCAGCTTGATTTATCGGACCATTATGTGTTGAAATGGAAAGAACGACCTTTTTCTAGGAACAAAAACAAAACCGAAAACATAAACATTCAAGTGTGCCAAAACAGAAACATCTATTTGAAATCTCTGGTTAATGATGTCATTTTTGGTTCCATGTAGCGCACAACTTGCACTGTAAAAAGGAGAACAGGTCAGAAGACGTATTCAGGTCAGAAAAGTGTTTTCGAGGTTTGAATTTAAGTAAAATATTGCTTTTCTTCATCTAACTCATTTATTTTGCTTTGCATTGTTTCCTTCAAAGTACTTATTTGAGCTGAATAAAACCAATTAAGTTGTTTTTACCACAGAATAGGTTAAACTGACAAACTATTTTTTGCAGCGTACCAAAAATTTGACCTAATTCATCATTTGTCTATTAAATATTATCATTTACTGATAATTATTAACTAATTTACTACTATTATTTATCCTCTAGACTCTGTGGTTCAGTTCCATAGCCTACACATATATATGTATATATATATATATTCCAAATTCTTACATATTAAATCCTCATTCATTAAAGGCAGATGAAGATGATTATAAAAGCTGCCTCCAATTATTTGTTTGGTCAAAACATTAGGAATCAACGGTGATACTGGATTCAAATCAGTATTGGCAGATATTTACCAAAAATGATATATCAGACAGATGTTTAGATTTGACTGACACTTTGACTGATACGTTGTTCTTCAGAAAAGCAGAATGTTTAGGTGATGTTGGGCTACTGTGCTTAAGTGTCTATTATATTCATTTTAGAGCTTTGTAACCCTACACTCTTAAAAAATAGAGGTGTTTGAAAGGGTTCTTTGTGTGATGCCATGGAATAACTACTTTGGTTCTTCATACTCACAAATCTCCTTTTTTTTTATAAACATGGTTCTTTAGGGACCAAAAAATGGTTCTTCTGTGGCAAAAACAAAATATGTCATCTTTTTCAAGAGTAAAGAATAATAAATGACATATTTCTCTGTAATGTTAATCCAGGTAGATGTAGTTCCAGTTGTTACATTTTATAAATACTATGTATTGGTGTTGTGGATATGTACATGAAAAATATTACATACCAGCATGGCCTTAATTTTATGGTGCATCCCTACAAAACATTATTTGTTGTAGTTTTGAGATAAGGCTTTGGTCTTATTATTTATTTTTCTATTTATGGTGGAGATCTACATGTAGGACGTTGTAAGGCAAGATAGTTCCCAAAGAGAACATTTTTCAGATTTTCCACAATTTTACCATTATCAATATCAATAATACATATAAAAACTCAGAGAACGTGTAGATTCACTCGTCATTTAAGATGCTAAATAAAATGGCTAGGCCTGCATTGTAGACATCGCAACCCCTGGCTCTGGTCACCACTGCTGTACAGAAATAATATTTCTCGACAAAGAACTATTTTACATCAAACCACTCTGAATTACTTTGTTGACATCTTGACAATTGAACCATAAAGAAATGTTGAAAAATTGGTGGAATTCCCCTTTAAGAACTATGCGGTGTATCCCTCATGAGAGGTGGTCTGTTTTTAGGCAGGCCATAGATAGGCAATGTGACAAACTGCTTTGTATCTTTTTAATAGCAGTCCCTAAGAAGAAACTAAGTAACACAGGCTTTTCTTAAATCTGATATATTTTCTTTGCTGTGACAGCAGGGCCAGGATCAAATAGGTTTTTGTGGATGTCACTGTAATATGTGAAAGGATCCACTGTATGTCCAGGGAAGAGACTCATATCCTTTCATTTGACTGACAACCTGCCATTAGGATCTGATGCTTTAGATGCTGCCTTGTTTAATTGAAGGAATGATTGATTGTACCTGTAGGCTGTGGCATTGTTCAGGATGTGTCAGGACGATAAAGATCTCAGGGCTCAATATCAGATAAGCTAAATGCAGGCTGTTGATGTATAAACACATCTTGAGGAAAGGCACCATCACGTCCTCAATGAGTCAGAAAATGACTCCTGAAGATAAATATACGCACTTCTGGTTTTACTCTCTGATGAGTAAACACAAACACTAATTGAAGCATAAATACAAAGTTAATAATTGACATAGTATGGCAAGCTACTAGACTGTAAACACAACTGCTGTAGGATGCTGAAATATTCTGAAGCACAGGAGGGTTCGAAAAATAAGGATAAACGCAGCATTCTGAACATTCCATGTCAAAATACAGAATCACAACTGATGTCATTAAAAGCTCATTAAGAAACAAAGCTCATTACAACTGGCATTCACAATTATCACTCATCCTGATTAAAAAGTGCTTTTTTTCTACACCTCGGCTATGTTCATGCTTGTGTTTAGCCTATATGAAGTGGTCCTACAGTAGAAGCAGCCTCCTCACTGTGGTCTTAGCATAAGGTCATGACCAAGGCTCTATGCAGGACCTGCGAAGCGTGACTGCTCCGCTGCCTCTGAGTGCCATCTGACTGCTCTTCTCCACTCATATAGTGGCCATGACTGTGGAAGAGGCCAACACGGCCTTGTGTGATTGCAGGGAGTCTGGGCCGGTGCTAAGCCTATGAGGGCCCTGTTTTTGTTCACCCTAGTCTGCTTGGCTGAAGAGCTTTGTGGTAGCCTGTCAGGCCTGGTTGAGTAATTAAAAAGGCAAGCAGAGGTTTGCCTTCATTAAGGGCCTTGGCCAGCACTTAGCCACTGCAAACAAGCTCCACTGACATTCTTTTGCGCTACCTCTACCTCTCTGGCTCCCGGCTAATCTGCCCGTCTTGAAAAATTCCTAACGATGGCTTCTACAGGGATGAGCAAACTAACATGGGGTAAAATGTAACATGGATATTTTATGTAATATTTATAGTTTATAGTTAAGTGGGTTCCAGTAGAACGTACTTTTAGTCATGTTCTTGCAACCCCATAGCTACGTCATCCACGAATTTTGACTAGGATCAGACAGATATCTCTCCAGTTTCTCCCTGAAGACTTTGTTTAATATCATAAAAGCGACTTTTTTCATCGTAAATGTTTTTAATTTACTGATATTCACAACTATAATATTTCAGTATCTTGGAGTCTGTAATATAGCAAATCTCACCGAGCAGGCCAGGCTAGTCACTGCAGGGTTAGTGGTAAAGCAGACTTATAAATGTCTCCCAAAACAATGGGACATGTCCATATGTGCCCCATACACATTAAAAAAAAAAACGTTTGTATGCACAGATTCATCAAGAACATACTAAAAATGCTGTGTAAGTAACATACACTTCAATTATATTGGGCTAATATTTGCTGTTTGACCCACTCTCTTTTCTCTAATAAATTTTTGTTTTGATGTATTTAGGTTGGAATGGTTCAAACTACTTAGATTTCTATTGAATTAATTCCATTTTGTGTTTTTCCAATTTACTAGACTTTTTAAAGACTTGGTGTTTGCACTTGGGTGTTTGCACTTGCTATACTTTCAATTGAATTGTTTACAAACCATAGGAACTGGAAATTAAGTTTATGTTTTCATTTGTAGCAGAGATGAGCAGTTTGACTGTAAAAAACAACCATTAATCTTGCTCAAATATTTTTAAAATCATTAAACAAAAAGCAAACTGTATTGTGCCCTGCTGTCCCCAACCTTGCTTTACTGCTGCCTACATTCGTCTTTTTGTTATTCGGTCATAATTTTCTCTTGTGAAGCTGACTCGGGTACACAAAAGTTGCCAAAACTGAACTGTATGCTCAGGGATGAGGTGAAAAAAAAAATACAAACACTGGAAAAATGTATTCAGTATATGGAAATGAATCATCTGTAATCAGTTCACATTTGATTTTGAAAAGGCAGTATGTAGAATAGCTTTACAATACTTTCATATGTTCATACTTAAGCATGAGCACACTGAAATGTGATGTGCCAGTTTATTGGCAATACTGTGCAAAAGTCAGAGAACACCCTTTGTTTATTTAATTTGCAGTTAAAACAGCCATTATAATAATTCATTTTCCTAAAGAAGAGGAAAGTTAAAGAAAAAAAGTGAAAAAACAGGAGTTTCCAAAACTGAGTTCAAAAATGATCAAAAGATACAGAGAAAGTGGGTTCCTAACAACCATCTGATCACCAAAACTGTTACAGTCAGATAAACAGTATTAAAAGATTTTAGGGGAACATCTATGGGAAAGAATGGACAGAACACTTGTGTTTTTCCCATTTGAAAAACGGCTGTTCTGTCCATCCTTCCACTGTGAGAAGAAATCTCAACGTGCAAGTCTAAAAGGATGTGTAGCTTTAAACAAGCCGTTACTGAGGAAATGAAAAAGGAAGTAGATAAAAAAGAAAAGTGAACATCGCAAAGCTACCCATTTTATAGTCAAATTTGTGAGATGGTGTTGCTGGGATATGGTGAATTGTTTATAGAAAATATTTATAAAATATTTTTTACATTTAAGGAAAATAATAATATGACAACTCACAAAGACACAGAGAATATGAGTATATGGCTTTTATGTGGGTCGCCTAGAACACTTTCCAAAAAATGCTGAGTTTTTGAGACAGGCTGCAGTCCTGCTCAGGGGATAGTGGGTGCAGAAGTGGACTGAAGCACATAATAAAAAGAAGTTGAGAATTTTCAAGTTCATTCATGAAGAGCAATTTTTTAATTAAACATTAACAGAACTGCTTCTTGCCAATCAGTAACAGTGAGGAAGAGTGTGAATTAATTAAAAATAAACAGATTTTTTCCCCATCTGCCTCATCAAGATGTATTCTGAATACTGTAACTGTATTCTGAATACATTACTTTTTTAAGTACTGTAACAGAATATGTCACTGAACACATTTAGGACAATGTATTCAGCATTCAGCCATCAGTACTTTAGTATTTTGCACACTTGTGTATGCTTCTGCATGCCCCCCTTTTTGTTTCAGTTGTGAAGGGCCTCTATGACTCCCCTGCCACACATTCTCCATCTGGTACTGACGACCGGAACATTTTATGAGTTACTTTTTATCTTTAGCCATAGGTAATCCCTTTCTGCATACATTCACTATTTGGGCTATTTTCTAGTCCACAACCATTCCCTTGGTTGATTTTTTGTCTGTTGGTCATCTGACTTGATAACTGGACATGAGAGAGTTTACATATACCAAACTCATACCTTTAGAAAGTGTTTTAAATTTTTAAATAAACATGCTGTGCATGTAAATAAAACAGAATGCAATGATGTGCACATCTTTTAAATGTTGAAACTGAAAAATTTCATTATTTTTTTTTAAATATATGCCCATTTTTAATTGATGCGAGCAACATGTTTAAAAAAAAGTTGGGACAGAGGCAACAAAAGTCTGGTAAAGTTGTGTAATGCTAAAAAACCTGGTAGAACATCTCACAACTAATTAGGTTAATTGTCAACAGGCCAGGTATCATGATTTGGTATAAAAAGAGCATCATAGAGAGGCTGAGTCTTTCAGGTAAAGAAAGCCATTCAGATTGTTTTGATGTGAAATGAATTTTCTAGAGAAACTTACCAAATCAGAATTGTTCACAGTGGTGATGAAAGGAACTAGACATCCGAAAATTTTAATTCCTATAAAAGTTACCTCACAGAAAGTTATTACATGAAAGTTTGTTTTATGAGTTTTTAAGATAAAGTCTGGTGGGGAGGTGCATGCAGGCTGCCATAAGGCAAAATTCCAGAAGATGTGTAGTCCGCAAAGAAAACTTATTTTTCCAGAAGACAGGTGTGGCTTCACTGATCATTTTGGATAGTAAACGAAATGGCTATATTTCTCTTATCACCAACTCTGTAATGAAATCTGAGTAGGTACGTTTCTCCACAATGCACCATTTCACATCAAACCACCCTGAATCACTGTTTACATCTTGACAATTCAATTATTATTATTGAAAAATCAGTGGAATTCCTGGAACATCTCTAACACTACAAGTGCTCTCAGGATTTCTAATAGACTTGCTCCTTTGGCGTCCACTTGACTTTCGGGTCTTTCATACCTCTTGCCTGTGCTCCAAAACACAAACCATGGAGAGAACTTGGACTGAACATGATCTGCTCAGTTTACATTTTTAGTTCCTTTTTTCATTGAACTCCATTTTATTTGCTAAGCAGACAGTCTAACCCACTTGTTTGTGATGCTAGCTCCAGAATACCTCTTTTCATAGCCAGACCTCTAGCAGTCACAGTGAAGCAGTTTACATGAAGTGCCTGCTTTGCTCAGGGGCATCACAGCTCCTGACCCGAGATTGCCCTCGCCACTTGGCTACCCTTCTTCCACTGACAACATTGCCTGGAGTGAGCTCCAGTGCGTCACAGACGTACCCGACACAGACACCACACTGTGTTTTGCTTTGTTCCTGGAGAGACAGGTCGAATTGAAAGCATCCTGCAGACACAGTCTATAGTGTAGAGACATTAGCATGCCTGGAAGGAACATAGTAAAGGCACTTTATGTGAACGAAGTATGCCATGATAAAGTCTCATGTATACAGATAGATGGCTCACTTATTGCAACTAGGGATGCAGTACAGCTTTCTAAAATGTGGATAAACTCTACAGCACTATCATAATAACAAAGTTTGGCTTTTGTATTTATCAGAGGTGGGTAGAGTAGCCTAAACCCATTACAAAGTAAAAATATTGCTGCTTCAATAAAATTATGACAAGGACAATAATTAGTTTTCCTAAAAACAACTACAGTAGAAATACAAACTATTCATAGAACTACAAACCTCAATTTCAAAAACGTTAAGATAGCATGTGTAATGCAAAAACAGAAAGCAGATTTGCAAATCCACTTTGACCTGAGATTTTTCATGATTTCAAGATATTTCATGTTTGACCTTATCAACATCACTGTTTTTGTAAATATACATTCCTCAACAAGCAATTACGAGGATTTTACATATTTCACCCTCTACAGCGTATAATATCATCAAAAGATTCAGGGAATCTGGAGAAATCTCTGTGTGTTAAGGGCCAAAAAACACAACTGAATGTTTGTGACCTTTGGTCTCTTAAACCACTGCATTAAAAACTGTCATACTTCTGTGATAGATATCACCACATCGGCTCAGGAATACTTTGACAAACAGTTGTCAATTAACACCGCTTGCTACTGCATCCAGAATTGCAAGTTAAAACTGTGCTATGCACAATAGAAGTCATATGTCAATGTCCAGAAATGCTGCCGACTTCTCTGGGCTTGAGCTGATCTGAAATTGACTGATGCACCATAGAAACGTGTATTGACGAGTGAGTATAGACAAGTAAACCTTTCAGACTGTTTATAGAAACAATGGCTGTTGTGTTGTTAAGCCAAAGAAGAAAAGGATCATCCAGATTATTACCAGTGTAAAGTGCAGGATATGTTATGGTATGTAAGTGTATTAGTGAGTAAACGGCACATCTTTGAAGGCACAATTAGTGCTGAAAGATATTTACATTTTAGAGCAATATATGCTGCCTTTTAGACAACTAGCACAGGCAAGCAGCACATTCTGAATGTAAAACAGAATTGACTAACCTTGCTTTCTGTTTTTATTAGCATTTCACAAACTGTCTCAACTTTTTTGGTTTGCAATTTTGACGTAAAATAAAAAGAACCTCAAAAGTCAGTTTTGTGAGCAACAGCAAAGCAAGTACTGAAACAACAGAATGAAACATAAATAAGAAAATAGTAACTAAATGTTAATGGCCATAATGTTACTGAGTGCAAACAAAAGTATTATAATTTGAAAATACTCAAAGTACAGATTCATCAAAATTGTATTTGACTAGCTGAGTAAATGTAACCAGCTACTACTCACCTTTGGTAATTACTTGGAAATGTATATAAGGTGGGCAGATTAATGAAAAAAATATCTTAAAAGGACTAACAGTAATGAAAGTAAATCACATTTACATATCCACTCATTGCACTACATCACAGGCTCCCAACCCTGATCCTGAAGAACCTCTGTCCTACATATTGTAGTGTTTCCCCTGCTCTAACACATCTAGCTCACCTCAGGAAGGGCTTGTTAATTAGTGGCATCAGGCATGTTGAAAGATTGTAAATTGTGCAATGCAGTGGCACTCAAAGACCAGGATAGAGAACTGCTGCTCTTCATTGTTGTATGAGAGCTACTGGAATAAAAGGCCATTTTACAGAATTAGGTATAATCTCTGCTGAAGACAGTACTTCTTCTTGATCCATCAATGGCTTCCCCAATCACAAGATCTAGACACTGTTCAACATTTATTGGAAGTCATGGAGTACAGAGAGAATTACACAAAGAACTAGAGGGTGTCCTTCATTATCCTTCAACATCCATAGCAACATTCCAAAGACTGAAACTGTTATGAAGGCAAAGTGTAGCTATGCTACTTATTGGGGACTTGATATCTTGTTAGGTGTTTACAATTTTTTTGTCAACACCCTTTAGTATAATGTGTAGTTATGGGCCATGAGCATGTAATCTAGCATAAATGCAGACTCAGAAGAAGAAGGATGGAAAGCAACTTTAGGCCTTTAAGGTTCTACTTAATATTTCAACAATACGCAATATGAACCACAATAGTTTTTTCATAAGTTTGACATGTAAAAACAGACAAAAAAGATGCAGTAGTGCCATGTTTAAAAAGTACAATCATTTTTATTCAGTGTTTCACATACTGACACTGATGGTCTGCTGAAGTCAAAAGTTCACACTTCATCTCCTAAGGGCTGTATCTGATACCTGACAGATTCCAACCAGGTAAGAATGTATAAAAGAGTAAGTGTGTGTGTGTGTGAGTGGGGGTAGTGGTGGATGGGGCAGGCTTTGTTTCATTTGTCTGCTGTAGTGTCTCTGGTCAATAGGACTTCCTGCCCCTGGGGTTCCTGGCAAATTAACTGGTCAAACAGAGTTATTTAAATTCTTCTTGGAGTTCCTTGAAGTTTCTATTTTTTAAGTGAATTTATTTATTGAATAGAAACTATACACTTTGGATTTCTTCACTTTTGTGGTATGTTTTTAGAAACTATTTTCCCCACCAAGTTTATAGATTTTCACAACATACACACACATTTGCTCCTTAAGAGTAGTGACATACAGTCACATGAAAATGTAAGTACATCCCAATGAAAGATTTAGACTTTTTCAACATATTTGGAGATACGGATATCAAGTCTTCATTTCAACAGTGTTGATAAATAAAAGTGATATATAGTTTAACAAGTGACAATTAACATTTTTATCATCGCCTACATAACTGAAATAAACAGTAATGCAATTTTTCTGATGTGGAACAAGTAAATACACCCCTACATATATCATTGCTTTAAATGTGGCAAATTGAAATCAGGTGCACCTGAATGGGTGCTAATGATTAGAACACTAGTAGAGAATATCTTCGAGGAATCTGTCTTATTAAAACCTCAGATATCTGGTCTGGTTTGATTTTTGTTATTGGAATGTGTGGCATCAAAGCCTTTAAAAAAAGTTGTAGATTCCTATGAGTCTGGGAAGGGGTTTAAAAGGATATCCAAATTATTGGAAGTCAATTATTCCACTATAGAGTCAAAGATAGAATTGTTTGGCCACAGTACCAGAAGCCATGTTTGGTGAAAACCAAACACTGCATTTAATCAGAAGAACCTCATACTAACTGTAAAGAATGGTGGTGGAAATGTTATGGTTTGGGGCTGCTTTGCTACCTCTGGGCCTGGCCAACATGTAATCATCGACTACGAATTCCTTTTCATACCAGAAAGAGCTTGAGGAGGAAAGTGAGACCATCCATAAATAAGTTGAAGCTGAAGAAGTGGACCTTCCAACAGGATAATGATCACAAACATACAAGTAAATGCACAATGGCTCAAAAGTAAGAAATGTTTCTCCCAGTAGGCAGAAACAAGTACACAGTTATAAGAAATGCCTACATAAAGTTATTTCTTACAAAGGGGGCACTACCACTTACTGAAGCGGTGTACTTACTTTTTCAACAGATAAAAAGGCATCTCATTTTTTTTTTTAAATAAATGATTGCAAAGTCAAATTTCCATTTTTCCCCACTGTTCTTTTACAGAACTTTTATCTACAAATACTGTTTAACTGAATAGCAATTATTCACATGTCGACATATGTGAAAAAAGAGAAACATTTTATTTTGAATAATACCAGCTGATTGCAGGTCCTGTGGGGGTCCTGAAAACTGAAGAACGGGCAATTATAAACCACTTGCATGACAAAGGGGAAAGTCAAAGAAAAATAAGCAAAAAAACAGGGGGTTCCAAAACTGGAGTTAATAAAAGAGAAAAGAAAGTAGTCAATAAAGTACATAATCTGAAAATCAAACAAAGAAGCTGCTGGCGTTCTCAGAACAATAGACTGACCAGTCACGAATCCAGATCTCAACATCACTGAAAGCGTTTGGGACTATTTGGATTGTAAGAAGTGCAACCAACTTCTAAGACTGAACTTTGGAGGTATGGAAAAATTTTATCGAAAAACTGAAAGCAAGTCTCCTGAAAGGAATGCAAGCAGTAATAAAGGCATTTAACCTGACACTGAAAGATGAATAACTTGCACATAATGGTCAGTAATTAAATAAATGAAGGGTGGCCTTTGACTTCTGCACAGTACAACTGGACCTGATACAGTGGACAGTGAACATAGATACAAGGTGGCTAGTGAGAGTAGTAGCTAAGGAATGAACTTGTTCACATTTATACTAGATATCTAAGGATGGTTCAGCATGTAAAAACAGCAACAACAAACTGCTATTTGAGCGGAATGAGCTCACCCTAAAATTGTTGATCACTAATTAACTGCCCTCAAACGTTCTGTAATAAACTGACATGGTTCACATTAATGGGCTATGTGCTACTGAAATCAATTAATGAAGCTGGTTTGTTCATTCACCCAATCTGGGTTAAGTGTTTCACTCAAACCACAATGACCGCCCTCACTTTTCATTTGCGCTCACAAACATTCAGCAGACAGAAGATGACTGCAGCTTTCCAATGTTGCCATTCACCACTTCCACTAACAGCATAGCTTAATTCATTTAGCCAGACAAATATTGTCTAGTGGACAATGCTAAAGGGGAATTTGAGTTTGTTGTTGACAAATGTCTCAGTCCGGGATACAAATGCAGAAGTTTCCAGTTGACTAGCGCAGGACAGAGGGGTGTAAACTCTCGGATGGTCCTTCCACTCATTGTCACACACGGCGTGTGAACGCGCACACACACACACAGAGGCCAGACTGCCTTTTTGGCAGGAGCTCCTCAAGGGGCCTCTGTGCGTCTCTTATTTGGGCCCAGTAATGATAGTAGCACATGCACCCCCTCAACACACAGACACAATCTCAGCCCCATAACACTCTCTGTGCCAAAGGTAGTTACCCTGTGCGCCAGCCCCATCCTGCTGGCTTTGTTCTCCCTCAGCTGTTCCAGCCTGGTGCCCGTATTGTGCTGCTGGGCTCATTACTGGCAAAGCTACGGCCCAAGCCACCACACTAATAGGCCCGCAGTCGTCCTGAACTAGTGAGAGGGAAGGGGGGATGGTGTGAATGAGGGAAAGATAGAGAAAAAGGCTGTTAAAAGAGATAGGGAGGAAGTATTATCATTGGCACATTCTTGTTTTTTTCTACTCACTTTGGCATCTCAGGAGCTTTAATGTTTGACAGTTGTGGTCATTATGTAGCTGGCAGCGTCCCATTTGGCAGCACTGATCAGGAGTTTTCAGGGCATGGATTGTGTCATATTCGCCTCTATGAAAAAATTAAGGAATATTTACTTTAAAAAACGCTTTTGTGCAGCCCCAGAGTGACTGCATGTGCCTTTGTGCTCAAGCATACAAGTTTATATGTGAAATGCTCACACATGAGCACTCCTTTCCATGTGCCAGTTAAAGGGGAAAGCCACCTATTTTTCCAAATTTCTGCAAAATTTAAAAGTCATTCAGAGTGGTTTGATGTGGAATGCTTTGTTCTAGAGAAACTTAACAGAATTGGTAACAGTGGTGTGGATAGGAACCAGATGTCTGAAGAGTTTACTGCCTCTAAAAGCTCCCTCACAGAAAATTATTACAGGTGACAATGATCAGGAATGCCGTTATTTGATAAATTAAGTGTAAATTTAGAAAAATCAGTGGAACTTCCCTTCATTTGGTGCCAGCCTCTTCCGCCTCAGAAACAGGAAGTGTGTGCAAAGCTTGAGGGTCAAGTACTGCAGGAACAAAGTGAGGCTAGAATAGAAAGCCACAGAGTGGGTCATTCCTGGGCTTTTCTGAGTGACTCAAGGATGAGAGAGATCTCATGAGTAACCTGAACCACAGCAATTAAACATGTTGTCAATTAAACAGTGCTCAACTCAGCAGATGTAGCCTTACAAGACCTCTGGAGCCTTTTAATTCAAAACCAGCCTTAAAGACCTAAAGGCACTGTGAGATGCTGCGAATTTTCTGCCAGCAACGTGACATAATGTAGTAAAATTATTAATTATCCAAATGAGTCTTTTAATCACCGCTAAAACCCTCTGGTTTGTCGCATACTTGGTAATATAGTTAATAGGGACAAAAAAAATATAATCGATGCTAAAATGCTACAGAGAAAGAGTTAAGGCCTATGCACGTTCATAAACGGGCCTACTGTGTAAGACTAGCTTAGCTTAGACACGGTCATCCATCTTCTTTTAAATGTTTTAGTCTGTTAAAACTAACCGTATAACAACTATTACAGCTCAACAAACATGAATTTTATCTAACTGCAGGGTTTTCGACGGTATAAAACTTTAGCTTCACTCAGACATGGTTGTCCACCTTCTCTTGTAGCATTTAGCCCGTTAAATAAGCCTCTGTAACGTCTATAACTGTCGAGCTGCTCAGTTGTCGTCCGTTAGTCCTCATTTCCAGCTGTCTGATGTGAGGCGTTTTTAAGGGGGGATTCCACCGATTTTTTCCTGAGGAGTTTAATTCCTCTAAAAGCTACCTCAAATAAATGTATTGCATTATTAATAGCCGGTCTGCTCTAAGACGTTCCAAGATAAGGTTTTGGCCTAAATTTTATTTTAAAACATATTAATGGCGCGTATGGCGCTGCGAGGCCAAGTAAATCTTATTTTCAGATTTACCACTGTTGTACCACTACATTACAGAGAAAACGTAAACGCTCAGAACCAGTCCGTAAGGACTCAAATTTGAGAAACTGGTGTACCGTCCCTTTAAAATGGGCGCGCGTTCTGTGAGGAAGGGCGGGACTCTGCGCGAGCTCACAGGACGCTGGATCCAGGTGGGCCGCGAGCGCGTCAGAGCGTGGCCTCGTTAAAGCGCCGCTGTAATGAGGCCGCAAAGAGCGGAGAAATAATTGCGAATAAAAGTACACCAAGCAGAAAATAAAAAAGGAAATTAAACAGATGCGCGTGTTTTCGGGATCATTGCTTTTGCCCCTTTCAAGCGTTACGTTAAACCACTGACTTGCGAAACATGCAGCATTACTGGGTGTGGCTTTTAAGAGGAGATAATAATAATAATAATAATAATAATAATAATAATAATAATAATAATTACACTGGTTCATAATGTATGATTGATAATCTCAATTAGATTATAGCTGAAGTTCTTTAAAAAGAGATTATTCTGGAATTGAGGGGCAATCACATTGGTCAAATTAAAATTTATCTTATTTAAAAACTGAAATGACAGTAATAACATGCAGTGGTCATACAAAAGCCTTCAGGCGCGCAAACCCAAATGTAGCAGAATGACCCAACAAAGTGAATAACAGTTTACTGCACTATATGATTGTAACCATTTGGGACCGTACAGCATTTATAGACAGAAAAAACGTTTTCTGTCATCCACTGATATAAAAAGGAAGAAGTCAGTTTGTCATGCTTTATTTAATTAAAAATAATTCTGTAGAAATTGATTATTATTATATACTTGACAGTACAATAAAAAGAAATAGTTTAATCACAGATCTTAGCGAAACCATTTCACAACAATTGTAATTACATACAGGAAGGATAAAATAAAACATTTTAAAACCTTTAACTTCTTTTGCAATTTACTAATTCGTTCCCATAAAATTCACTCCTAATTTTTGTAGCATAAAAGGGGATTTTCAATAAGGGTTTTCCTTTTCTACATTATTTACACATGGGCCCAAATAACAAACACACGGTTTGTGGTGTGTAATGTTCTTTCATTTCAGAGGGACCAGACACCAGCTTTATAACCACTGGCATTTGCTGCTTATGATGATGATGATGATGATGATGATGATGAACTGCAGGTCTTTTGCTCAGAAATCCTCACAGGCTTATGAACACAACATACGAACCGTAGTTTTCATGTTTTTCTTCAGAGGATGTACCACAGGTCATGAACTCCTGTTGGACAGAAAGTTGTGCAGTAAGATGATCTTTGGCTGCTGGTCGTAGTTGATGAATGCAAATTCATATGGCTTTTAAAAGCCAAACCCGGGGCGAGGTATGAAAGCTGGTTAAATGGAGGATGTAAACTTGTGCGGTTTGTAAGTTTGCCTCGGTTGAAGCTGTCAACGACGTGAATAAATAATCAAACCAACAGCCGTCAACAACGAGAGGTGTTGTCCATGAAGAGGGGTCTTCTTCATGTCCTTCATATCCTTTAATTTTTCCTCTTGATTTCCCTCTGTAGCTGAAGGAGAAGACCAGAAAGGTCCCTTTTTTTCTCATGTCCATCCAGTTTTTTGTCCACAGTGCTCGTGTGACACTAGAGGTGGTCGTACGCAGCGGTAGAAGGCGGGGCCGAGCGGGGTGCGGAGCTGTAGTAATACGGAGAGCCTGTAGGGGGAGACAGAGATTTAACAAGACTGTGAATAACGGCGAAAACCAATGTTTTTCCTTAAAAAATACATTTTATAAATTTATTTTAGTGCTTTTGAAGTAAGATTTGGTGGAAAAATACTTCTATCGTTTTCATTTTATGGGAAGACCTGATAAAGGAGATGCATATAAACTTATATTGGTACTATTTGGGACTATTTTACTGCTCCGTACTTGCTTGGATGTGGAAGGTAGTGTTGTGTTTCTATACATTCTTGCTTGTCACTGTCCTCCCTTATTCAGCTATGTAAACACTGTTAATACTGAATATGTTAAAATACTTGTTTGTGGGTTAATTCAGACAAAGACGTGATGTTAAACTGTTTGTTATGCTTGTAGTAATAGCTTATTTTTGCAATATATCTTACTTTAGGGATGTACATAAAAATCAAAACCTCTAAACTTGGAAATATGTATTTTGAGAAAAACATTTAATTGGACTATCAGAAAACTCATCCAAAAATCAAGAACTTCAATATGTTCGTAAAAAAAAAATTGTAAAAATGTCAAAAGGTTAAAAAAGACCTTTTTTTAAACCTTTTGATGGAATTAGACATAAAGGTATATTTTGTCATATATAATGACTCTGGTGCGCCACTGTAGCTTTGAATATTTTAAGGATTTTTTGTCTCTGTGATGTGTAATTTGTTTGTTTAAAGCTAGAAGATCACCTGGCTCAAAGTTAATGGCTGTCTTGTGACTGCCCTGTAAATGTCCTCTAAAAAACGCTGAACAACCTCGAGCAATTGACACAAGCAGGCCTATTTGTCAGCAAGCAAGCTCAGTGCCCACCTCAAGTCTGTGTGTGTGTGTGTGTGTGTGTGTGTGTGTGTGTGTGTGGGGTCTACTGGATGTCATGTGACTGAAACCCTGTGTAAAAACTGCATGGTGGTTCTCCTTTAATTTGTGCACAGGTCACTGATAATTTTCCACATGTCCTCCGAAAATGGCTTACAACTAACCTAAGGAGGCCAAAGTTCTGGATTGATGAGGGTTGAAACAGAGAACACGAGCACGCTGACATAAAGTTTTCCAAAATATCTGATAAGCAGAAGCCAGAAAACATTTTTAAACTTTTAGGGGCTGATGCTGCTTAAATGCCAGGCAGTCAATGACATCAGAAATCAAAACCCCATCCATTTTCACTGTTGACCAACACTCTGAACTTTTTGAAAGTTTTGGCTTACCTAGTATGCTGGAGTTGGTGAATCTCCACGCGTCACTGTAAGACGTGTAGGGTGAGTGTGTGTAAGTTTGGCCTGAGTACTCTGCACCTGCAAGAGACAGGCGCATTCAGCACTATTAAACAAACATGCATAAACAACTGCACATACAATTACATGACACTGTACAAAGATGGATGGATGTACTTTAATAATCTCCATGAGAAGTAAACATTATTATACAGACTACACATATTTAGCCATACAATGCAAAGACATCAGTGCACAAAAATATTTGATGTAAGAAAATCACATCAATTGAAATATTCACATTCAGTGCTGTGTTGGATGTGGGGCTTTTGTGGGTTATCTTGAAAATTTTAAAGATGCCATATGCTGCATTTTTCTTGTTCCACTTACAAAGTTTATTTGGGTTTACGCATGAAAAATACTTATCATTTATTTTTGCATAACTATTTTCCACCCTCTATCTCTTAAAATTGTACACAATTTTCCACTATATTTTTACCACTAGTAATCAGTCAGCAAAGACATGTTTAGAGTCCACTTAGCACTGGAGCTGGGAGGCTAACAAACAACAGAGTTCAATAATCACCCAAATAGTTTCCATTTTAATACATAACCAAAGCCGCACCCAGATATAACTAAGGTCACATGGACCAGTTGATATGTTTTAGGACAAGGTATGACTTACTATGTTAGTAAGAATAGTAAGTATGCATTTTTACAGAAACAAATTCGGTGGCTGTTGAGTTCTCGTGGTTGTCAGCAACGATAGCCTTGCATCTCTATTTCTACGATAAATAAGCTAAATGTGGCCTCCAAACATGTCATGGAGCTCAAAACAGTAGTTTGGCCTGAAACTCTCTATATAACTCCACAATGAATGGGCAGGGCCAACCTGTAGGCTGAATAGACTAATTGCCTTGGTTTTTGAAAGAGACAAAACAAACAGTTTCCATAATATGGACTTTTTAATGCCTGGGTGTGTAAAACATGGTTTATTGTTTTTCAAGCCAGTAAGGCATTTACTGTAACAATTGCACTCCTACTGTAAAATGTACCGTAGAGGCATTTCAAAAGGTTTTCTTATGCTTGTTGGTGAAACACATACAGGGTTGCTTTTTGCACAGGCACTCACAGACGTCCGTTTGTCCTTCTGCCAGGCTATGCTCTGCCTTAGCACATCATTCACTCGACGGTTAAGGGTGCCTTGTAAACCATTAATCCGTCGGCCAGGTGGAGGGCTGGGGGCTAAAAATCCCTCCGCTCACTGGTGCGTACACCCGGCGTCCTCTCTCTAGCGTCAGTCCCCGTCCTCTCTTCCTCCCTCCGTCCCTTACTTCCTTCTTTAACCTTTCACGCACTCTCTCTCTCTCTCTCTCTCTCTCTCTCTGTCTCTTTTCTTTTTTTTAAACATTCCAATATCTAATTGGTAATTATGTCGGCAGGATTGAATCCCCTCTGCCTAGCCTCCCTAACCCCCCCACTTCACACACACACAGTGCTCTGTGAGTAATTGTGTATGAACGCTTCCTCTCAGCAAGCCCACCAGAAAAAAATAATAAATCAGACCCTCTCATTTCGCGCTTCGGAGGACAGACTTCAAATAAAAAAAAGGGAGGCCCATCACACCACACACACTCACAGACAGACACACCAACCAGTCCCTTATATTCAATGCTCTCTCACACTGATGTCCTTTAAACATACATTTTCTACAGACAACTCTGTTTTTCTCACTCATCCTCTCCCTATCCTCCTCCTCTAACTCTCTTTGTCTTGCTCATGTGCTTCCTCTCACCCATTTGAATTCTTTATTTAGGCCCATGATTTAAAATGTAGTATAAAAGATTAAATTAAATTTCAGATTTAGTCATCCAAACATTTGTAAAAATGTGACTATGTCAGTGATAGGTGTACAACAGTATGGAGAAATTTATGGAAACAAAATATTTACTGAGGATACGGAACAATGTTCTATGAGATGTTTCGCATTCATTTTAATGAAACCATGGACACGCCTAAAAATGTGAAACCAATTTACACTCTTAAAAATAAAGTTCCTAAATGAGTCTTGGCTTGGACCTACACCTCAAGGAAGAACCTATGATTTGAACTTTTTTGAAGTTTATGTACCAAAAACAATCATAATTATTTTTTACATTATCATTTTCCAATCTCTTTATCCCTTACAATTAAACTGATTGTGTTTGTTACTGTGCTTTTAAGATTGATATATGTAAATGAGCTCTGTTCTAATTGGCTGACCTGTATTGCGTTTCATTCAAAAAGCAGTCTGGCCTGAAATGTTGCTTATAACTTCAGTGTACACTGTAGGGTTGGTATTCAACTTTTTTTGTGGCATCACTAAAACAATGAAAAACAGGCTGTTTCTGTAGCTTACTTTCAATATATGGACCATATGTTTCCTCAATGGCATCACCCAAACGAATCCTTTTGTGCATCTTTTTAAGAGTGTAGTGACTGATCTACGTACATGCCCAAGGCGTCCTTGTAAAGGAATATGAGGAAAATACATTTGTAGCAAAAATTGTTGAACACCTGCGCTGTAAGTAGCTGATATTTCCAAAAATTACTGATAACAAGAATGGAATCTTGTATTCTAGTATTCAAGAATGAGAAAATACAAGAATTAAAAAATGCTTCTAGGTGTGCTTCAAAAGCACACACCTATATACACAGTGCACACACATACTGTACATTTTTCAGTCCTCCTTCTCTCCCTGTCCAATGCCACCCATCACTGCCCCCCATCCCACCGCCCTCCTTGGGGCCCCACAGTTCCCATGGCGATGTGTGGTCGAGCTGGGGGCGCGCGGGCAGCAGGGCGGAACCCTCGCTCTGCTCCTTCGTCCCCCCTGGGCCATCCTCTGCTGCGATGCAGTTCACCAAAGCGAGCAAAGCTACTCATTAACCCACCTCTCCTTCCTGTTAATCTCCAAACCTGCCCTCATAGCACTCTCATTCTTTCTCTCCCTTGCTCTCTTTCTCTTTCCCTCTCTCTCTCTATTTCTTTCTGTCTCTCACTCTGAGACCACAGCCCATTTATTATCACCTAATCTAATTTTTCATCAAATCATTTCTTTATGACACTATGGACTAGTTTCTCACCCCAAATTAAGCCTGGTTCTCAACTAACAAGAATTTTCAGTCTTGCATTACCATTGGTGATGCACTTTGCAGACATAGATTAGACTTAAATCTGTGCCCGACCCTACAGTCTTAAAAATAAAGGTGCCATACAATACAAGCCAGATCATTTTATACATTGTAGACACTGGGGTGCTACCTTACTGGTTATAGAATAAAAAAGCAAGAAATAACCACACACTAAATACTAAAACAAGCAGAAAAATACTGGCTCAGGTCAGTGAAGAAAACGTCCTTGACAAACTGGGTGGCTGTTGTTGGGCAAAATGAGCACATATTTATTTTAACATACATGTATGTTCACATTACCAGTCTGGCAAGTGTTGCTGTATATATTTTAATTATTCTGGATGTTATGATCTTTCAGCTTTGTAGCTAAAGGTCTGTAAATTGTGGCATGCTATTTTGCTAGACTTCCATTATCTTATTTTTGGAGATTCATATTTTTTGTGGTATTTGTGGAATGCAGCACTGATGGTGTTCTTGAGAAGGCTGGTTGTGATGGGGTTCAGTCGGTCTTGTGCTATTTACCTCTAGCTTAATGCTGATAATATGCGCGGTCCGGCTGTTTTGTCACGTGTTTTTGTCGTGTGCACCTTACGGACCTGGCTTGTAACTATCACTTATCTAAGTTTTGCAGGCTGAAGGCTCTTCACAAGGGAGCACTGAAGGAGCTTTTATGTGCACCATTAGAATAAAGGAACTTGCATAAATATTGCATAACAGTTATGGAAACAATAATGGTTTTAATATTGATTTCATCATCCAGGTTGTGGATGACTGCAGGCAAAAAAGCAGGAGGGACGCTAGAGAAGAGAGGAAACTAGCATCAGTGGCTCAATGTGATTAGGCCAAGGCAGAAAAAGCCACAGAATACAAGAAGCTCTCTTAATTCCCTAAAGAACTTGTAATGGATGGTTCCCTAAAGAAAAATATTCCTAAATGAGATGTTAGAGTGTTTGAACTTTGAACAGAATCATTCTGCATTTTGGATGTAAAAAATGGAGGTATTTCCTGGAACTGTACGTCCAAGCCAATAAACATTTAGGAACCTTGTTTTTTGAACCTTCTGTGCAATTTTGAAGATTTTCTCTTCTCATGAAGTTATATGCCTACTCCTTTTTTATAGAGATGGAGGTGGCTAATTTATTAGGCAACTCACAATGCAGCTGGGAAGGTCAATTTAAAAAGTGATTTAACATTAATTCCTAAGGAATATCTAAACTGATATGCACTACAGGCCACATGGAATTTTGTGTGGTGAATGTGTTGGAGTGGCCTATTGTGTTCAGTGTTTAACATATGGAGTGTGCTTTTAGACAGCGCTCTCACCTGCTACCATTCCTGTGATGGCGGAAGATGAGTAACCTGTTTGACCTGCTGAGGGAATGTGTGGAGGATATCCAGGGAGAGTGGAGCTCACCATATCTCGTCCTGTGACATGCACATACGCAAAAAACAGGCAAAAAAAAGATTACTTTAGTGTTTAAGAGTCCAGCACTTTGAAAAGAGAGGTACAAAAGGTACAAAAAGGGTTCTTTGGAGCAATGCCATAAAAGAACTATATCCCTAAAGAACATTTCTTCTAAGAGGTTTCAATGTAATTTTTTAAAGAGCCATCCACTGTAAGGTTCTTAAGGGAACCAATAGTGATTTGTTCCGAAAAAACCCTTTTGACACCATTGTTTTTAAATTGGGCTGAGATTTGCAATATTAGACCAATCAGCACATAGCATACTACACTTTACTTGTATAGTAAGGTGCATGAAGGTGTGGGTTAAAATCTATTACTGGTTTTTACCTGTAATGAGAGACTGGCTGCTGAACTGGCCATACACTGGCGTGTGATGGGGGAATGAGTTGAAGGCATGAGAGAAATGTGTGGAGCTGCTGCAACTGTTACCCATGGACACCGGCGACGGAGCCGAAATAGAGCCCATATCCAAGAAGGATGAGTTGGCGATAATGCTGGGGGAGGGGCTTGAACTGGCCCCCTCGGGTGACATTTCCTGTTTCAGGCAGATGGGAAGAGGCTGGAGGGGGTCTGAGGTGGAAGCCATGCATGCGATGGACAGGTGGGGAGAATGAAATAATGGAATTAACTTAATGTGAAAATGAAATGGATTTGTGGCAGCAGTAAATGGAGCCCCACTACATATGCAAAACTAAAATATGAAAAAAAAAATGCAATTAACCCCTTAAACTCTTTCAGTTCCTCACTCTCATAACTAAAAAGCTTCAAATTACTTTCAAAGTAGTTACTGAAATAATTAATAGTAGTTACTGAATTATAAAGTTAATAATTTACATGTACAGCATCACTTCAAATAACTCATTTTTGGCACTTTTATTTTTAAGAGTAAACAGATTAACCCATTAAAATCCCAGGCTTATAAGATACTAAGCCTTATTATTTAGGAACTACAGGGGCTTCAGTGCAAACTGGTTGAGCTATTTTTAGGTTGCAGAAGTGTGTAATAAAACTTTGGGCCCACAGACAAGCGCTGGCCATTTACAAAGTTAAGCCCAATCTTTTGGACTAGAGTGCAGGGCCAATGGTGCCAATAATATCCTACATTTGTCTTGCATGTATTTTTTCCCATTTTATGATGTGTGCACCAAAAACAGTCAGAATTAATTTTACATGACTATTTTATAACCTCTATTAATCCCTTTGATTATTTTTTTGTTTTTACCTTATACCTGATATAAGTAAATGACCTCTTACTGGCTGCCCTGTATTTTGCCTCATTAAAAAAGCAGTCTGGACCGAAACACTCCTTATAACATAAAAGTATGAATAAATGGGGCTAAACTGCTTTAGGCTGAACAGTTAGATATGTGTAAGCACCCTGGTTTCAGAGACATCACAAATACAATCATTTCGAAACGTGCTGTTTTACAGCTTAATTTTCAAATATGGATTGTATGGACTGGGAAGTTAAAGATATGGACAATTTATTAACTGAGTTATAGGCCTAGAGTTTAAGGGGTTAAATATAAATTATGAAGAGGCACAGCAATGATTAGCTGTCACAGTACGTGATGTGGAAGTTTCTGCACCTGTTTTTATAGGACTCTGTATGGGTCATAGTAATTAGCCAAATTTATTTCATAATGCATGCTTGAGCATGGCAGGATGCAGCCACCCACTTAGCACAGAGACCATCCTATGCATGTCTATGCTCATTCATGTAAAAGATTATGACAAGTGTTGTGCATGGTACGTTTCTCTTGATGTACCTCCATGCTTGTGGAGGAAAATACAGAGAAAAAATGAAAGAAAGAGAAAAAAGCATTTGAGCTTGTCATTCACCTGTGACCACGGTGTAGCCCTGGTGTGTTGCTAGGTTCCGGCCAATGGTGGTGCTGGATGTTGCAAGACCACTCTTGCCCTCCTCTAGACTGCCGTTGAGGAGAGAGAGAGGATACAAGGACTGGAGAACAGACAGAGAACAAAAATTAAATACCATCTAACACTGTAACACAGATAAACAAGAAAGCCTAGTAAATATTATTGAACTAATTTGGGTAAGCTTTACTTTTCCTCGCATTATACGCTCCTGATGTACCATGCCTGAAAATGCTAAACGCTGTTTATTAAACATTAAACAAAAACGAAGTTTGAACCCCCCTGGTCAAATTACTTTTTTGTTTTCTAAGTGAAAATAATTTCCTCCACAGGAAATAAACTTAACATGAGCAATGAAACGTCTATTGATTTGCTTAACATATTCCGAAAAAAAAAACAAAAAACAAAAACAACCAAAAAAAAAACATTTTATGTTTTATGTTGTTTTCCCAAAATGTTCAATTTAGCAACTGTAACTGTGGCGCCAAAACTTGCATACAACACACTCATATTTCTGTTATTTTTTTCAAATTTTACAGTAACACTGTAAACATCAAAACTGAATAGATATTATCCAAGAGCCAAATTAATTTAAATTAAATGAATTAAAACTATCATTTATTTTAGATAATTGAATATTACAATTGAATATATTATTATTTATGATTCTTGTTTTGAAAATAAATTAATAGACATCAGCTTCACTATTTATATTCATCGTACAATCCTTTAGACACACTTTTCTGTACTTACAAAAAGAACAGAAAACAATGACAACTCTAAACACTTAGAGCTAAAGTCAATGCGCACTTGCTGAAGCACCTTCCCATTGGCTTCTATCATAATTGTGTTTTATGTCACAGGTTTTCTGCACTTTTCTAATTACAGAAAAAAATATTGTTTATGATTATCAACCATGTGATGTTTAGGTTTAAAAATATGGCAATATTCCTTTAAGGCACATGTACTGTGCTGTATGAACCTGCTCGCTCTTGCCAGACACGGTGGGGCTGAATGTGTCTGAGGTGTAGTGGTGCCGCTCAAAGCCGCAGTCCAGGTGCTGGGAGGGGAAGTGTTCGGGCCTCAACTGCTTCCTGGGCCCGCCTCCACTGCCCTGGGAGTCCACGCTGTGCCGACAGCTCTCCTGGTCACCTTGGAAATGACACAGACCATAAGACTTAATAAGTTAACAGGTATTTGTTTGTTGTCACTGGAGTTTGTTGTGAATGCATTAGTTCATGTCATTATACTTCACAGTTACTCCCTGTTACTAAGAAACATGAAGATACACTGCCTATCAAAGTTTGGAGAGACTATGGCTTCTTTTGAAATGTGAATTTTTTACTGTTTTAATTAACTAAAAACACCAGCAAATAAAACATCCACTAATACCTGCAACGGTGAGCTACACGTTAATTAAAGTGTCCTCCTAGCTATGCAGAGTAGGTATTCTTATATGTAATAATTTGATTTTATGTTAAAGCAAGTATTGAAACTCTTCTGTGCCAAAGCTGAAAGATTTGAGTGCTGATAAGTGCTGACATCACAACAAGAGGATAAAATGCCTGTGGTATGTCTAGTACTGTCAAAAGTATTCCCACAAATGCTTACACATTTGACATAATGGTCCCCAAAATAAACCTGGTTAATCTTTGGATATGTTACTTATGTTACTTATTTCAAACCAACAAAGAAAACATTAAAACAATTTCAAAAACCTATATGTCCCCTAAGTATGTTATAACATGTATCACATTAGCTGAAAGCAGGACAACGTGCCTGTATTACATGTTATGGGTATAATATGGTGTCTTCATTCTTTTTCACATTAACCATATGTTCAGTCTTCTATGGCTTTTATTTAGTCATGAGGGGTTAAATATTATCCAGGTTTGACTATGTGAACATGTGACATGTCCGATTGAGAAAGACCCAAGGACTCACTGTCATCATGACTCCTCTTGCCTTCTGAACTGGCCTGTGGAATGCCCAGCAGGCCGTTGATGGAGTAGGTGGATCCCAGAGAGTCAGACTGAGGCGACTCGGGAGGTGTGACTGCTGAACTTGGAACTACAGAAGAACAAAAAAAAATTAAATATGCAGGCTGAAAGATTCAGAGTTAAAAGTGTACAGTGAAAAAACTGAAGATTCATATAAGTAACATAATAAGTGGCGCTCACTTAGTGTGTGGCCTGGGCTCAGGCTTTTGCTGTCCAGGGGTACATTAAATGGCTGCTGCACCTTTGTTCGGATGATCCTAGAACACAAGTTTAAAAGTTTTAAGTCATTGTATCACAGTGGAGAATTAATGTCAAATATAGTTAAGAAATGGTAATGTTAACCCCTTAACTAAGGGCATATTATTCAGTAAAGAGGAATTATTTAGTAACTACACAAAGCGTTTCTTCAAAGTTTCATTAGTAAAAACAATGGTTATATATAGAACCACGACAGCTCCAAGAAACATTTAAATGTTTAAATGGTACTTCAGAGTTCAGAAAACAGCTAATTTTGTGTTCAGAAAACAGCTAATTTTGTGCCATTCCAATTATGTCATAGTTGAATGCTAAAATTACTCTCTACTGCATTTACTATTATTATTGTTATTATTATTATTATTATATATTATTAAAACTTGTGGCACATTTTATATTTTATGTTTTTCCAACATGTGGAAAAACAAGTTTGCTCCCTGTAGAGGATGTGTTAACTTATTTTCATTTAGAAACCTAACAAAAAAATATAATTTGGCCAGGGATGTTTTTGATGACGTTTCAAGTAACTTCTTTAATGAACCTCTTAAATAGTTCAGTGCCAAAAGGTATTCCAATACTGTTACAAGTCATAGGACCTTTTTGCTAATAACGTATACTGTAGGTATATTCTGTTATGTATTATATACTACAGTGTACTATGAAACAGTATAAAATTAAAACTATGTTGTTATGTTGTTACGTTGTTACGAGAGTGAACAATTGAAGTGCAGGCTCTTGTTGTTTAGTGGGTTAATAATATCATACACATTATACACATATTTAAAGACTTAACCAAGAACATGACCAGGTTTTGTGTGCATGGTGTATTACTATCAAATAATCTCATATAATCTGGGTTTGGGATTCATTTGAATCAGTTCTCACAATGTTGTAATTTTTTTATGAGATATGGATGCCAATCTCTGTGTTGTTACCTGTTAATGGAGCTCACGCTGGGCACTGTATCGCTGTCACACACTCCCTCTGCCAGCAGCCTGTCTCTGATCTCCCATGCAAACATGGTAGGATTCTGTCGCTTGTACTCTGCTATCTTCTCCACCACTTTTGGAGTGGCCACCTTCGGCTTTGAGCCCCCGATCACTCCAGGTTTTATACTCCCAGTCTCATAATATCTGGAAGGGTGTATAGAGATAGAGATAGAGAGAGAGAGAGAGAGAGAGAGAGAGAGAGAGAGAGCATGGTCTAATTAATTCTATTTGACAGCAACATCCAGACATCAACAAAGGGATTAAACTGTTAAGTACACCCAAAGAGACCTCCTTTAAAATTCTGCACAGATGTCTACTAATTATAATGATTAATATGTTCTAGATGTGGGCAACACGGTGGCGCAGTAGGTAGCGCTGTCGCCTCACAGCAAGAATGGCCTGGGTTCGATTCCCGGCCGGGCGATCAGGGTCATTTCTGTGTGGAGTTTGCATATTCTCCCCGTGTCTGCGTGGGTTTCCTCCGGGTACTCCGTTTTCCTCCCACAGTCCAAAAACCTGCAGTCAGGCTGATTGGACGTGCTGAATTGCCCCTAGGTGTGAGTATGTGTGTGACTGTGTCTGTCTGTCTGCCCTGCGATGGACTGGCGACCTGTCCAGGGTGTATCCTGCTTTCTGCCCAATGACAGCTGGGATAGGCTCCAGCACCCCACCGCGACCCAGAAGGATAAGCGGTTTAGATGATGTATGTATGTATGTATGTTCTAGATGTATGAACATGTATCTATATACTGTGGTAGGCAAAAGTTTGAACATCCTTGGTCATATGACATGTTTTGTTGTTTTTTTGACTGAAAATAAGTTAACACAGACTCTCATAGCAATGCCATGGAACAATTACTTTTGGTTCTTTAAAGAATCTTTACATTTTAAAGTCAAATAAAAGACAACTACAAGTGGTTTTTCTTTGCCATCACTCCAACCCTCTTTTGCATTTTTGTACTTAAAAATTGATGAAAATTAGTATGACCAATTATATAAAGCTATACAGCGTGCTGCCCTTTGGAAATGTTTAGACTTCCTCTAGCCTCTCACCTGCCCAAGATTTTGCTGACGCAGCCATGGCTCACACGGAGCTGGCGGGAGATGTCGCAGGGGCGCACACCCTGGTGAGCCATGTCCACGATGCGCTGCCGGATGACCTCCGGGAGCGGGCGTCCATTCACAAACATGCCGCCTAGTTGATTAAGACCCCCATGCCCTGGGGGAGAGAGGGGATGAACATACGTAAATGTCACGCCACCTAACCTGCACCTGACTGCACTACTAGTGTGAAAAAATAAACACACTCTTGAAACAGATGTGATATTACCAGCACATAGAAGTGTCTGCCTAGGGACAAGGCATTACTTTTGTATTATTTTTAACACAAACCAGTTAACAAAATTACTTGAATAAAATGGAGTGTTAAATTAAGTGTACACTATCCAAAACAACACACGATTTGTACTGTTAGCTGTTTAATCTAGTCTGTAAGGCCACAAGAACATGGCTCATATGAGAGAGACTGTGCAACTAGAACAGTTCTTTGAGTTAAAAATCTGCATTAACTAAGATTGCAAATTGTTCTTTGCTAAAATGTGTTGTTCATAATGGAACATGCCACGTCTTGTTTTTAACACATCTGTTTTAAGAGAGCAGGCTGTTTTCAACAGGACCCGAATGACTATATACCAATGCATAGTCATCAGCAAAGCACGTAATCAGCTTTTATTACATTGTATGAGAATTATTATTATTCAATAATTACATGGAAAACTGGCTGAGTTATTGCTAAGTTAAAGGATTGAGTTTACGAGTTAGGAAACTTCAATAATAAATCAGTTATAATATTGGGCATCAAAGACAATTCTATTATTTCTCCTAATGTAATAAAAACTGTAAATGTCTCTGTTAATAATAGCTTACTTAAAGATAAAGGACATGAGTTTATATTTAATTCCTAATGTTCAGCTCACTAATATTATCTTAAGCTAGATAATGAAGATGAAAATGTGATTGCTTTTTACTTTGAGTCATCAGAAGCTTAGACTCTGAATCTAAATTCATCTAGCAAGTAGAAAATTTTATATATTAGTGGGTTTTCTCAATGCAAATGTCTAAACCATTGATCAATGTGTTGCTTTTAAAGGCTGGACCACAAGATAGAAAATATAATATGCCTGAACATTTGTCCACATCGGAATCATAACATTCTTGTCCTACAGTGTTTAATACGCACATAATTCAAGTAAGAACAAGCAAAAGGCATATTTTCCTTCTTAAACATTGACAAAAGGGGGGAAACTGACCACTTGCGTCGGATCTAACTAGCATTTTGACAGCCTCAGGTTTACACAGCTCTGTGCAAGTCTTCCACATTATAGGCAATCTGTCACAACAGCGGCTTTGAGATCTATATTCCTGCAGATTTCCTAAAGGGGGACACAGAAGGCAGAAGGGATTTTCAGTAGGGGAAAAAAAACTACTCTTCTTCCACTCACTTCACCTCAGCTTTTAGCCACAACAGCAAACTACAGTCCCAAAAGGCAGCAAAATGTTTAGAGGTTGATTTCTTATCTTGGATTAGGCCTGTATACTCTTAAACTTGTTTGTATGTAGGTGTACACTGAAAATCGGTTATGACTCAAATAAAATCTGTTATATATATATATATATATATATATATATGAATACTGTGAAACGCAATACATTCCATATAAACACAAAATATTCCATAACTTATTGTTTAAAAAAACGATGAAATAAAAAGCCCGGAGAGGGGGAGATGTGTGGAGTCAATACAACTTCAGAAATATTATTGCAATGGAAAAGGTACTCAAGATCTTGAGGGGACCACCCCAGTGACAGTTTAGTACCTTTTTCTGAGAGTGTTTTGATTAGAAAGATCTGTTTAGATAGATTTGCGATATAACCTCTATATATAAACATAAGACGGTTGAATTAACACCTAAGTTTTAAGAATGATCACTAAATTCTGTCGGTGTTAATTCAGCGCTTTTGGTGTTAATTCAATGGGAAACTCACTACTCAAATATAGCTTTGTTTCTTAGGCTACGTTCTCAGTTGTAAAACCTCAACTGTAAGGAATAAATATCGAAATCATCGGTAAAAAATGGCATGACATATAACCTCAGACGGCAGTTAAAAATACTATGAAAAAAGGACAAGGAACTGCAGAGAATCTGCTCGTTTTTGTGCACACTGAGAGAGTTCTGTTTTCTTCATAGCTATTCAGTGTCGTGCGCTGGTTTGGAGAGACTGTAAAACACGTTTAAATCGAGAATATATTCTCATTGTCAGTTTTAACAAACGATACAGTTCTCGTCTTTGAGCGAAAGCAGGGATTAGTGCTGTCGTGTTTTTTTAAGGTGTAGAAATGCTGGCTGTTTTGTCAGTGCCGTGCTGTGCATCAATAACTCTCTTATTGCTTTTAATTTAACCCTTTAAATCCCCCTGCCCAGCTTTCATTTCCACATCAAACGGCACCATTAACGCTGGCGGCCGAGTGTGGAGGACTCTGCTCGCCAAGCTCCAGCAAGCGGCAGGATATTAAACACACACACACACACACACACACAAGCTCAAAGACCCCCTACAACATCTCCTACAAGCAAGCGATCTGCATGCGTGTCTCATATTTTTGCCTTCAAAGAATTGATGATGACATTTATTTATGACTCAATGTTAAGAGTCTTGCAAAGTAGAAATGAAGAAATAAAACACAGCAGGCCTCGTTCCAACTGCGTTAAACGAAACGTACGTTCTAGATTTATTTATTTATTTATACTGGCGTTCGAACGTTTGAGACCATGTTTTCAATGAAATAAAATAAAAATGTTGCAGATAAATGTATGAATTGATTTTATTACGATGCTGCTACTCTGCAACTTCACAGATTATAACTGTAGGAAGCAGGGAAAAGAAGAAGGGATTTTAGCTGTCAGAGCTGCAGATGATTCCTTAACGACTGAGAAAGTTGTATAACGTCAAGAATTAAGTTATAAAAATAACATCCAGAATGCCTCGTATTTAAAACGTGTTGATCAGACATACTTTATCAAGAAATTACTAAAATAATTAAGCGCAGCTCATTTAATAACTTCTTGGTGTTCCCCCCAAAATTGAAATATTCAGTACATAATCTTTTAAACCATCTTCTAGCGTGTAGTATTTCAGTCAGCACTGGGTTAAAACTGAGCAAAATAAGAGTATCATTCATTGACAATGACAAATAATTTCTAACTGTTGAACTCTATTTATTTAGCCTACATTGTTTTAGCTTGTGAGTAAGTATACTTAAAATAGTATGGAAACGAAGCCTTTAGTTTTGCAATATGATCTTTGAAAATGATGATTGTAACTCTATTCACTGTCAGCTAAGTTTACAGCTAATACAGTAAAGAAAGGCGGTAATACACGTATCCCAAAAAAGTGCGTGAGCGAATAATAGTTTCCACACAACCAGCACCAAAACCGTCAGTACATTCAGCATTTCTCAAAAGAAGCTTTTAATATCATTTATACTACAAAATGCAGATCATGTAGCTACAATTTCACGCATTTCTTAACCTATTTATGTCTATAAGTGAAATTTTACATTTCCTTTGCTCCAGATGCTCTCTAACCTTGTTTTTAAATCAATCGAGCAATATGGCCAAACAGTAACTCCTAATCACTTAATTTATCATTTCGTTTTTTATGATTTTCAACAAAACAGCAACTTGTGCAGAAAAGTACGAATACAACAAGAAAAAAATGAAAACTGTTAGACGTTATTCCAAGGCATAACTACACAAAATTGAATCACTTTAGACCCATCAGGACACGTTTTCCTCTATCTAAATTTAGTTGTTGGACTTGAATGGGTTACGAACAGAATAGCGAATTCAGTGAATATCGCCGGCTAATTGAATCTCGGAGCAGGGGCCTCAATGTACACCCAAAATTACTCTCATCTGAAACTGCGGGGAGGATGAAAAATGACAGGGCAGCTCTCAGGTCCCCCACCGCGCTATCTGCCCCTCTCACTTTCTCTAGCAGGCAATTGAAGTGACAGTGGATTGCCCCCAATTCTATATCAGACACCAAAACAGTGTCCAATTAACTATTTCAAACTCTCCACTAGGGAAATCATGAAGGCCCTGCCCCTGCTGTTCATTGTACAGCCCACATACAGATATTGGTAAATGCCCTAATCAGGTCCTAAAGCGCCTGCTTTAGTGCAAAACTCAACATTAAACGACTCACGGGTTTTAGAAGAAAAAGTATGAACATATATGAATACATTAAAAAACGTTTAGAGTTTCCAGCACTGTTTACAAGCTCATGAAATGGAAACCTGTTCTATTATATCATTTATTACAATATTTGGTAAAAAAAAGAGTACATTCTTGATGCCGGATTTGAACACTTATGGCTAGCTTTTGTTTCTTTGCCAAATCAATAACTTTTTTTTATTTAGCAAGAGTAATTTTACTCCTTAAAAACTACTCCTGAAAAAGTATCTACACGGAAATACACAACCCAGATTTAGCACGAAGTACATTTTTTTGCATCGATTAAACATTTATTTAACATGGTTGAATGGACTTATAAAAAGTTAACACGGCTTAGAAAGTTTTGCCTTTTTTAATTAAAAAAATATTTTTAAATAGTATATGAACACTATTTTTACGGAATTTAGCTTTCGGAATATGCCTTCGTTGACCCTTTTCTATATATTCAGTCATCGTTTTCAATTACTGCCCTGTATATTTACACATATCTTTAATACACGGACTGTAATGATTCAGACCCGGTTCTCAGTTTGTCTAACTGAACTCATATAAAACCACCCACAGCCACAGCGCAGAAACGGCGGTGAGGATCTACCTGCCTGTCTGCAATGTGCTGTAGCAGAAAACGCCAGCTCAAATCTGAAGAGACTAGTTCAGCAGTGTTTACCTCGACCGCTTGTGCTGGACATTGCTCGGGGCTCTGGCTCGCTCGCAGTCCGGGGGAAGTGTCCGCACTGTCCCTGTATTTTAGTCCATAAGTGGCCTCGCTTCGCGTGTAAAATCTCCTGCGTGGACACTTTAAAAGCTCTGCAAAAGGACATATTACATGGTCAACAGCGGCTTACCTAGTTAAGACAGCTGTTAGCCTAGCAGTGCCGATTCCTGCCATTTTATGTCTATTTAAAACTTAGCATCGTGTATTCTGCTAGTTTTACCCGCTGTGTTTAGCCCACCCGTTCGCATCCCTCAGACTGTTTAAAGTCAGCAGTTTTAAACCTCTTCATTAAGAGTCTGATTTGCGGTTGTCTATCTTGATTTTTTGGCAGTTAAATTAATTAATTAATTTTAGCAAAAGGTAAGTTTGCATTGCATACATTCATTACAGGCACGTGGGCTTATAAGGCGAGAACTGACGCGGTCAGTTGCTAGCGTTAACTGAAACCCAAATAAACCCATTTCTCAGAGCATAGACCGTTACTAGTTACCTTGAGGTGAGGAAAACTGTCCGTACGTTATTATCCAACGACCAAAAACGCAGACTAGGTGCAGAAAGTGTGTCCTCGCCTCAGTCAGCCTTAGAGCTTCTCCTCACAAGCTCTCCGTGCTATTTTGTTGCAGAAGCTGCTAGAGAGCAGCTGACACGCTTGTATGTGTTTATATGGCACCGCCTCTCCCAGGCTCTAGCAGTGAGAAACGACGCGCTGCTCCTATTGGACGGCCTGGGCTGTGACGTACCGAGGAGGGGCAGTTACTCGCGCCGGGCAGTTCAGATGGATGATTCAGAGTTTTGAACAACTCGCTCAGCACAAGAGAAACACAGCAAGACGTCAACGTTTACGAAAATATTTGTGAATGATCCGAGCTGTTTGAGCTCTCTGACAGGCTCTGTGTGATTAGATCCAGTGTGAGATGGGACTCGAGTCCCGGGGCTATGTGAACGCCGGCTCATTTAGGCCTGCAGTGCTCGTTTCTGTTACACACAATTTGGCTCTTGATTTGCAGAGTAATGTGTCATTACTGTCAGTGCAGACCTGCTGTCTCTAAGAGAAGCACCTGCTCTGTTGTTGTGCCCACACTTTTATTACTTGTAAGCACAAAAATGAATAGTCAGTACACTTGAATAGTCAAGAGGCTGGACGAATAGAAGTACTTTTGCAGACAAATTTAGGACTCCATAAAGATCTCATTTGGTATAATATTTGGCCTTTTGCCTTATTTAGCATACGTATACGCCTATGAGGGCATAATACAAGTAATTAAGGAGTAATAAAGCAGAACTGTTTTAAACCCCTGTTTTAAATTTCTTCTCCTTCTTCTTCTTCTTCTTCTTCTTCTTCGTTTTTCCTGTTCTTTTTTATTTATTGTTGTTCTCTCTGCCATTTGCAATAATTATTAATCTGCAATTATTATTATTATTATTTTTTTTTATTATTATGTTTATCATGATGGTGGAGGATTTATTACATTATTATTACTACTACTTCTACGCCTAGTAGTGATAGTCTTCTCCTTCTTGTTCTTCTTCTTCTTTTTCCTCTTCTTCTTCTTCTTCTTCTTCTTCTTCCTCTTCCTCTTCTTCTTCTTCTTCCTCTTCTTCTTCTTCTTCTTCTTCTTATTATTATTATTATTAATTTGTGCGGCTGTACCTATGTGTCCTCTTATTCGTCACCCTTGTTCTTGACAGAATTTATTGGCATGGTTTTTGCAACCTCTTCAGCAGAAACTCTCTTTTAGCAGTCCTTGGCCTCAAATTTAACTGTCCCATGTTCGCCGGGCACAGTTTTAAAATTCGAGCCAGTCAGCGGGGTATTCGGCCCCCTGCGAGTGTTAACACGGGCTATGTTGTTCTCACAGCTCTGTAAAACAAACAGAAACACCTCATACTGCTGACAGTCCTGACGCCACTCCGTCACCTCTCCTCAGCCGCGGTCTGTTTTTTTCCCACCGGTATTCAGAAAACCCCGCCCTCGCGCTAGGATTGGCTTACAATTCAGACCCGAGAGCTCTCTAGCACTGTGAACACGAGCTAAAAGCCAACCGCAGCCCAGGTGGGCGGGGCTCTCGGAATGCGGGTGGGAAAAAAGTGCTCACTCTGTTCTAGCCATATGGCGCGTGGCATCGGTCTTTTTAAAGCGCCTGTCATTACAGAACGAACCTTTAGCCAAGGGTTTTATGGGAAAGTGTTGGGGACTCGTTTTTATCAGTTTGTCACAGGAAGTGTTTTGAGAAATGTTTTATAAGGCTCGCCAAATTCTATCAAACTTTTTTGTCCAGTCTTGGAAGAGCCACCCGCTACGTTAGGAAAAAGTAGATTCTCAAACGAAGATTTTCTCACTTTTTCCATGTTTTATATTCATATTTTTTAAACACATAAAAAATCTGAAAAAAGGGCAGAAAAACGGCAGCGCCTTTACTCCCGAACTTCTTATCTCGTCGACCCACCAAAGCTTATTCAGTCTTTCTTATTCAAGGTCCGGCCCACAGTAAATGCAGAACAAAAAGTGAGGGTGTTTTGAAATAAATACCCCTACCCAGGGGGGGGGATTAATGGAAATCATAACAAAAAAATAGAGGCCGAAAATTCCTGTGTTAAGTATGGAGAGAGGGGACGAAGGGCGAGCGCCGAGGGCGAGAGAAAAGAGAGAGAAACAGAGGAGGTTACCGAAAGTTTAACAGGGGATTAAAACTCTGTGATGGTATCGAACTTCAGGCAGTATAAAATGATAAAAGCACGTTAATGATCATAAGGTACAGTAGATTTTTTTGTCTTGCTGATAATATATGGGTGATGCACAGCACAGTGTGGATGCCTGTTTCAGATGTTTTTGCTTATGAACTGAAATTTAATGCTCTTTTATCTACGGTCAGTGTTCAGTGGCTGTCATGTAAGTAGATTGCACAGGCTGGGAGTCAGAAGAAATCAGAGGAGCTGAGTAAAAGTTTAACAAGTTTAACCTGCCTGAGCGCAGAGCTGAAAATGAGCTTCTCATCCGCTCACTGCAGGTGACTTTTTTTTGTTCTTTCTTTCTTTCTTTCTTTCTTGTATTTAATTTGCAGGCAGTTTGAGTTCAGTTGAACCTAAACTTCTCGTGTTTGTCGCCTTTAACCGTTGTGAAGTCTTTGACAACTATAACAGTTATAACAACAGTTCTTCAAATATTAGCCATTAAAAAATAAGCAACGACAATTTTTTCTTTATTTCTTTTATTTATTCAATATTTCGTATGCAATTTTGAAAAAATTCATGACAAAGTGAGCAAACATGGTCACTTTGTCTGCTCGATCACTGTCGCCAGTGCCTACAAAAACTGTGCCTGCAAACACTGAAAAAAGCCATATTTATTTATTCATTTATTTATTTTTATTTATTTACTTATTTATTTGATTGCCAATATTGAAGATCAGTCAGAACCTTTTAGTTGTCGCTTCATTTAATTCAGTTCATTCAGTGTGTAGAAAATAAACCCTACTCAACTCTAAACAGCAAATAATTCAAATTTGTCCAAATCTCTAATTTGATACCGAGTGTGAGAATGACAGCATAAAAACAAAACAAAACAAAACAAAACAAAAAACATTTTCCTGGAAACCTTCAGATTGTCTTGGCACAGTGAGAGGCAGCATAAAGTATACGAGGCACGTCATAACAACGAACAGTGTACGTCATAATAGATCAATACGTCGTAAGTTATAATGACTAAATAGGTAACAACACTTCATAGATGAATATTTAGACAGCTATTAGGCTATTCTAACCCCCAAATACTACAACAGAGGTAACGCTCACCTCATACGAACACAGTTTACAACATACGCGTATAAAAAAGGTCAAAGGCCATTTGATCAGCTGTTTTATGAACTCTGTAAAAGTTGTCCATCAGTTCGGACCTTAAAGTCCATTTCCTCTCTCAGTGGTCTTCAGTAGATGGAGATAAGTTAAGACAGGGTGTGTGTGGTATCGGCTCGGCCTCCGGGGGCCTCGTATGGAAATGAGAGGCCAAAGGGTCATGTTGTTGCATCTTTCAAGTCCAAAACGATCCACAATGCTGCTATTGTCAGGTGCATTTAGTGGGAAAACACAGGACATGAAAGGCTTTATACACACACACACACACACCTAAACCTCGGGACGTCTGGGGGAAACACAAGGTTTTACATTGCAAACCTACCTGTGTGTTAAAAGGTCCGTGTAAGGCAAGATGTTCCTAACATCTTTTTCAGCTGTGTGAGATGGAGAGGAATGCAGCACCAACCCGCACTTATCAGACAAACCAGCATCGTAAAAAACTGATGACCGAGGCCAGAATAAACGAATTTGTTCTTCAGATTAATAGAGAATGTGTTGTATATGGTGTGTAGAACGTTTTTCAAAATAATTCTATATAACCACCTTTTTGGTGCCATATAGAACCACATACAACATATTCTTCCATGTTCGCCATGTAATGATGAAATGGTTCTATGTAGACCTCATGGTTCTAAATAGAACCATTCTCTTTACTAATGAACCCTTGATAAACCATTTGTAAGTACATATATATATTATATATATATATATATATATATATATATATATATATATATATATACTGTAGAGTTTTGCCTGCATCTGATTTTGAAGTCAACATTTAAACAAAAAAAAAACGTGTAAAACACAGGAACAGCGTTAACTGTTCAACAGTTTTGACTATTAACAAAAACTGACACAATTTGCAACATTTTTTTTATTTCCCGCGCTTTCCCCCTGCGCGCGCCGAGCCGCTCGGTCCTGTCACGGGCTGAGATGAACGAGGCTCGCGCTTAACCCCACTTAATGGCGACTTTTATAAATGTCCTCGCGCGCCGCTCTCGCTGTGGTCAACGAGTCGAGATGAGCCGCGTAATCAGATCAGAAGAGCAAGAGAACCGACTCGGTATTGATGAAGCCATTAAGCTGTGAGCTTAAAACTCAGACAACTTTACAGAAGTGTCTCTTCTACAAATGCCAAACACTGTTCGACAAAAGTCCTCGCTGTGTGTAAATACAGACAAATATGTTGTATAATTGGCTAATTCTATATCCGTGCTCCGGCGCGGACAGCAGAAACAAACAGGCCTCGCTGAAACCTGTTAACACGCGCGCAGGGCCGTTTCTGAGCATTTCTGAAATCTAAATAACATCCTAGTTGGGATCCCCCACCCACCTCAGACATGTTATTTTGTGTGCAAGAATGTTAAAATGTTTAATCGTGAACACGATCAATCAAGTCTGAGGTAAACATAAAGCAGTATGCAAGTATATGCATAATGGAAACAGAAAAAAAAAAAAAGTAATACAAAAAATGTGTGTGAATGCCATGTGCTTGATGATCTTTTAAACGTTCTTTGGAAGTAAAGCCATGACATCTTTATTTTTAAGGGGTGGCCCTTATAGCACAGTACAAGACCTACGTCAAAACACATAATGTTTACTATATAATATATATTGTTATACATATGTGTATGTATATACATATAACATGTCAAGACATTGAGTATTGTATGTGATTATGAAACTCAGGAGCTTCAGTGATTCAGTTCCCTACTAAAAAGAAATTTTTAATAATTTGAAAAAAAATCTAGCTTTGTTTAGAGAGAGTACAATAAATCAAAATAGGAATAAACTTTTACCAAGTTTTTTAAAGTGTCCCCTATTATCTGAAAGCCATAATACATGAAACCACTCTAAAATGCTTTTAAATGTGGGCTGAACCACATCTACACTCACTGTATTTTTGGCAATAATCCTACTTGGATTTTTTCTTTGTTGTAAAGCCAGATTGTTTGAACAGATAGTGACAAATTCACCCATCACGTATATTACTACATTACACAAAAGCAAAGCACCATCAAAGCAAAGAATCATATCTCCTAAGTTCAATGTAACTCAAACTAATTCTGGTTAAAAGGTTGTGACAGGGGGTCAATATTTTCTGAGGGCCTATAACGCCTGAATCCACACCCTTTACACACTTGCTTTACAGTAGTTGAACCTTTTTCATTTCCTCTCCCCCACGCATTAACTCCTCCCCTGATTTTGGCTTTTTGGCTTTTTCTTGTTCCACCTCTGGTCTTTTTTCCCCTCCTTCTTTGCTAACCCCTTCTATTACCATCTGCTTCAGACTTGCTTCTATTCGGCGCCCATCTTTCTATCCCCATCTTCCTGTGTTTTGTGTATGCTTAGCACCCCCTCCATCTTTGTCTGGGCCGGTCCAGCCCTCCTCATTGTTCCCCCTCTGTCTCCCATTTCCGCTCTGGGCTTTGGCCTCTGACCCCGAACCCTGTTCCAGTCTACCCCCTGCTCCCCTAAATCTGCTCGCTCCACTGCGGGCTGCTCCCCCAGCAAGCTTTTGGAGGTCTTATAACTGTTTCAAAAAGAGCCCCCCTGCAAGACTCCTGCGCGACGGCCATTGTACGAGCCACAATGGCACACAGGCATTAACCAGCCATTAGCAAGAGAGTGACTTGCCCCTCATTGAGCTCTACCTGCTTCATGGTGGAGGCCGCTTAGGTTCTTTCTGACCTGGCATGCTCTGAAGCAAGAGTTGGTTCTGTCCACAGTTCAGGGCTAGAGGCATTAAGATGAGCTCTAGAATCAGCAGGACATTTTTTTGCAGGAGTCGTGGCCAATATGGAGGCATTTCTGCTTTGCTTATCTGATCATCAAATGATCATCTGATTATCTACATGCTTTTGCAAAAAGGGTTGTAGTGCCAAAAAAGAGTCTATGACTTGTATCAATGGTAGAGCCCTTTTAGTGCTACACAGAACTATTTTTAAAGGTTCTTTAAAGAATTAAGTACAGCAGGTTCTCCACTGTGAAGAAGAACCATTTAATCAAAGAAAAAAAAATTAAGCATACACAGTTCTTTGAGATGTTGTGGGTCTGTATATAATCATTGCCTTTACTAAAGAACTTTTGACCTCTTTTTAAGGATGTCAAACAATGCTTTGCAACTCTAGTCCTGGAATACCCCTGATATACCCTCTTCAATGAAAAATCCTTTAAGGAACCATTTCCTTAAAACCATTTAGGAACCATTTTAATAGCATATAGAAATACTACATTAAGTAACTGTTCATCAAACTTTAACAGGTTGTCATTTACAAAAATGATTCTTTAAAGAACCATCCGTTGACAGGTTCTTCAGCCATCACTCCAAGAACCCTTTTGGCATCTTTCATAGGGGACTTTTACTAAAAACATTGTCTCAGGCATCAGATCCATGAGTTTCACTAGATTTGGTAAGCTTCTCTAGAATGGAGAATTTTACCCGTACCTGGAGGAAACCCACGCAGGCACGGGGAGAACATGCAAACTCCACACAGAAATGACCCTGATTGCCCGGCCGGGAATCGAACCCAGGCCATTCTTGCTGTGAGGCGACAGCGCTACCCACTGCGCCACCGTAAACACCATCTGTTTACATCACAGCAGAAATTTTGTCTAATCAGTGGAATTTCCTTTAAGAGTGTAGAACAAAGAAAAACAACAGAGTTTAGGGCTATATCAGTACCAGCACTGGAAATTAGATGATGCTAAGCCAGTGGCAAATCATGGCTATTAGAGTTAGGCCTTCAGTCTTCGCCATTAATGTCAAAACTAGGTCAAAAATCCAAAATAATGAAACCCCAATGAGATTCTAGCAGTATGTAAGCACTAAGCTAACAATGATTCACATGGACATTTTTTGGCCATTCTAGATTAAATGTGGATATTTGAACCTTTTAAAAGACATTCAAAGTTTTATTTGAAGATTGTAACAGTCATTAAAAATATATTTTTCCTTGCAGCAGTTTTACAGCGACTTTTTCAGTAATGAGCCCTGATGTAGAGCTGCTGTTGCAGATTTTCATTTCTAACACATGACTGAACACATTGGACAGACTATCACTTATACTTGCAGTAAGTGACATATCTGGGACTTCCAGAAATCCTAGAGTGAGATTTTTTCCTCACAAAGTTGGCCCACCCTGTGGAAATCAAAATGTGATTTGTAGTTTCCACTGTTAAATTCCAAATTATGTTAGTGGTTAATCTGACAAGTTAGGCCTTCAGTTCAGCTCCTGAAGTCCTAACCAGTGGTTGTTTCCACCTAGATGCCGTGGAGAAAAAAACTTGGAAAATTTTCTGTTGGGCAATTCAAGATTCTAATCCTTTTTTCCCAGCCAAAACTTAATGAAATAAGATTATTATTACAATATTTGCAGAGTTTAAATACAATATGATGATTCTATCTTTAAAAAATCACTAAAATTAGGCACAGCTCGTGGTAAGGTTATGATTTCCAAGACTTACAGTGATAGACTAAGCACCTTAAGGGTCTATATGACATTAGCAACAACACAGTGTTAACCTCTTTACTCTGATCTGTCAACATATCTGAAAGGTGCTCTTCAGCACGTGAGGCGGAGAAAATCACAGATGCTTCCAAAATCCAACACCATGTTATACGAGTGAGTGAGAAAGGTTGGTTAGACGGAGAGGAGTGGTTTTTGGGCTTGTGCTGGGTGGCAGGGCATGAAAGTTAGAGAGGCTTTCATTTGATTGACAGCGCCCCCTCCCCTTTACCCGCCAGGAGAGATCTCTGCTGGGGTGTGTCAGACAGAGAAGGGTTGCCATAGTAACTGATGTCACAGTGACTGGGTCAGTTGTTTGGGATACAGTAGAGAGGGCTTGGGCTTTTTGGGGTGGGGTGGGGGTAATACAGTATTTTCTTTTGCTCATCAACTGCAATTGGAATAAACAAGTTTCTTAAAAGGGAATTCCTCTGGCCTCATAAAATTTCTGCATAATTAAATGGTTGAGATATAAACAAAGTCATTCTAAAAGCTTCAATGTGAAATGTTCTGTTCCCAAGAAGATTGCAGAGTCAGAATTTTTCACAACAGTAGTGATAAAAACCAGACATCTTAAACTCTTAAAGCAACATCCCAGAAAATACTCTCATGAATTGGTTACGAATACACTGCCTGTTGTTTGAAATATTATGTTATGAGTTTTACAATAAGGTTTTGACTTACAATGCATTTTTTTAATCCATTCATGGTGGAGAGGTACATGCAGGGCAAAATTGTCCCTAAAGAAAACTTAATTTTCAGATTTTCCACTATTTTACCATCATCAGCACTACAAATAAAAGCTCAGAAAATCTAATAAAATGGCTGTATTTGCATTGGACACGTCATAAATCCTGGTTCCTATCATCATTACTGTAAAGTCAGTTCCTCCTCAAGTTCCTCTACAATGAGCCACATTAAAACAATCTGAATGAGTTTGTTTACATCTCAACTATTGAATTATGCAGACAATTTACCCTATTTTACCTGGTGACCCTTAAAGCGTGAATCCACTCTTACTGACTTTTCAATTTATGCTGATCAGCACACATGTTTTGGAACAGACTGGAAAGATTTAGAATGACTCTTAGTTTTTATATTTCATCTTCAAACCAGATTGTATAACTAGATGATGACAAATATCTGTATTACATCCTCACTCATTGCATATTTTTGAATAAGTACAATTTACATTTACATTTACATTTACAAATGACCAGTCCTTTAGTCTAATCTGTTGTCCTGGTATAATTGTTCTCCTTTTTGACGCATGTTACTTGTCACCACTTTTGTCAGCTGTGTGGTGCTGTCTCGCTCTGAACACGATTATAATGACTGTGCTGTCAGCTCCCGCTGTTCAGACACCATTCTGTTCTGACGCAGACATAGACTCCAACCCAGTTAACTCCTCGTGTAGCCTTGTAAACTGCTAAATGTTTTTGTTAGCACACATAGATGTCTGAAGTTCCTGAATGTGACTTTGAGGGGCTACACATGGGTTTATGGGCAGTGTTTCCCAAGCCTGTTCTTGGAGTAACCCGTAATTCCCTGCTTTAACACATCCGATTCAAGCTCAGATGAATTGTGTAAGGTGTGTTGGGAGCAGACATAACACAAAAGGGTGCATGCAGTGTTGGTGCACTTAAAACCGGGATTGAGAAATAAAGGCCAAAAGCTGTGATGACTCCATAGTCAGGCTGTAAAAAGCAACATGATAGTGTTATGATATATATATATATATATATATATATATATATATATATATATATATATATATATATATATATATATATATTTCATTTTTGTTAATGAGATGTACACATTTCAATATAATGTAAAAGTTCTATACTTATTAAATGTTTTTCCCTACACTCTTAGAAAAAAAACTGTTTACAAAAGGTTCTTTAAAAATCAGGCTCTCCATCATGGATAAGAACCATTTGAAGACCATTAAAACATTTAAGAACCATTTTAAAGAACTCATTAAAAGACAGTTCTGTAACTTGTAACATCAGTGGAACAGGTACTCAATCATGATATAGAACCAATGAAGCATTCAAATGGTTCTTTTAAATGTCGTGGTTCTACATAACCATTGCCTTAACTAAAGAACCCTAAAAGGAGCCTTTTGTTTTTTAAGAGTGTAGGTTCTTCGTAACATATCATTTACACCAGGGAATTGTCTATATTTCCAGCACCAACCAAACCAAGGTCTTTTTAGTAAATGGCAAAAATACCCCATAGCCTCCACTCTTCAACATCACCACACATTTCTACACCAATTTCTACACTCCTCTTCAGTCTGACATCATAAGACTACATTGAGTTAAGTCATTCCTACCTTCACACCTGATCTTGCACCGTCAGTCATTTCTTCATTAGTGGTTTTAAATCTTTCAGTCAGTCACAGTGTGTACAGTAAACAAGGATCTGCTTGATGTGTCAATTAGCTGTACGCTCTGAGCCGTTAGCTTATAACGAGGGAGTCCTTCTCCCCACATGCCTTCAGAGCCGGCAAATTTACGGCTAGGGAACCCCACAGAGGTGACGTTTAATGATCTGCTGACGTTTACGGATGGCCCCGTATAATTACGATATAATTGGCCCTTTATAGTCGTGTAATTCACCACCAAGCATGCTGCCAATATGTTGTTTGTCGAGGGTGAGGAGGAAGATTGGACTCGCTGACCCGGGTCAAGCTGGGTGATAATGTCAGCCCCTCATTCTCGTTTCCTCTAGGATGTTGATGGAATGTTTTATGAAGGTTTGCTTTTAACCTCTTAAACTGCAGGATTATAATTTGATTGTTAATCTTAACATGTACTATTCTGTAGCCACTACAGATTATTCAAAAACTACACTCTTAAAAAAACATGCCAAAATGGTTCTTGGAGTGATGCCACATAGAATCCTAAAGATTCCACTGATGGTTCTGTTCAAGTCATTTTTGTAAATATGTTAATTAGACATGTAAGTCTAGACAACTTTTCTTTTTTCAAAGGACTCGCACATAATATAAAGGTTCTTTACCACATGAAGTTTTTTTCCTAAAATCACATGTCTAAGCCAAGAATTATTTTGGAATGTGTGCAAAATAATTGTTTTATGTGGAAGCTTTCGGAACTTCTTCACACTCACACATCCCATTTATAAAATGAGTACCATTCATTCAAAGAGAATCAAAAGTGTCGTAAGGCATTGCTGTGGACTATGAAACTAATACATTATATGTCTCAAAGTTTGCAGACATCCTGTCATCCAACGTTTCTTCTGAAATCAAGGGTTTTAATAGGGAGTTTGCTGCAGTAACAGCCTGTACTATTTGAGACAGCTTTACACTATATGTTGGAACATTGCTGTGAGGATTTGATAGCACTAACTCTTTAAAATCTCAATTTCATACCTTATTATTCAGTAACTACAGGGACTTCAATGCAAACTGGCCGAGCTATTTTTAGGTCATAGAAGTCTATAATAAAACTTTAGGCCTGCTGGTGGGCCCTGGCCATTTAAGGGGTTAAGCAACATTAGTGAGGTCAAGTATTGATGTTGGATGATTAATTCTGGATCATAAATCCCACTCCAACTCATTCCAACAGTATTGGATGGCGCTCCATCATTCCAGAGAATGTAGCTCCACTATTCTACAGTTCAATGCTGGGGGGCTCTACCTGATGTTTGGCATTGGGCATGGTGACCTTAGGCTCATGTGTGGCTGCTCCAGAGCATCTCATTCTATTGGCGGTGTTTTTGTGGAGATTATACAAACTGTGTGCAGACAATTAAACTGTCAGCAGTGGGTGTACCTTAAAGTTGCTGATTTCACTAATGGAATCTCTGAATACTTTTGGACATGGAACTGAAGAACAAGTCTAGATACAGGCCCTTGGTGTAGGCAGTAATGCACTTATTAATCTGCATCTACTATGAAATATTCAGGAATAGCTCTGTGAAAAAAGTCTGTGTAAAAAGACTATTTATTTTTACTATTTAGACTAATTATTTATTTCTTCAATTTGCAGTCCACAGTCTCAGAAAACAAGGTACATAATTGTCACTGGGGCAATACCCCTCTTCTCACAGGGGTGGTACCCTCAAGGGTACATCTCAGTACCCATAGTCAGGAAACATAATTGTACCATAATCCACTGAAATGATATTTTCTAAGTTGTATTGACTCCACATACCCTGTCTTATCTCCTTTTATGTTGTTTTGTTCTGTTTTAAAATATTAGGTTATGAAAAGTACAAAACTTTTCACTGGGAAAAAACTTATTTAAGGTACACATTTGGACCTTAAAACCACTGTTGTACCTTTGCCTTTATTACAGCTTCCAATCCTTTCAGGAGTCTTGTTTTCAGTTTTAAAAAGCAAGCAGCGATATTTTTTCACACCTTCAAAGTTCGGTCTTATTAGTAATGTCTTCTTAACAGCTACACATCCTTTCAGACCCATAGCGTTGAGCTTTCTTCACCTCGGAAGGATGGACAGAAGGATGCAAGAGTGGAACTTGATTCACTCCTATCTCTCCAAGAAGAAAGCTTTGAGTTCTAGTTATCTGATGGTGACAGTTTTCATAGTCAACCAGGTCCAGCACAGTTGTTATCCCATTTTCTCTATATCTTTTAAAGGTTTTGGAAATCCAGTGTTTTCACTGGATTATCTTATATCTAATCTCCTTAGAAATATCTCCTGAAAAGTGAAAAACTTGTTCTTAATGGCCACTTTGACTAGAAATAAATCAGCGAAGGGTGGCCTCTGACTTTTGCACAGTGCTGCAGAGTGAGCTACTGAAATGTAGGTCCACATATGTGTACTTGCAGTTTGAGGGCTAAGGCAGGCTTAAATTTTTATGATGTAATGCTGTCCAGTGCCAATGGGAGAAAATAAGCTCTAGTGGCAAGGAGATGGCAGACAGCAGGACAAAGAGAAGGACTCCTGAAAGAAGGCAAGGAGATAGAGAAGAAGAGAGAGAGAAAGCGCTAAAGAAAGAGAGAGAGCATCGTTCCTTTCTGTCTAGCATGTCAGTTGTGTGTCACCAGTGGATTTGCTGGAGCGGAAGCAGATCTTTTCCTTCAGTGACTCTATTAATTTACCTCATTTATCTTACCCACCCCTTCCCCCTCCCATAAGTACTGAAGACCACGGTGAGAGGCTGTGTGTGTGTTTTTGTACGCGTTTGCATGCCTGTGTGTGTGTGAGAGGCAGCTCTTCATAGCCACTGCTTTGTGTGTGTGTGGGTGGGTGTGTGTGTGTATGTGAGAAAGAGTGTGTGTATGATAGGGGATAAAAACACAGCAGCTCCCCTTTCCATTCCCAGAGGACAAATCCGTAGCGGAAAAACTCATTTTCCTGCAAATAGTTTGTCAGTCGAGCTGGAAGGAGTGATAAATTATCACAGACGTTAGGTGAGGGAGGGTGAGAGAGGGAGAGCACTAAGGCCCTCCCTCTTTTTCTTTCCTCTCTCTCTTTCTCGCTCTCTCTCTCTCTCTCTCTACCTCCTCTTTCTGCCTTGCCTTCACGTTCTCTCCTGCTTTTTTTCTTCCCTCTCTCATTTAAGAGCATTACTCAATCGACTCCCATTCCTTCTTCACAATCTTCAAGTTCTCCCTCTCTTTCTGTCTTACTCTCTCTCTCTTTTGCTCTCTCGCTCTCATTCTCTCTTACACAAACACAAAAGCAACGTGCACGTGCCTTAGCATTGTTGTCCACGCAAGTGGAGTGTGACGTCCCTTCCCAAATGATAAATTGATGGGCAGCAAAATGGATTTGTTTTCAACTAGTAACACATCAAAGAAATAATAATTCTGTAGAGGGGAAAGTGGTGGGAATGATGAATGGGCTTGACAGCTAGATAGCAGTGGAGCAGTGGAGAGAGAGAACAAGAGAGAGTGAGAAATGGAGAGAGAGAGAGAGATAAAGTTAGAGAGAGACAGAGAGAGAGACAGAGAGATGGACAGACAGACATACAGAGACAAAGTCAGATGAGAGATGGATAGAGAGAGACGGAAGGAGAGAGAGATGGACAGACAGACATGCAGATAAATAAAATCAGAGAAAGAGAAAGGGATAGAGAGAGTTAGAGATAGAGAGAGAGAGAGAGAGAGAGAGAGAGAGAGAGAGAGAGAGAGAGACCGGGAGGCAGAGGGAGACATTAAGTCAGAGAGAGAAAGAGAGATAGACAGAAAGAGAGATAGAGAGACAGAGAGATGGACAGACAGACATACGGAGACATAAAATCAGAGAGAGAGAGAGAGAGACAGAGAGACAGAGGGAGAAAGACAGAGAGATAGACATACAGACATACAGACAGATAAAGTCAGAAAGAGACGTGCATAGAGAGATAGAGAGAGAGATTGACAGAGAGAGACAGAAAAGTGAGAGAGAGGAAGGTAGAGTGAGAGAGAAAGAGAGATGCTTGAACATATCAAAAAGTGGCAACACACCACAATATTAGCTACTGCTAAAGTTTGCACTGTACTAGTACAGCTTCAGCGGCTGATTCTTCGTCAGAACAAGATGCCAGTGCTGAACTGGAGGAACGGTCCTACATAAGTCTTTCCAGTTGAAACCGTTGGCTCCATTCTCTCCCCAAAATGATGGAATTTGCTGCTTCATTTACCTTCGTAAATGCAGTTTAGTTAGCTGAAGTGATTTATGAAATCTTATTGGGCCATTTGAGCAGTAATCAAGCAAAGGCTGAGCTGTGGCAAGTAGATTGCATTACTTCTAAACCACAAGTGATGTAGTCTGTATTGGTATTATTATACTAACTTATAGTAGACCTTAGAAGAAAATGTTTAACAGTTACAGTCCATCCAAAACCATTACATTGAAAAAGTTCTGGAATTAGAGCAGATAGGGCCTAACACAATCTCACACAGTAGTTCTTGAGTACGTGGTCGAATATAACATCTGCATGTTCCAATACAGGCCTGAAAATCCATTATCTTTCCTGGCCACAGGCATGACAGATGCTTGTATATAGGTACGTATTAACTCTGTATATGATCCACATTAATTCATTTCCAAGCCTTTTAAACCTGTCATCTATATAATCACCATGCCATCAAACCCATGTTTATATGGAAACACCAAGGACATTTGGACAAACAGGGAAAAAAAGGCGAAAAAATCTGTTCTTCTTTTTGCAACAACACAAACTTAACAGGCCTATTTATCCTGTTTTTGTAACATCACAATATGCCTTATAATATGATGACTATCTGAGTTCTGTGCCCACTAGAAGCACTTTAAACTCTTGTAAATCTGCACGAAAGCTCCAAAACTGAAATTTCTGTCCACTTCTGCAGCTTTATGTGTCCTTTTTCATGTTCATTCTGGCTAGATTAACTGGATGGGTTTGGAAGTGATCAGTGAGGACTCCTAGATCTATAAACCTCTGGCCTGCCTCCCGCTGAACAGACACACAGGCCAGTTTGCATTGGTTACGCACAGTATAATAAAAGGGCACGTGATGACCATAATTGCAATCATCATCATCATCATCATCATCATCATCATCACCAAAACCATAATCATAATCGTTATCATCGTAATGACAGTCCTAATCATGCTGACGGCCTGTACTGAACGGTATATTCATACAGCTGCTTTATTTAAATACTAATCCAACAGTTTTAGTGGCGCATATTCATTTGAGTCGCCATATGCAGTGTGTGCTCCTAACTGCATTTCTCTTTATATGAGCAGCTAACGTCCTTTTGTGTTTTATTCCCTCAACTGCTTTTCTGTTGTTGTGTTCACAGCTTTGTGTAGGCAACTTCTTTTATCAATATCTCTTTTATTCTCTCTCTCTCTCTCTCTCTTTCTTGCTCTCTCTCTCTCTTTCTCTCGAGTGATGGATGGAGAGAGGCGGCGAAGCAACAGAGCGGCGTGTGGCCACTAGTCCAAGACAGCATGCTGGAGAACGAGAGAGAGAGAGGGAGAGGATGAAGCCAGAGAGAGGTGGAAGAAATGGAGAGAGAAAGAGAGTGTAAGAGAAGGAGACAGCGAGAGAGAGACTGAAGAGATGGAGAGAGAAATGAAAAAGAAAAGACAGTAAAAGAGGGAGAGTGAGAGAGAGAGAAGGTATGGAGTGGGAGAGAGTGAAAGAAGAAAAACAGGGAGAGAGAGATGAAAGAGATAGAGATGGAGAAAAAGAAAAGAAAACTAGAGAGAGAGAGAGAGAGAGAGAGGATATAGTTGGAGAGGGAGTTAGAGTGGAGTATGAAAAAGTAGTCAGAAAGACAAAGAGAAAAAGGAAGAGAAGAAGAGGATGAAGTGGGAGAAAGGTGTAAGAAATAGAGAGAAAAAGATGGCAAGAGAGAGGAGAAAGAGTAGGAATGGAGTAGGGAAAAACAGAGAGAGAGATTGAAGAGATGGAGAGAAGAAAAACAAAGAGAGAGAGAGAAATTGTGGGGATGGAGTGAGAGAAAGAGTGAAAGAAGAGAAAGAGAGATAGATGTGAAAGAAATGGAGAGAGAGAGAGGGAGAGATAGGGAGAGAGGGAGAGAGAGGGAGAGAGAGAGAGAGTGGGGGTATGGTTGGAGAGGGAGTAAGAGTAGAGCAGGAAAAGTAGTGAGAGAGAGAGAGGGAGAGAGAGAAGGAGCGGGGGAGAGCGGGAGTGTATGAGCGAGAGGGGAGCTCAGCTGAAAGCCGCAGACTTAATTCTATGCATCATTAAGCAGTCTCACTCAATGCAACATCCCCTATACATCATCCACGCTCAGTAAACACAACGATGACATTACATTAGCAAGCGCAAATGAATTTTCTTTTTAGAGGGAAATTGAGAATACTCTCTTGCGCTCTCTCTCTCACTCTCTCTCTCTCTCTCTCTCCCCTGCCTGCCACGTTGTGCAGGCGCTCGCAAAAAACCTCACAGTGCAAGCCATTAAAAAGGGGGGGACTATTTAAACAAACACAAACAGAAAACACTGTCTCTCGCCATCCTTCCCTGTGTGTGTCTGCTTCCACACACTCACACACACTCTCCGACACTGCAGCTAGTCACTATTAGCCGTTCTATTATTTACTGACTGAGTGTGGTCTAGAAGAAACAATATCGCGGTTTTATTGCGAGAATATGGCTGATAGATGCGGCTCTTCCACTGTGTTTAAGCTTTCCTCCCCACTCAGCTTCCTTTTCCTACTTGTCATGCAGTGAGTGAATTTCAGTTCACCTCTTCTTGTCATGTTGCTGAAAACGGCGTGTGCTTTACAATAACACCCGGACAAATTCGGGTGTCCACCCTAAGACGGAAAGGTCAAGAGAGGGCAGGGAGAGGTGTGGAAAAAAAAGTGAGGCAGAGACCTACAGAACAGCAGAGTTCATGTGCTTGACTGTCCAGGGGGAAATCTCTGATTTGGTGGAAATCACAGTCGACGTAGCCAACGCTTGCCCTGAAGCGCGACCCTTTGTGTGTTTGTTTAATGATCTGATTCGGTGGCCGCAGGACTTGCGTTTGTCTCCGCTTGTCTGCGGCTTTTCTCCACAATTTTGTTCACCAATTCTGCCCTTGGTCGATTTATGGCGCTCTGTTGTCACTGTTCAGACCCCAGCTAATGCAAATAGCATAAATTACAGGCCTAATCAAATGAATAATTATGTTTTCATTGCTCACATTATGTCTTTTTCTACACCAAAGTAGCAGGCCTCTCCTCCCTGTCCCGAAACCGACAGAACCCATTAAGGGGTAGCTATAGATCATCTCATCGGGCCTGGCGTGTACATGTATCGGCCGGCTCGTTTGAAGGACTATTGAATCGGTTACAGTAAGGTAACCCCCTCCTACACTCCACAGATTTGGCCAAATGTAAAAATCCATTTCGCCCGTGCATGCGTGAGGAGGCTGTCATTTGCGTGCTGTAATGACGGATGGAGGCGGCTCCCTCTCTTGTGGTGAGAGGTGGTGAAAATGTCGAATTACTGACAGACGGAGAGAAAAGGGAGGGATGGAATCGCGGAACGGAGGGAGAAACGGGAACGGATGCGTCTGGAAATTAGGGTGATCCGTCACCTTGTTGGGGGTGGGGGTCCATGCTTGTGTGAGTGCTGCCTGGTGTCTCAGCTCAGGACGGACATGAGGGCAGTCTGGAGTCAGGGGTTAGCAAGGAGTCAAGAGCATGACCTTTGACTCCTTGGCATCTGAGCCCCACAACCAGCCAGACTTCCCAAAGATCTGATGCTTCCACTACTCCTTGTGGCACTTTGAGAAGGAGCACATGATATCTGAAGGGGACATCAAGTCTATTTGTTTTACATGGTCACTCTTAAAAGCAGATGTTCTAGAAAAGGCTCATTCGAGCAGTAACATAGAACCACTTTTAGTTGCCGAAAGAAACTTTCAGTGGATGGTTCTTTTAAACACAACTGAAACTCCTCAATTAAAAGGTTCTTTATGGAACCATAGTGGTTCTCCTGTAGCATCCCCCAAAAGAACCCTTTTTGGCTCCTTTGTTTGAGGGCTTGAGGACAGAGCATACTGTTGCAGTCGTAATAAAACCTTACTCATGTCTTAAAAACTTTACAGGAGAAGGAAACCCTATGAGACTTTATTCCAAGCAATTATGGACCTTTTATATCGGTTCACTCATCATGTTTGTGGCTAGTGTTTTCAAACAAAAAACTAAAAATACATGAGAGTTTTTCATATGGTGACAATGACACTGTCCCAGGCTACTGCTTATGTAATAATATCTACATCATTGCCACAGATTGTGGCTCCATCGTATGGGTGCCTTTACTTATCCTGGCCACACGAAACCTTTGTCAATAGTCAACAGAGTTGTTGTGTTTGCATCTGTATCATGTCACAGAAGATAGAACCTGCTCCATCTTCCCAAAGGTTTTTACGCCCTCGTTCATCTCCATCTTTGACAACTACCTCCCTTACCATATCTCTACTCATGTAGATATCTCCACATCTTCAAACAGAACGATGACCCCCCACCAAGCGGCCTCTCTAACTGACCCCCTTGCTCTGGGGTTGACCCAAACTGAGGTGTGAACTCACCAAAACATCCATGTCATCACACCAATCCCACCCGCAAACTTTTCTTTATGGTCTCCTCTCTGATTAAAGGAGTGGGCAGTCTACTCCATGGAGCAGTAAAGTTGCTGTGGAGAGGGGGCCACATCAAAGCTGAGCTGTCAGGAGCGCTTGCTCCATGTTCGTTTGCTTTTTTATCATTGCAGCATGCCGCAGAGCAATCAGGCCAGATGAGGCTGGAGAACGAGCTCGATGAGCTCTCAGAGGAGCCAAAGCTCTTACAGCACTGTAAATGGGGCCGGCTGTGCGACACTTTGCTGGGTGGGGGAGCTGCTGCTGATATCCAGGCTGGAACATTGGCTGTAGGAACCATAGATTTCTGCAGAGGGAAAAGTAAGTAGCTTGATTTTGAAGGCATTGTAAAATGGAAGGAGTGGGCTGTATTCCTGTGTAGACATTAAGAATGAATCCTCCTACATGTTGCTGAATGATTTACACCCATAGCTCATTGAAACAAGCAAAGAAATTTTGTCGTAAGTGTGGACTTTAACATTTCTACTGAAACCACAATCGGAAGTATAAGAGGAGATATTCACTAAAATTTGAATTTCACAAATAAACTTGTGTGCATGTCTTGTCTTGTCTAGTGGAGAAACATTCACTACATTTTCCATGTTTTGGCAACAACCGGGAAAAAATTAAATTCATTACATAACTATGTAATCGATGCAGTAACATAACATAATCACGCACTGACATTTACAGTACGCAAAAGTTTGCATACCCTGGTCAAATAATTTTGTAATTAAAAATAACACATTTTCTACTGGATACAAACTTTAAAAAGGCATTCTTCTGCTAATTTTAGTGCTCAGTGTTTATTTTTTAGCTAAGTTTAACATATTGGAATATATATATGCATGTACTTAACATTTCACTTATATTTACTTCGTCAGTGAATTATGCTTATATTATATCTCTTACACCTTCCTTTAGATGCCTTCAGGTAAGTAAAGGACTGATTACATCACAAATTGGCACCAAACAAGGCTAAGAATGTTCAAATAACTAATTTATTTCACCTTTTTTGACAAGGCGTATCTCAAACTCCAAACCAGACACAATGAGAATATAATGGAAGAACCAGATCTAAATAATATTTTCTTGTTGTTTTGCAGTCAGGATTGAGCGAGGAACTGTTGAGTGACAATCAAGACTGAAGATAATCAGGAACATAAACACTGTTTTATTACTATTACCTTTCATTGGTATTTGTTTTGTTTTGATTAGGGGTGGAGATAATGAGCAGTGGGTGGGTGTGGGTGGGTGGGTGGGGGAGTTTGGCAGGACTGCTTGGATTCTGAGGCATAGTTACATGCGAGTAATGACCTTTATGGTGTTTAACCCTCATTCTTACAACATTTAAAGAGGCATGTGGTGCTTCAAACAACAAAGTATTACTGGCTGCTTTTATGAGACTTCTTTCTCAACTGAGTTCAACTTTAATTAATAAATTAACTATCAATCAATTGTAGATGTACACAATTATGAGTGGATATAAAATTAATACACATACAGTATTGTATAAAATCATGGCCTACTCTTTATTTATTTAATTTCTAAACAAAACTGGAAAAAATATTAAGAGGTATAGAGACAATGGGGCTCATAATAACTGTGCAAGTCCAGGTAGACCAACAAAACTGCCCCATCAGATAAACAGTACTTACGGCTTTGATCTTTGAGAGATGAAAGAAAATTGAATTTGTTTTTCTCCTATCAGGTGTTTTCAACATTATTTAATGTGTATAGGATTACTAGGATTACTTGTCCAACCAACATCTAAGACTGAACTTTGAAGATATCATTAAAATATATTCCTTGCACATACAGTATAAATAAAATATCCCTGCAGATTTCTTTGATAAACTGAAAGTGTTCTGAGAAAAATGGAATATGTCTGTAATAAAGGCAAAGGGTGGACACACAAAATACTGGTAAACGTGGTATTCTATTTAGTCGTTGAGGCTTCTATATAAAGTTGATGTGGCTATAAAAAATGTGACTATAAAAACACTTTAAACTTTAAAAAACCTCCACATAATGTAAAAGTTATGCCAACTAAAAGTTTTTCCCTAGAACCATGTGTCCAAGCCAATAACCATATAGGAACCTTTATTATTAAGAATGTATGGAACCTTTTGTGAAGATCCTATAAACTTTAAAAAGGTTGTTCATACTCAAGTGTATCAAAAAACACAAACGGCACACGGTACTAAAACAGATATGTGTGAATGGGAGTCATGACATATACAGACACATCGATTATGGCAGAGGACAGAGGATATCTCTTTCTGGTTCCCTCCCAGGCCATCAGCCTCCACCTTCCCTGCTGAGGAGGGCTCACTCGTGGGCCGGCGAGGGCCGGGAAACTCCGGTGATTTATGGAGCTCTACAGGCCTCACTGCCTCTCTCCTCAGCGAGGTCATTCGCACAAGTGGAGCCTCCTTGATTGCTTGCCCCCCTCTTTTATTTGGTAATCATAGATTGTTCATTAGGATTGATCGTGGCTGGAGTCATCCACCCCCTCGACCCCGTTTGGCTGGTTGTAACATCCTCTTCAGTGGGTTATGAGGTCGTAACCTGAATCGTATTGAGAGAAGTGAGTTGCTTTTTTTTTTTCAATAAAGATTTGTAGTGCACGTGTTCGGGGCAAAAACTGCCCTCAATGATAACACAAAGTAAATGCGATTTGGTACAGTCCAGTTCTCCACAAAGACACAAAGACGTTTGACTGCTACTGTAAACAAAAGGAACAATGCAATCAAAGAAGCCCAGGGAACCATTTTGTGATTCCAAAAGGGGCTGGGCGAATGATTTTGGCCTAATGAACAGACAGATCAAATTTCACAGTAGGCTTTACTGTTAGCAAAGAATACTTACAGTTAAGAAATGTTAGTGCGGCACACATAAGATATTGGCAAAGGTGATTTATTGAATGTATTTGATTTTCAAGTCTGTATGTGTACTTTTAACAATAAATGTGTTTATGCAAATTCAAAGTCAATGCAATTACAAAGATGATTGAAAAATGCAATGTGCTGAATAAAGTATTTATTAATAGAAATATAGGTAACAATTTACTTGAAGGCTATTTACATAGGACATGCATAAACTTTGAACAGTGTACTTATAAAGCAATACTTGAGAGTTTATAAACAGTTTACGCCTGCATTCTCTGAAGTAAATGACATTGTATTGACATAAGGGGCCTTAAACTAAAGTGACAGATATTAGTTCCAGTTCTAACGCTTTTATGAAGCATTATTTCCAAGCAATGGAACTTTTAAGGCAGAGGCTGAGTTATGAGACTGATATATGAGTGTGATACAATTGAACTTAAGCGATCATTTTCATACATTTTCCCATATTTATACATATACATTCAGAAAAAAAATAACACATCACCATAATTAATAAATAAACACAACTACAGCAAGAATTAACAAGAATTACTTGATATATTTTGAGTTAGTTTGAAGGACAAAGTTTGGTTCCAGATTTCTCCTGGACACCCCCGACATCATCACATGGATTTGATAAATTCCATCAGCGGCACACTTGATTTATCATAATGAAATATTTATTGAGCCAAACCAGGTATTAGATGATGACTAAAGATAATATTAGGCTTTCATGAGGAGACGTTTGGAAATGGTTAAGCAAACACATTGACATGTAAAATAACTACTTATTGTATTATTATTATTTGTATTTTTTGTAAAATAAGTGCTTCTCTGGGCAAATAAATAATCATTGCCAGGATTTTCCCAGGTGCCTTTAACGTATGCACAGTGCTATACATATACATACAAAAACACTGTACTGGAGTAAAAGTAAAAATACTCTTTTTAGAACAGAAGTTGCACAAAATAACTTGCTTATAAATGTACTTAAGCATCAAAATAAATACAATGTGTGTTGTTACAGTTATGTTAAATTAATTTGATGGCTGCAGTAAAAAGCAGACTTAATTATAATTATTCAGGTACTTTAAATCTGATTTATGTTGATATATAAGTTCCATTACTTGTGAATGATGTTTCATGACAGTGTTCTAAAAGGAACAAATGTCTCTTTAGTTTACAGCCTTTCATGTCAATACAGTGCCATTTATTTCATAAAACTTTTGTCATACAATTTCCTGCATAAGCTGTTCAAAAATAAGTATTGCTTTATAAATGTGTTATGCAATGCTTATACATGTGTTATGAAGTTAGCTTTCATATGAAGTGTAACCAAATATATTCCATCAACACAATTCTGAGTTTTTATCTATTTAGTTTCAGCAATAATTGTGTTCATGTAATAAATTTGACTCAGACTAGACATTTAAATCAAGTCAGTTCAACGCATAACTGAGTCTACTGTTGAATTCCTTCCTCTCAATAATTCCATAATAGACACAGTTTTATAGTAGTTACTGAATAATTGAAATTAGTTACTAAATGATAAGTCTCAAGATTAATGACTGAATAACAAGAGTTACTGTCTCTATGCTGACAAAATCAGAAGCACACTAGTTGGGTTTGCACTTATAAAGTATTTTCTTCTATTGTACTGAGCAATCCTATTTTCTTGCCTATGCAAATAAACAATTTCCTCCTACTGACCATCTGTCTTTCTGTGTGCCGAGTGTGGACTGCTGATTCACCTTGAGGGTCTCGCTGCACTGCCCTCTCTCTCTCAATCAGGTTGACCATTATTAAATTCGAACCTGGGGCCTGCTGCATATGGAGAAAAGGGCATGGTGGCGGCCTGGCCCCTGCAAGTCAAGGCCGGGGCCCGGGTTTGTTTTCATCACGACAAAGCACCCAAATCGTGTCACTATGAAGTGGGCTATATAAATGCAAATGCTATTGGGCATCTATTAGAGGGCTTGGGAGAAGGGGGCTGTATGTAAATGTCCTATAAGAGGCTGGCGGGGCACTCATCCCAAGCCGATTACTATAGCCCTCGGTGAAAGGCGGAGCAGCACAGTGGGGTGGGGGGGAGGAGTGCCAGCACTTCGTGCTAAATCATGGCGAACAAGGTGAGAACCTGGGTAATTGAATAGTTGCGGAGTCCACCTTTGATTTATTGTATATGCAAGAGGGACGCACGGGCGAGAAATTGCTGTACACATCCATATGGTGCGGTAGAGGTTTGTTCTGATTGTACCCTTTGCTCGATAAACTGTTTTGGACTGTGATGTATGTACGGCATGCGAGAGGTGGCAACGAGCTCAATATAAAGTATTTTAGCTGGTGACTTTTATTATAATTTGATTCCAAAAGAAAATCATTGCAGTGTTATGGTTCAGAGTCAGAGACCACTGTACATGAAATTACTTTACCAAGTTCTAATATTGGGCAGATGCATTACAGCAACACTAGCCTGCTGAAGTGAATAATAATTATTTATGTGTATATTTCTGCATCCTTCATGTAAAATTCACTTAATGGTGTAAAGTACAGTTACCTGACTTCTCCCTGCCTTTGTCTAATACTGGGGAGATGCCGCTCTCTAGTGATGAAACAGAAGAAGTACATCTGTCTATGACCAAGTCTAATCGTCTGACAACAGGGTTCAGTCCCCTCAATCTTGGATCAGAAGACAAATATGTAGAGTGAAATGTTAATAGGTGTTTATTTGTTCTCTGTAATGAGCAAGTACAGCAGCTTACAATACTTCAGTGTGAACAGAACTGTAAAAGGAAATGATACACATGGCAAATAAATATTACATTCAGACATACCATAAACAAAGACAACATGCTAACACTTTACTTGAATTCTGCTACAACCATGCCATAAACATGTCATGGCAGATGTCATATGCGTTGTCATAACAGATTTGTTTAGCAATATAAGATTGTATGCAAAAGTTTGAATACCCCAAATAAATGTTTGTTGATTTTTAAGTGAAGATAAGCAAAGACATCCTATACAGGGAACAAACTAAAATATAGCATTTTCCTGCAAAGTTTAGAGCAAAGTACCTATTTATTTGCTGATTTGTACATTGGGAAAAATTAAACATACAGTAAAAATGTGCCATAACTTTTGTACAGCTAACATTTTATGATTTTTTTCTTCCAATATGTGACATTCAGCATACAACAAAAAGTTGTGCATTAAAATGTGCAGAAATGGGTTATCTGTAGAGGATGTTTTAACTTATTTTTACTTTAAAAAAATCAACAAAACATGTAATTTGACCAGGGGCACTCAAACTTTTGCATACAACTGTAACAGTGACATGTTACCCTTGACAGTAATTGTCATGACATATGTTTGATGTCATGTGACATGCTAATATTTGCTAAATGCACTCTAGTTAGCCATCATGACGTCACACGTTATGACACCTATCATGACAATTTATGCTAATGGTATCATGACACTGTTATGTTACTAGACATGATATGTCATGACAACTCATGACAGCATACGACATCTGCCAAGACATGTTTATTTCATGATTATGTCAATGTTATGTGGCAGGGTTCAAGTATTACCAAATCTGCATACTGTTGCCAGGCCATGCCTATATACTTACATACTGTGACATTTTGGTCTTAAGTCATTTCATTGCAAAAGCCATGCTTGAAATTATTCTTTTAATGGTCAGTTTTTCATGAAAGATTAGACTTAGTCCAGAACCACACAGCATCTTTACTCTCATTTGACACTGTCTTGATTTGATCAAAACTATATTACTATACTGTTGGTTCAACTGCATAGTAGAAAGGATCAACAGCCTACTTGTGTTGTGAATCATTTGGTCCTGGTTGGAATATTTTTGCATAACCACATCATCCCATCCTACAGAGAGAGAAGAAAAAATAGGAAAATGAAGAGATGAGTACCCACTCACCATGCACTTTATTAGAAATATCTCATGCTTATGGTCACAGGTCAACCTACCTTATAGACCCACTGTATAGGTTTACAATTACAAACTGCAGCCCATCTGCTGTCCAGCATAATATGTCAGCCACCCTTTATAGCAGGGGTTGACTTCAGTCATGGAGGGCCACTGTCCACCACAGTTTGGTAATTCCCCAACTCAAACATATCCACTAGTCCTGACAAAGACAAATGAGTTGATTCAGGCATGTCTGAGCAGTAAAAATCACCAAACTGTGCTGGAGCTCTAAGACTGAATGGCTATCCAGACCAGAGCTAAACAACCTGGCTCTATACTGTCTGTCATTGGCATCATCCCAACACTGACCACTGATGAATGACTAGAGGATAACTGACAAAAATGTGTAAGCAGATGTTCCACAGTCTCTAACTGTGCTCAGGCTTGGGGGGGGGCATCCTTCATTTATTTAATTTCCAGTTAAAACAGTCATTACACATTATTCTTTTTTCAGGAGATGTTTCCAAGGAGACATAAGATATAACATAATCCACTTGCATAAGGAAGGGAAAGGTTACAAGAACAAAAGAGTTTCCAAGACTGCAGTGATTGCAGCGTGATTAAAAGATATAGAGAAAAAGGGACTCCTAACAAGCATATAAGACCTGGTAGCAGGGCCGGATTAGGAGCATTTTTCAGGCCAAGAATGTAACCCAGGCCACACACACACACACACACAAATACACATATTTTTTACAGTATTATGCAAAGTCTTAAACTGTTTAAATCTAATTACCTGGGCAGTGTAAGTATTTTTTCTTGTAAAAACTACTGTATGGATCATTCTACCTCACTGGTTCCAAGTCAGAGTTGAAAACATATTTTGGACTTTTAACAGACTTGGACTTTAGACTAAAATCCTTTTGCTTTGAATGACCCTATACCTTAATTATGTTCATTTTATTAATTAAAATGATTCAACAATCCATTTTGTCACTAACAATATACAATAAAAATGTTATTAAAATTCTACCATGTTTAGGGAGTAACTGTTTTGGTAGTGACAATTTTAGTTAATTTTGAGCAAAAAAACACTGGCCAGTACATGACTAGAAAACACAGATTTGAACAGTTGCATGTAAAATCATAATATTTTTCATTAAAGCACAATACATTGCAGAAAATATGCATTTCATTAGTGAAAGCTCCTAATGTTACATACTGATTTTCAGAATTTGGGACAAATTTACTTCAAAACAATTGAATCTAACTGCTCACCATGTGGCCACGAAGAACATGGATGCAGTCTCATTTCCTGCTCTAAAATTCAGGGGTGTGGCTAAAATAAGGCTCCGCCTATGGACTTAAACTTCCAGTTTCCAGTGTTCCAGTATTAAGCTCATACGGTTTACTATGCACATGCTTGAAAAAATATTTTAGGCCAATTGTGTGTAGACTACAGGGCAGGGATGCAAGAGGGTAGGACGTTTGATGACATATGAATGGTTGTAGCTGTGCTCTGCAGTTACAGTATAGTTCATCTTTGTATTTGGCCTGACTGCCTGGGCCAACTGACAGGCCAGGCGAGTGGGAAATCTCCCAGTCTTCCTGATGGGCAGTCTGGGCCTGTCTGGAAGACCACTAAAACAGTCAACATCAGATACACTGTACTTAAAGCTTAGATGTGTAAAAAAAATAGGTGAGAGATGGGACAAAATCAAGCTCCACTCTTGCTTCTAATTTGAAAAGTTTCTGTCCATCCTTCCACAACTTAGGTTCAAAAGGATGTGTAGCTGTTAAGAAGCTGTTATTGAGAAAAGTAAATAGATGAAAAATAAGAATATTCAAAAAATCAAACAAGAAAAGCTGCTAGTATTCTGAGAACAAAGCACTGACCACCCCAGAGTCCTGACCTCAACATCACTGAATGTGTTTGAGATTACTTGGATAATAAAAATCAAAAAAAACAACCAACCAACTTCTAAGACTGAACTTTGGTGGTGTGAAAAAAATATCCCTGCAGATTTCTGTGAAAAGAAAGTCTCCTGAAAAGAATGGAAGCTGTAAAAAAAGCAACGAGTAGGCACACTAATTACTGAAAATTCTGAAATTATGTTTGGTTGTTGAGTTTTTTGTGTAATTATCTTTTAAATATATGTTTTCTGCTTTTTTTCCTGATCCTGTGAAATGATTAAGTTAATTGTTAAGTCCTTAATTTTTATTTAGTCTACGATTGAAATAAAGGATGCGTGGTCTCTGACTTTTGCACAGTACAGTATGTCTGTGGTTACCTGTACTCCTTCAGTACTGACAGCAGAGCAGGGTTGGATCTGCCAAATTCGGTCTCTAATAGTGTGAAGGCTGAGCCCCTCAGCCAGCTCGGATGCGGATGCTGCAGTCATCAAATCTTGTTTGTTGGCAAAAATTAACAATGGCACCATGCTTAACTTCTCCTCCTCCAGTAGTTCAGCCAGCTCCTGTTAAAATGTATGAGAGAAAGACTATGAGTAGACATTTCTGAAACTCTTTCATAATGCTCCACTTTGTTCCTCAGAGCTTACCTGGCCTGTCTCCTCGAACCGTTTCCTGTCTGCGCTGTCAATCACATAGATCTGTGAGAAAGAATTTTATATGTCATCAAAATGTAAAATGACTCCCTTATGATAGAGAGCTACATAAACTGATCTTGAGTTGCATAAATTCATTAATCTGGTGATCATTTGTACTTCTACTTGTATTTGTATCTTAAAGGGCCCATATTATGGAACACCAAATTTTCCTCACTTTTTTAAATAAAGAAGATGTACAACTTTTGAAATGTATTATTCACCTGCCAGGCCAAAATTGCCCCTGTTAAATTCATTGTTTTTGTGATGTCACAAAAAACAACATATTTACATATATACCTATACCAGCCTACAGCAGTTTAGTCACCCATTCACAATGTTATACAGAATGTTTCAGCCCGGACTGCTTTTGAATGAGGCAAAACTAGGGAAGCAAATCAGAACAGAGCCCATTTACGTATAGTGGTACGCAAAAGTTTGGGTACCCCTGATCAAATGACATGTTTTTGATGTGAAAATAAGTACACATCCTCTACAGAGAACACACTTTAATTCAACATACTGTAAAATATAAAACATAAAATGCGGCCTGTGCAAAAGTTTTTAAGATGGTATGTTTTTTCTGCACCAAAATTTGCAGAAAAATGACACTTTTAAGTATGTTGCTTGCAGATAATGTATTAATACTTTACTTTCACTTATAAAGTCAACAAAACATGCACATTGACTAGGAGCTTTAAAATTGTACATATGGCTTAATGGCATGGTAACAAAAACAACCTGTTAATTCTAAGGAATAAAGAGAAGTTGGTTGTTTTTGGATACAACAAATCACACAAATGTCATAAGTGGAAAAACTGTAAACTCAAATGTAGGATATGGGCCCTTTAATGCATTTTAAATAAAGGTACCAAGAGATCTGTATTCTCAAAATAATTCCTCCAGTAAGGTCGGATCTTCCTCTGGCCCCCGATGTCCCAGACATTCAGCTTGAAACCCTGAGACTGAACGCTCTTTATGTTAAAGCCCTGGAGAAACACAAAAATGTATTATATACATGATGCAGAATGTAATGACTCATGTAAAATTACAGTACATTTTCCAAAACAACTTAAACAGATGTACAAAAGTAATAGGTCACAGTAACTACTTAAAGGGAAAAATCACCAATTTTTCAAAAGTTCTTCAACTTTCAATCATTAAGATGTCAAAAAAGTAATTCAGAGTGGTTTGATGTGGTCAGATTTTCTTTACTGTGGTGTTGATGGGAATCAGGGGTCTACAACAGAGGGTCTACAGCCATTTTGTTTACTATCCCAAACACTCAGTGAGTTTTTTTGTAATGTTGATAATGGTAAAATAGAGGTAAATCTAAAAAATAAGATTCCTTTAGGGACTATTTTGCCCTTTAACTCCTTGCATGTGCCACTCTGCAATAAATACATTTATAAATGCAAAAATATATACATTTTAGGAGAAAAACTCAGTAAAACAGTGTCTCAGACATTAGGCAAAGTATTCGTAGTCATTTCATGTAATAATTTCTGTGAGGTAAGTTTAAAAGGCATTCGGACATCTGGTTCCTATCACCACCACTGCGCAATTGACATCAAATCACTCTGAATGACTTTATATCATATCCATACCTGAGTAGGAGTGATGTGGCTGATGTCCTCTGCTGCCAGCTGTTTCAGCAGCGTGGTTTTGCCTGCATTGTCCAGTCCCAGCAGCAGAATGCGCACTTCCTGATCTGGAGAGTTTTTAAGTTTCCTCAGAACAGACAGCAAGCCCTAAGCCACAATTCAATACACATTAACATGATGAACAGTTTTCCTGTATGGACTGACCAGTTTTATACTTGTTGTGTTTCATGGAGCAAAGTGGACACTGTTCGATGTCCAGTTCTAAACAGTTCTGAAGTAAAGCAGTTCCCTCCTGGCCTGGTTTAGTGCAGAGTCACTAATCCTCCTCTTACACTGCAGACAGGCAATGACTCAGTTAACTCCTGTTCATAGTAGCCATTAAATGCAATTAGTGCCTTGCATTCTGGAGGTCCCTCAATTGAAATATGCAGAACACACATTGATGAGCCAAAACATTATGACTGCTCAGAGATAAAGCTTTGACTATCTCATCACAGCATATGCCAAGGTCTGGGATATATGAGATGGTAGGTGAACAGTCAGTACTAATAATTAACATATTAGATGCAGGAGTTTTTGAAGATCTGAGCAACTCTGACAATGGTCAAACTTGTCATGCTATGGCCGGACGAATGGGTCAGAGCATCACCAAATGGCAAAGCTTGTGGCTACCAGTCAAAAACAACAGTGGTCAAAAGGAGGACAAATGACGAAAAGGTTTAGGGTGTTGGGCGCCCAAGGCTCACCAGAGCGAGAACAACAAAGCCTATCACATGGGAGTACTGATTTTTAACAAAACAACTGAAAATCCTAATTTAAATGTTGATAAAAGCTTGACAAAAAATCTAATGGGTACTATTAGATTTTCGTCCAAAGTGCGACTACACAACATTTCATCACTTTATACCAATTAGATCAAGCTTTGTAGCATTTTTCCTCATCATACTAAACTTAGTTATTGCACATGAATAGGTTAATGTAAATGCACGTATTGTGGCTACTTTTAAGATTGACCACATGAGCCACAGAGGCCTTTCCAGATGTAGCTGAAGGTCTTGGTTGCCAGTTACTTTTTGAAATGTTGTATAAATTAAAAGGACTTTGTACAGCAAATGTACAACACAAACTTTTTAGAGTGCTACAATAATCTATTTGTGACAAACCCCCTCTAAAGGGAAATTACACTGATTTTTCAAAATGTGTGTATAAACTAACATTTGAGATGTAAAGTCATTCACAGTGGTTTGATGTGCAATGGTTCAGTACTTACAGAATCCAATTTCTTTCCAGTGGTAGTGATGGGAACCAGGGTTTTGCGATATTTTAAAGCAAGTATAGCCATTTTATTTATCTAAAATGACCAGTGAACCTGCCTTTTTCTGTCTTCTGTCTGCTATGTTCTATATATAAGTTTTCTTTGAGGAATATATTCCCTTATAATGACCTGCAGGTACGTCTCTGTCATGAACAGATTTTTAAAAAACACATTTTAGGCCAAAACCTTAAAATGACTGTAAATCTAACCTTATGGTCAAACATTATCTGAGGCATAAGGCACAATTTTTCATGTAATACTGTTTCATATACATTTCTATGGGGTTGCTTTAAATCCATGAAACACTACAACATCTGATTTTACTGCTTCACCACCGCTGTAAACAATTCTGACTGTATATTATTCCAGAACGTAGCAGTTCACATTAAACCTCACATTAAACTGACTTTGTTTACACCTTAACCATTTAATTATGCGGATGGTAGAATTAACCCTTAAACACTTCAACATATGTGGTGAAATCCTGCTTCAGTTTGATAGAGAATGTGCTGTATGGTTCTATATAGAATATTTCTGAAAATGGTTCTATGGGGCACCAAAAAGCGTTCTGCTATTGTTACGACATCAGGCTTGTAACAAAAAGATTCTGTGTAGAACCATATACAGCACATTCTCCATCAAACTGAAGCAGCATTTCATCATGTGAACCATAAGGCATGAAATAGTTCTATATAGAACTCATGGTTCTAAATAGAAGCATTACCTTTACTAAAGAACCCTTGAAGAACCATCTTAGGTAAAACGTGAAACAAACTGAAATAACACAGAGAAACGCAGCACTCGTAAATATAGCCATGACACCTGCAGATCCACGGAGCTGCTGCGTTAGAAAGCCTTCAGCCAATAGCAAAGCTTCTTGAGAGGCGTTCCACCAATCACGCTAAGCTTCGTTCTGATGAAGATTGACACAGATTTAACCGGGCTTGCTGGGAACGTACATGTGCAGCTAAAGATACAAGAATAACCTGAGAACACATGAACAAGTCCTTAGCCTAGTTTCTAAAACCTATGGGCCGATTTATTGTGAAGACACGGACTAACTTTACTTCCAGACTGAAATGGAGACGCCCCCACACCATTATCAATGTAATTTAACCAGTGTCGTAATCTAGTACATATAGGCTATGAACAGCAACAGCTTGTTTTAAAATCTTACCAGGCAAGTAAATTAACCCATTCGACGGCTATGCTAATATGATACGGAAAATGCCACACGTTCTGCTTGACCTAAAATGATGAAATCTTGTATAGCTGTAACTTGGATTAACATAAAAGTGTCCATCACAGTTTTGTGATTATATGTCATTTTAATTTTATTTTCTTTTATAAGCTTTTCATTTACACTCAAACTGGAATTGTCCACCGTTTTGTTAACAATCAGCTGTCACACCAGACCAAAATGCCAAATGTATTATGATAAACGATAAAAAAAACATATCGTATTATTTTATTTTAGATTTTGTGCTCAGACAAGTTCTTGGAATATACACACCAATGGAAATGTAGTATTTCAAATATGGACACAAATGGGTTATCTGATAAATTAGAGTGAGTGTGGATGTATGGGAAGATTCTCCACACGCATACTGTCTAACAATATATCTGCTACATTAAATTTTAAATAAAATACTCGGTCATAAGGTGTTGATTCTTTACAGTGCTGCCCTAAAGCAGAAAAACAGGAAAGGCACAGCAGCTTCAGCAGTTCTGCTATGCAAGTGCAACAGGTGACACAGGCACATATACGAAAGAAACTCAATAGCCGGAGATATAAGAGCAACGTGACCACGAACTAACACGGCCGCGTTTCTGCCTCCCTGCACTGCTAACCTGCTAACAACAAAACTGGTAGCTAGTGTGTGACAGGGCATTGTTACTGGTCCTGCTGTTTTGTTTTCCTCCATCATTCTCGGTCAGACACGCTACTCACCATGTTTTGGTCCGCTTGTCGCTGTGTCCTGCAGATCCAGGATTTGACATCAGTCTGGCCTGAGCAAGCTGTCAGCCTCTATCTGTGCCACATGTGACGTCCTACTAAGCCTGAACAACGTTCGTTTGTCTGCCACTTCAGCACAGCTATAAGTTCCTTTTCACTCAGAAAAGCGTGTCTCCATTCATTTTTCTTCAAGTGCTAAATGGTAGTGTGTGTGGGTACCATGAAATCATATGTACACCTTTAAAGAATTCATTAATTACAATTTATAAGAACGACTAAAGTAATTTCAACTTCTTTACATCCTTTTAGAAAACTTGATGGAACTAATAAATTATACTTTAAACATACTATTTATTAGTAGTAGTATATTAGTATTAGTAGTAGCAGTCTAGTAGCAGTAGCAGTAGTAGCTGTGGTGGTAGTAGTGGTATATGTTTTATTTATATAGCCTTTTTCTTTACAGAGCATCCCAAAAGGCCAAGAATGAAGCAAGGATATCACAAGGAAAAAAAGAAAAAGAAGTGCAAAATAGAAAGCAAAAAGGAAAACCTGAATATATATATATATATATATATATATATATATATATATATATATATATATATTAAGATAAATAACTGCAAAGTTAGTTCATGAGGAAAAGGCAAAAACTGACAAGGACAAGGACAAGAAAAAAGACAATCATAACAAAAAATGGGACTACAACATGCAACAAAAGCTGACTATAAGGCTGAGGCAAATGAGTAGTATCGGATGAAAAGGCGTTTTATCAGTGCATATTTAGCGCAATCGAGCAGTTTCGTGAAGTACTGAAACTTGTTACGCCTGCTTGTTTATATTAGACAGACAATCTTAAATTTGACGATTTGGTGAACAGAATATGACAGGGTGCAATAATGACACAGAACAAGACACGAACAGAATAAACGGAATAGATTAATAACAGAGCAGAATGTAACAGTGGCATAATCCACCCGTGGAACATTCTCGCAAGTGAGAAATTGGATTTCCGCGCGCTCGCCCGCTGCAAGCCTGTCTGTTTATATACGGCGTGAAAACCGGCCACGTGACGCGGTATAGGGGTCATACGCCTCTGGCAGAGCTCCAGGAACTCTGTTTGGATGAAAGAATTCCTGACGGGAAAGGGGATATGTTTAGATATCTGCTCTGGAATGAAAATGTCGCCAGGCCTACAGACTGCCCTTATGTGAAGCAACACTGCCGCCTGCAGGCAAGCGCGGACAATCGCTCGGCTGCCATTGCTTTCCCCAGCCTGCCTGTCTGCCTCGGTGCAGTTCGAATGTGAACAAAAACATGTCGCTCGACTCTTCGTCTAGTGATTCTGCGGATACTTTCTAACAGTTTAAACCAGAGCTATATGATTTCCGTCGCTTTTGTGGCGAAGAACCTCGAAAGATGGGGCAGAAAACGCTGGGATCAATTGTAGGTCTGCTTTGCACGGGGACCTGTTTGGCCCAGGTAAGCTGATATGTGTGTTTTTGATGCGGGGCCGCCTGTAAATCAAGCTCCGGGATCACAGCTGGAACTAGGCCCTCTATTGTGCGGTTTTGTTTAGTTTCATCTCGTTTCCCTCACAAAGGAACTTGGCACGGAGACGTATTAAATTCAGCTGCGAGGAAAATACAACAGGACGCTTAATTTGAGCGACTTGCTGTATTTTCTTTATTTCTGTTAACGAAGAATCATCCCTGTTCTTTGTTAGAGATTCTTATTTTATTGGCTTGCGTTCAACAGATTGCTAACGTATGCTAGCTAACCGCGCTAGCCGAATCGTCTAACGTTAGCCGGCTAACGGTAATAGCATCAAGGTGAACAATAGTTTCAATAGTTTGGCTGTTTTGAACAGTCGACAGTGGTGACATTCGGAAGAAATGTTTGAGAATGACATATAGTGTAAATTATGTAGCTAGAGAATATTTTAAACAGCCAGCTCTCTGTTGTTTTGTTTCTCTTGGTTAACGTTAACGCTACAGTTTTACGAAAAGATAACATTAACGTTAGCTAGCTAGCTGGCTAGCCGTCCATAACAACGACGAGTAACATTACTGTTATAACGGAAGTGGTTAATATCCCAACTGTGCGTTTTTACAGAGAAAATGGTGGCTAACTGAATAGTCAGCTCGTTGTGAGTGACAAAAAAGACTTTTTTGCCCATAGTCGGCCGTTACGTTAGCTACATTTTTAGCAATATCACATAAGTGTCCGGCGTTCCCAACATTTTGTGTTTGTCTCTTTATATGCAGTGCTAAGTTACTGAGAAACTTCAGCTAACTAGATAACTCCCTCAGTTGTTTGCATTTAGGTTGGCTAATAACATTTACCGGCACCATAGCTTCATGTCTTCCTTCTTTCCTCAGTGTTTCCGATTTTAAGGGCTGGTGTCTAGGACGTGGGCTAAGCTTTGTAACTAAAGGAGTGTCAGTGCTGTCTGTCTTTCATTTTCTGTGGACACTTGCATATAATAACGAAAATCTTAATCTTAGGTTATTTCCTAAATAATACATTTAAAACAGTACATGTTAATTTTGGTAGTGGTCAAAAAAGTAATTGCCGATGTTTAAGTGCAAACGTAAACAGTGCTCGCTAGCACAAAACAATTTGGCCACAAGTTCTCCCTTAAAGTGAGCTGCATAATGTCTTTTCTAATTGGATGAAAAAAAAAATCCGTAAATGGAAGTTGAGTCCTAAATCCTAAGTTCATCACTTTCGTTTTGGGCACTTGCAAATTTTAAGTTCATATTTGCAGCTTGAAATGTATCCTAAGACATTTGACCTAAAATAAGTAGTTTCTTAATATGTTTTATGCTAGCTGTCCAAAGGTCTTTGCATAATATTTCATGTTCTACTGAATACGTTACTTTGTTTACCTAATGCTTGTCTTCCGTGAAAACACTTGCATATTATCTGCAGTTCAGCTGTGTTTATGGCTGTGGCGCATGTATTTCACACTTGGAGAGCAGCTTCAGATAAATTAGAAAATGCTTTCTGTTTTCTACATAATAGTTAAGTGAATGGTCTAGTTGTGTTGACCCAATGGTGTTGAGGTCTGGCATGTTAGACTGTATTATATCAGATATGCTGTATGTATAGTAAATGATTGACCATCAATTCAAATTCATGTTCTCTCATTTATTGACTCGCTGTATGTATGTTTTCACAGGGAAAGGAGTTCTGTTTTGGTGTGAACAATGAGAAATATAGGTGTGAGATGGGCTACTGTTGTGGGGAGACAGAATGCTGCACATACTACTACGAGCTGTGGTGTAAGTGTTTTTCGCTGACCTGTTTCACACATTGCCCTCCTTTGTCTTCTTTCAGTCGGGACCAGACTGATTTTATTTGAATTAAAAATGTATTGTTACACATAGAGCTCTCCAAGATTTTAGTCTTTGGGTGGTCTTTCATTTTTTTTGTACTTTTCATATTTTTTATTATAATAGTTAGCAATGTATATATTTTTTTACCTGTGTTGCATTTGTTAGCTGTATTATGTTGAAAATCTTATTTAACAAAGCTTTTCCTATTTAATGCATGTTTATGCATTCTCTGCGACATGCTCAGTAAGCTTGTCAAATACTTCCACCAGTGATGCCCTCTGTTCCTTCTGTTTTACCAGGCATGTTATGTAGTCTTAAAATAGATTAACAGGAAGCTTATTCATTGGTGCACTTAGTTAAGTGCAGTGTGTGTGTATATATATTTGTGTGTGCATTTATTCAGGGTTCTGGTTGGTGTGGACACTCATCATTATGCTGAGCTGCTTTTGTGCATACCGACACCGGCGTGTGAAGATGCGACTTCAGCAGGAGCAGAGGCAGAGAGAGATCAGCCTCATGGCCTATCAGGGAGCATCCAGCTCTTTCATCTCCCCACCACCAATCAACCTGCGTGAGTGTACTTGCTTGAGCCTTAGAGTAGTGCATTATCCCCTTGCCAGAAAAAGTTCTTGGAGCATCCAACTCAGGGTTTGTTGTTTTGTTGGAAGGGTTGTTATAGAAGGAACCTTGAGTGTCTGCTCAGGCTGCCTGTAACGTAGCTCTGAAATGAATAAACCAGCTGTTTGTTTTGGCGGTTTATTTTGAAAGGTGCTGATTACGTCTGGGTATGTATCATTGTGGGAACATGGCTCGTGCTGCTAAGGGTGTATGTGTTGCCACCTTAGTGCACAACTTGGGCCAAATCCCAGCGCAGTATTATGTTGTCTCTCACTTCCCCTCGTCTGTTCATGCTGCAGAGGGATTGTTTTTCAACTTGCTGTTTAAGTTCAACTAAAGTAGCCCCAGAGTTGAAAAATTTTGATATGGCTACCAAAGTGTGTTCTTTTTACATAATGTTTATCTTTCGAAAGTAAATTGATAGATGTTTTTTCTGAATTAGTTGCACCCATTGTTAAACAGTTTGCTTCTTATTGTTGTGCTTGAACTAAACATATTCTCTTATTCATTTTCAGGTTTCTGGACAGACTGCAAGCTCCCTGATTATGAGGAAGTAGTAGGCCACCCCCCAACGCCCCCTCCACCTTACTCTGAGATGCCCCCAGAAATCTTGCCCTCCATCCACCCATCTGTAAATCACTCAGAGTCAGCTGTGGTGTTGGAGCGCCCTGTAGAAGAGGTGCAAGCTGAGAACCGAGTTTCTGACTCACTGGAACAAGACCCTGCAGCAGTTGCAGCCCCGTCAGGATGTGAGGAGGGCGGGGGACCGGACGTCCCCTTGGAGGAGGAGTTGAATACCCGGCGGAGGCACGTGACTGGCGACTCAGGTATTGAGGTGTGTGTGTGCCAGCTGGATGCAGATGAGTGCTCCGGGCCTGAGGAGGATGAGGGCAGGCTGTGCCAGGTGGCTGGTGGTGGCTGTTGCTCTGAGCAGGAGGCCCTCAGACCCAAAGAGCGCTCGCACTCACCTGAACCCTCTAGCGCGCTCAGCGGAGACCGTCTGGTCTGATTCACACCTTGCAACGCTTAACGGTTCCAGCAATACGACATGGGGAAGGGGGACAGCAAAAGGTTTTGTCATTGTTAGCCTCATGACCAAGTCGATTATTGAAGGTTTTTTTTTTTTTGAGCTAACGGGTAGGGAGAACCTTTACATGCACATGGAAGGACATTGGATGATGGCTTTTGCATTCAAGTAATATCTAAATGAGTGACTTTTTTCCTATGTCAAATTTTTTTTCTGGAGTGGACTTTTTTTGGTGAGGCTAAGGTTTCAATTTGCCCGTTTCCATGAATCACTGTTGTTTTGCTCATTTTGCCATGAGTTTGAGTAAAGTGCTGCGATTTAGAGTGGAAATAGCAGCACTTTGAAGTAGAGCTTCTTCATCCCAAAGCACTCAGCCACATTGCAGCAGTCAACCACAAATGAGCATTCCCAACCACTCTGTACTTTGTCTGTGTGGCTTGGATTTGGACCTCTATAACTCAACCACCCCACCCCCCACCCACCGTGACATTTTGCTTCAGCCATAGCATCATAGCCCAGCGGTCACTGACTCTCATCACATGGGAAAATGCTCCAGGAAAAGCGTCCCCCTAGCGCAGTGGCGTCGAGGTCTGACTGCATGCTTTGTTTTTCACAAGCCTCTGCTAATGAGAGCACAGCTGCGGGGCTGACATCAGCCGAGCTCCGTCCCCCCAGGACCAAAGTGCCTCTCTGTTAAAGACAAAGAGAAGGGACTGGACAGCACAGCTAAACCACAAGACAGCTCCTTCTAGATGACACTGTTGCGACATACTCACACACTGGCACACCCCCAGACACACCCCTGCCCCTTGGCTCAGAAACATGCTGTGCTCAACAGGGGGTCAGAAGCCAGCAGACGAGTTATGCTATGACCACTGCTCTGGTTTTGGGGGCGACACTGCTATGTGCCAGCTTCTACTTCAGCCCCCCCACGGATGCTGTGCCTGCAAAGTTGACATCTATAAAAAGCCAGTGGTTGGCTAGCTTCTTAACAGACTGATAGTGATATAATGTGTGGCCAAGTCATCCCTCCTTGGGGTGTGGAAAGGGGGTGCTTAAGCTCTTCTAACAGCAGGGTTTTGCTCTTTCAGCCGTGAGAGAAGAAACAGCACACATTGCGGTTTGGAAAACAGGAGGGAGGAAATTAACAGCTGTGAATACTTCTATGATGTGCTAAACGTCAGATTTTTTTCATGAGCTCACGGTTAACAGTAGCCATTTTGTACTTGCCACTCTTAGAAACAAAGCTATCTCTGTAAGGTGCCCTGATCTCTCGAGTTTTAGACCACTTCTGTAAAATGACTTGCATTGAGAAAATGCATGTGTGCAACTGCAAGTACATTTCTCTTTTCTTGCTATGATGTGACACATCGAAGAGGTTTTTCACAGAAAAGCAGATAGACCCAGCCTTGACCAGTACTGCTGCTACTTCTGCTGTTGCTGCTATTTTGACCCTTTCTTGATAGGCTTGAGATCTCCGTGTGCGGGTATGTTTTGGTTTCCTCTCACCCAGATCTCACCTCCCCTAACCCATTTCAAAGCGTTGTAATGAAATAAGCCGCTGTTACTGCTTAGGGTACACTCTTCTAGCTGACTATCCATGACCAGCACATAGAGGCAGCGTGTGCCACTTGTGATATTTTCCGTTCATGTGGGCTGCCTCAACAGTGCAAAGTCAGCTCAGCTGTATGCTTCCCTATATATACATACACATGTGTGGAGGGGTGTTTCATATTTTATGTCTGCTTTCCCCGCAGAAAGGCACTTGGAAACGACCGTCCTGTGGAACGTGTGACACCTGCCACCACAAATAATGGGAGCAGGAAAACACTCAGCTCTCACAGTGTCCTGGAAGTCCACTTGTGGCTTCACCACTCTGCACTGATTGCATTCAGTGGCTATTATTAGTGCTTGCTCTCACTGCTGACTTATTCTTATGTGAATGAACCGACTAGATGCAAAACTTAGATGGCTTGTTTATATTTAACCTCATACTTTCATATGTGTGGATTTATAACCTGTGAAGAGGATGGACACTTTGAAAACGGCTACTGCTTCTTTTGTGGCAGATGTTTTGAGGCACCGCAAGCTGCCTTTCCAAGGTTATTATAGTGCTGATAAGCAGGGGCAGTCCCACGTTTAGAGCATGTCAGGTGGTGGGGCGCTGAACTGGTTGTCCTGCAGCGTTGGCGGTATTGCCTTATTGTGGTCATTTGTGGTAATTAGAGTAATACACAAACATCTTTACTTATGGATTTTAAGTTAATCTGTATGAGCATATGCTCCATAATCATACGTAGAAACTTCAGCTTTAAGTTTAGAATGTCTGAGTTATAGAGTGTTGGTTGTGACGTTATGGATATGGTTCAGGTATTTTAAACAGGTGAAGGCATGATATGTGTGTTCAGTAGTGCAGGTAGTTTGTTGTTCCTCCCTCTCCACAAAGCCTGTTTAGAAAATACTGGTAGAACCTTGAATTTTTGGAAAAAATGATGCGTCATTTCTGAAATGACCATAGTGATTGGTCTAGCTTTGAGAAGTTTGAAGGTGTTGTCCAGTTGATATGTTGATCTTCAGTTGCATGTCTTCTGCATAGCAGTGTGATCTAAATGAGATTTGCTAAACGTAACGTTTTGTTGTTGGGGTGTTGTGGTGTGTGTGTCTGAGATACGGTTGAAAATTAGGGAACGGGGTCTGATGGCACTCAGACTCTGCATAAACCCACAAGAGCGTGGGAGAATATTGCCAAACCAATATGGCACTACATGTTTACCTGTATAAAAGGGCTAGAAAATAACACAAACCTTTGGTTTGAGGTTCATGTGATTTATAGGGTATATGGAAGAATACATGATTGTACACTTTAGGGCCTGTTTCCTAAGAGCATTTGTTTGATGGCAGTATCACTTTATGTGATGCTTTTGGGAAAGTGGACCCCAGATTATATCTGCCTTTTGTGTAATACTGTACTTCATGTGTACTTAGAGACATGCAATGCATCTGATTCTGTCCTCGACCTGTGGGAATATCCCTTGAGTGTCTGTGGAACTTAGCATGACAGCGATGAGAGCTAACTTTGTGCCTCTTGTGGTCCCATTTCACCGAATGGCTTGAACGTGGCAACAGAAACTTTGGTGACTGAACTGTTTAGTCTAATCCTTCTTTTAAATGAGGGGCGTCATGTCTTCTGCAATCACATTTTCAGTTCCGTTTCAGAAATTGCCACATCGCCCTCAGTGCTCTCCTTCTCTCCCAAGAATTTAGTCTGAATTTGACTCCATCCAGTTTCCACAACACATCCAACAGGGATGTTTACACTTTCTGTGCCTTGCTCTTCACAACGAAGCTTTCTCAATGGAAAATTCCCACCTACCCACCCCCACTGTTTTCTGTGTGACTTCACACCTCTGTACTGTACTGTATCTAACTAGGCTATGCAGGAAAGGAAAAAAAAAGCCCACCCACTCATAGATTGCGTGAGTGCGCTTTTGTTGTCAGTACAAGCAATACTATTCTCAGTACACATTGCACTGTACCTTGGTAGGCATACATCTTATTTAAAGGGACGGGAGAAAGAAAAAGAAAACTGTTGCTACTATGATCATTTTCGTGTGTGAATGCTTTTGTAAGGTCATGTCTTTTGCTGTGTAAAAGAGGAATGGAAGGAAAATGAAAAAAGCCATGATAGTTTGTTTGTGTCCTCGTGTCTTGTATTATGATATGATTTAAAAATAGTTTGCAGTCACTCTGTGTCCTCTATTATTCTCCTGTCTGCCTACCATGGGAGAGACTTTTTTGTCTTCTTCTTTTCCATTTTAATAGTGCCACCTCACAGACTACACACAACTTTCATTCGTGTATCTCTGTAACGGTGGTCTTCTATACTTTTGCTTACTAAGAAGTTTTCAGTGACTGAGATCTGAGCTGTTGCCTTTTATGAGGATCTGCCCGAGTGGATATCAAGTGACAAAGCCTGTGTTAGAGGGCTGTATGATTGAACTGTGTCATTTAGTGAAGCTTAGCCTTTTCTGCATGTCATATGAAGGCCTTCCTCACAGGTTAGGGCAGTTATTTCCTTCACAAGGCAACCAACCATTTTAACCCTGTAATCAGTAACAGTCATTTAAGTTCAGTTAAAAAATATGTATCTCATGTATGTAACTGCATTTCTTGGACACTTAGTGCTAAGGTGGCACCTAGAAGGTTCTTCTTGTTGGTTTTGTGCGTAGAATAATTTTGCCAAAACAACAAAAAAAATAACAAATGTTTGCTTGAAGTGGTCATTGAAGAGCACAGACCCTTTTCCGTTGTTCTTATCACCTAGATCAAGCCAGAGGGTTAAAATGTGGAAACTGAAATACAAGCACTGAAATGTGTGGTATAATGTAATGCTAGGGTTTAGGAAGAGGTTGGCTGTGTACTCTTTAGTTATTTGTATTTTATTTTTGTAATAAAATATGTAATATGCCACTCAACCGTCTACCTGCTTTTCTTTGCTCTTTGCTAAGCTAAGAGATTTGAGAGAGACATCTTAAGCTGACATTGATGCAACAATCGTGATTACATAAGGCCATCATGTAACCACTAATGTTACATGGCTGTCTTTAAGTCCAAAAATGTCAGAGTTTATAGAGTGCTGTTGAAGTGAATGGCAGCAAAAAGGAATTTTCAAATGAGAACTTTCCAGAAAACATGATACTCGGTGGTAGTTTTGCCCAAACATGTCACTGTAATTCCTTGTAATTTCCCCTCGCAGGAATAGTAACTCGAAAGCACTTCGAACAAACAATGGCCACAATCCGGAGTTCTGCTAAAGGACATTGCTTCAATGACAAAAGTGACCTTTTTCCCCTTGCAGTGCTGCCAACAAAGGGAAACAAAGGGCATACACAATAAGCGCAAAATCAATGCTTCTTGGATGCATCCGTTTGATATTTTCTTCCTCTGCATTGATTGTGCTTGAATAGTGAGTGCAAACTGGGATGACTGATATTTTTCGTAAGAAATAAGGAAGGTTTTGACAATTAATATTCTAGTATTTGTAAATATTTAATACTTTTTTGTTTACTTTGGCTACTCATCTGAAAATAATTTTAGTGTGTGACAAGTATTCAAGTGTGTATTATATAAGAAAGAAGCTAGAAGTCTGACAGACAATAATGGCACATGTTCTTTCAAAGTGACTTTTTGTAATCTCATAAAAGTGACCCTTTTACAGCAGCAGTATGACAGCAGTGGAGGATCTGGATGTAGGAAAATGTCTGAATTCCAAAGCTGCTGTCAACCAAATGGATGAAAGGAGGGCAAATTATTACATTTCATGGATATATGCAGTACCATGAAAAAAAGCTAGAGATCACCACTCTTTTAATTCATTTCCAGTTCAGATGGCTATGAAGTACAAGTAATTTTTCAGTGCCAGAAAAGGCAGAAAATTACATAGAAGCCTCAGCAAATAAATATAATATGAAATATTTCAGTATTAACTGTCCGTGCTTTGCCTTTAATAGAGCTTCCATTTTTTCCGGAGACTTGCTTTTAATTTTTCAAAGAAATATATAGGGATATTTTTCCACACCTCCGACGTTAAGTCTTAGAGGCTGGTTGTATTGTCACCATCCAAGTAACCTCAAACACTTCTAATAATGATGTTGAGGTCTGAGCTCAGGGGTATTTAGTTTATGGATCTGGGAAAACCAGCAGCTTTTTTGTTTGATTTGCAAATTTTCTTCTTTTCTGATCTATTCCCTTTTCTCTTTAACATCTTGACAGCTGCACATCCTTTCAGACCCATAGTGTTGTTGTCTCATCACAGTGGAAAGATAGAAACAGTTGTGGAGCTTGATTTTCTCTGCTCTTTCAAAGATGAAAGCTTTAAGTACTGTTTATCCAACTGTAATGGTTGTGGGGCTCTACCAGGTTGTGCATGGTTGCTAGGAGTCCCATTTTCTCTACACATTTTAACTCCTCATTTTTCACTTATTTTTCTTTTACTTTCCCCTTCCTTATGCAAGTGGATTATCTACTCTCCTCAGAATTAAAAAAAAAACTGTACTTTTTGTCTGTTTTGACAAGAAATGAAAGAAAAGAATAGTCTCTTTTGCTCTGACTCTTGGTCAGACTTTTGCACGATACTGTATCTGGATTTCTGGACCTGTATTCACAAAGCTTCACAGTAGGAATGCTAATCTAGGATCTGTTCCTGTCAGAGGAATCTGATCCTAGGTCAGCACTCCTACTTTAAAGCTTTGTGAATAGTGTCCCTGCTTGGCAGTTTCTCAGTGAAGAGAGAAAAACACAGCAGTTAAGGGCAGGTTGGACTTGGAGTAATGATACCTTTTACCAGACAGCGATAACTTTGACTACAGCGCCCTCTCTTGCCAGTGAAATTATTTCAAACATGCAGAATGTGACAAATAAGAACTGCAATGCTAATGCCTCACTCTGATTAAAAAAAACAGATTCAGTTCATTACACCAACTAGATTTTAGTGTTTCATGCATGTCTGCAGTCTGACAATATCAGCAATCTAATAAAACTATGAATGGCTTTTAATGCTTGATTTAAAACACAAAGGTAATAATTACTTCTTATGAGCAATGAGGTCAAAATAATAAATATAATATTATAGCTTTAGTTCTATAGTCAGTTTTCAGACCTACTGCCTCTTGAAAATGATAAAAACCAGAGGTGTTGCATGAACATTTCATGCAATTAAGTACCATCAAATGTGGCTTCTGATGCTGGGACGGCTTTACAGACTGGTAGGAGGAAGACACTTTTGGTAGGCTTATCAAAGGCAGTGGTCCATACTTGATCATCGCAGCTAGATTTGCAAGTCAGAGTAGAAATAATGAATTATAATTTACAAGAGAAACTGTAAATCAATTATTTCATAGTTCAAATACTCTCAAGACTTTAAATGCCCCGTTTGTTTGGGTTCAGACAGGCAGAATGTAACCCAAAACATCCTATTACCATGTTTTCTTTGCTTTTAGTGTTTAAAAGTTCTTCATAGTTGTATCTCTATGATGTCCTTGTGGTTCCTTCTTGTAGTGACTTTCTTATACTGTTACAAGTCATTGGCTCAGAGGGCACTGAATGAGCCTGTGGGGTGCTGTTGAGTCCACCAGTCCAAACCGCAAGGTCTAAGTCACTGTCTCAAAATCTCAGGCCTTCAGTAGTTGCAGTAGTTGTGAAGAGTTGCTTTGTGCTCAGTAGAAGCGCTTGCGTCTGCTCTCATTCCAGTGGCTGTAGACCACAAGCCCTACAACGATGAGGAGAAAAAGGCCAAGCATGGAGAAGAGGACGGTGAAGAAGATGGCAATGCCGCTCATCCCTTCCCCTTCATAGTAGTCTGAGGGAGAGAAAAAGAGGGTTTGTTTGCATTTTCACAAACTAGACAATCTTGAAGAGCAGTTTCAGGGATGTACCTAGAAACTAAAGACTGAAAGAGTTTCTTAGTTGCCCGTATGTCTCCATTTATTTTCAAGGGTAATTCCTGCAAAATTCCATCATTAAGATGTAATCACAGCCGTTCAAAGTGGCTTGATGTAAAAAAGATGCCCCATTCTAGAGAAACAAAATGAAAATTGTTACAAATAAGAATAAGACATTGTTTTATGATAGTTCTGCTATAAGGTTCTGGCTTAAATGATTATATAAAAAAATAAAAAATAAATAAATATATATATTGTGGATGAGACGAGAAGGTTACCCAGAATATGACATATTATTTGAATCTCTTTAGAATGTTGCAACATGTGCTGATTTTTGAGACCTTCTAGCCTGATTCTCATTGCCAGACAGGTTCTATTTAAGTGATTAGATTCAGCAGGTCTGGCAGTAATCATGCCTGAGTTTGGATACTGAAATTGAACCCAACAGTTAATTCAGCTTTGATAACTGGTTGATTTAGTAGCTTTTACACATACTTTTTTTTTTTTACTTTTTCCACATAGGGCCAGGTAGGACTGAACAGCATTTTTCCTTCAATAAATGAAATAATTTAAAAACAGCATCTTGTTGTCTTTGTCTTATATTAAAATTAGTTGGATGATCTGAAACATTTTAATGTGACAAATTAGCAAAAACAGAGGAAATTCAGTGAAGGGGCAAATCCTTTTTTGAAGAATATCGATACTAGATTTTGTGTGTATGTATGTATGTTCATTAGTGGTTTTGAATAGTAAATGAAATGGCTATATCTGTGTCGTAGATGTTGAGATCCCATATTATCACTACTGTAAAGAAATTGTCAGTGAGTTTCTCAAACCACCATTTCACATCATTCTTCATTCCTTTCTTATTTTCCTGTAGTTGAAGCGTGAACTCCTTAGAGACCTATTTAAATCCCAGTCCCTCTTTCTATAGTGCTGTAAACTATTAAAATCATAAGCTAATATGCTGCTCTGAGCTTGTTGGCCTAGTAGATGCGTTGCACTTTACTAATGGGCACAAACCAGCAAAAAAGAATGTGACCGTCACAATAAACAGATCTGCTGCTTGTGTCATAATGTTTTAGAGCCTGCTGGCGGAAGACAGTGTGGATTGGATAGATGGTGGGTTGCATTTCACTTACGTTGCCCTTGTTTGTCCCTGATGCATCTTATGTAATCTTCCAACCATCGTTACACAAAACCTTACATCAGCTACTCAGTTATATGTGCTCAGTTATGCTGCTCAGTAGTGCTCCATGATATGGACATACAGTCTCCTCCGAAATTATTGAATGTCAAGGCCAATTCTTTTGTTTTTGGTATACATTTAAGACATTTGGATTTGAGATCAACAGATGATTATGAGATGATAGATTAGAATTTCAGCATTTATTTCCTGATATTTACATCCAGATGTGTTAAACAACTTAGAACACGACACCTTTGGTGGAGCAAATTTTTGAACAAAATTATAGGAACAAATACTCTTAAAGGAATTAAAGTAAATAACACCTAATAATTGGTTGCATTTCCTTGCTGGTAGTAACTGCATTAAGCTGGCAATCCACTGACATCACCAAGCTGTTGCATTCTTCTTTTTGATGCTTTTCCAGGCTTTTGCCAGTCTAAAACCTTCCACTGTTTTACCTGGTCCTTTGCTGTGTTGACAGTGTGTCAATGTGTTGCGGCATGATTAAGTTCCTCCCGATTAAACTGTATGCATTTCTCCATAAATTATCAGACAGAATGTTTCTATAGACTTCTGAATTCATTCTACTCATGAGTTACATCATCAATAAGGATTAGTGAGCCCGTTCCAAAAGCAGCCATGTGAGCCCAAGCCATGACACTACATCCATGCTGGACCAATGAGCTTGCATGTTGTTGATTATGAGCAGATCATTTCTTTCTCCATATTTTGGCCTTTCCATCTTTCCACTTTGGTAGAGGTTAATCCTGGTTTCATCTATACATACAACTCTGCTCCAGAACTTTTGCAGCTCATGTCTGTACTTCTTTTTAAATTCCAATCTAGCCCTTGAATTCTTACTGCTGACGAGTGGTTTGCATCTTGGGTTATGGCCTCTATATTTCTGTTCTCAAACTGTTCTTCAATTGGTGTATTGTGATGCCTACACCCCTGCCCTGTGGAGGTTGCTGGTGACATCACTGACTGTGTTTTTAGGTGTTTATTCACAGCCCTCACAGTGTTTCTGTCATCAACTGCTGTTGCTTTCCATAGCAGACCTGTTCGATGTCTGGATGTTTGTATACCAATAGTTTCTTTCTTTTTCAGGACATTCCAAATTGTTGTTTTGGCCACAGCCAATGCTTGTGCAATGGCTCTGGCTGATTTTTAGTTTCAAAATGGCTTGTTTGTCACCCATAGACAGCTCTCCGGTCTTCATGTTGGTTTATCCTTTTTAACCCGCAAAAGCAGTTTTCACAGGTGAAAACCCAGAGCTCAAACCAAGAGTAGACATTTAGAGCTAGTTACTGTTTCAGAACAATTAATGTAACAGGGCACACATTGGCAACAACAAACACCTATCAGTCACATGTTCCACTGTTTTGTTCACCTGAAAAATGGGTGAGTTCAAACAAAAGGTGCCATATTTTAAGTTCTTTAACACATCTAGATGCAAATATTAATAAATAAGGGCTGAAATTCTGATCTATTGTCTCATTTATATTTTGATCTCAAACTCAAAATATCTTCAGTGTACAGCAAAAAGTTTGGCCTTGCTGTTCCAATACTTTCAGAGGAAACTGTATAGTGTGATTTTCGCTAAATCTGAGGGACACTGCAGTGATGATGAGGGGCGATAAATTACGATTAAAAGAGCTTATACTGTATTTCAATTTGTAGGAGATATCAAAAACATTAGGACTTTGTTTTCACTAATTTGGTTTCTTTTTAGTTTGATGCTGATTGCTGATGTTATCTGATACCAAGGAATGCCAGTATATTTTTATAATTCTAATTAACTTCAATATTTACCATTGGTGGTCTTACATATGTCTACATAATAAAAAAAAAAAACATCTCTTTGGTGTGCAGTAGAGAGATGCTGATATTTCTAGCTTTTACACTTTATGAATCTTAGACATAAAAACATGCAAAACTTGTGAAATAACGTCTTACTCCTGTGTAGCTCCATATTGTCTACACTTGGAATTGTGACCTCTTCTTCATCCTCTTCCTCCTGTTTACTTCGCAGCACTGTCAGCTGGTACAGCTTCATAGAGATGAGGTCGTGGTTGTCTGCCAAAAATAGTGCATATTAAATGCAGATTCTAAAAGTGCAGTATAACTGTTTTCCATCTGAAGAAGAGACTACAGTGATCTTTTCTAAATGGATATTACCTGAAAGGTCTCCAGTGATGGCAGATGCACCGAAGTAGTAGCCCAGAGGCAGCCGCACACCTGGTATGTCCAGGCAGTCCCTCCATTCATGCTGACCATCGATATCAATCATAACCTGCAGACAAGCAGTAATATAGTAAACCACTCACACTGCATACTAAGCTAATACAGCAATGTGAAGCATAGTGTATAAAAGGGCCTGATCAATTTTTGGGGTCAATACAGATTTGCTTGTTTGTGCAAGAGCTGCTTGTGCAAAATTGAAGATATGCAGTTACTCTCGTAGTTAAACAGGCTAAATATAACAACACTGGTTTCTTTTTACTCCTTGGATCCACCTCCAATTCCCACCCATCAACACAAAGCACGCGCATAGAATCAACTGTGACGGGCAGAATTCATTTAGAGTTTGACAGCATTACCAAAGAATTGTCATGACTTCCCTTTCTAGTGATGATTTAGGCTGTCTATTAAGGCTATTGCCTTACTTTGTTATTTTGATATTGATAATAAAAGTATGGCATCATGCTAACATGGCTTGAGAGAAGATCAAAATACTCAATATGGCCTATATCTCAACAGAGCACACAGAGTACAGCCCTATTCAGAGCTAAAACAACAATTTTACAAGATGTTAATAACATATATGATTATCAGCTGACTTATCTCAGGGTGGCTGTGCTTGCTTTCAGGAACCAAACTGAAAGATCTAAGCATAAGAAGAGGGCTACAATACTGCTCTCCCCCAGCAAAGTATTAATTTAATGTACTTGGTGAATTATGATAACATACTATTATATTTTTCTTATTCAGAGAGACCTTTTGACTAATCATTATGTTATGCAAGCACTGTCCAGATACTTCTTCATATAGCTGTGGTGTTTGGCCAGAGCAAACATCATACTCCCTTGTCTCTTTTATGCAGGGGGGATTGTAAAGCCTATAAACACTTAGCATCAATTCATACCAAGAAGAGTGTCTTTGCTGTACTGTTTTTCTAATGATCTCCCAGAAGTTTTTTACTGAACCGTCACCACCAGGCAAATTTTGCCTCTACAGCAGCATTTAAGACAAAACGGAAAGTTCGAATAAAAAGCCAACTTAAGCCTTGTCTTGTTAGCTTCATGACCTGCACGCGAGTTTGATGCAGCTGACTAGGATTACATAAATCTCTAGGATGAGGATGGTTCATCCAAAGTATTACTTTACCTGGCTCTATCAGTTTAACTCTTTATACGTACTGCTTTTATACATCTGTCCAGGAGGAACACTTTTTTGTCAGCACATTGTGGTTCTCCCCCATGGCACTAAAAGCGGCTGGCAAAGGTCACTAACTGGATTCCACCATTTTGAGCAGACAAGATGGGGGCAGAGTTATCTGGTGTAGGGGAGGGTCTTATAAAATGACTGACAGGAGGTCAGTGTAAACACAGACATGTCCTTCGCTCCACCCTACAGTTTTCCAAATGGGGTTTCTCAGATGCCATTGATAAAACAATTATTATTTTATCATGTTTTATATAAATTGACTAATGCACCTATAAGGGGCTTATCAATTTAACGCTAATTATAGGTAATAGCCATAAAATCTATAAATACAATTTATTGTTTATTCCCATTTTGTAAGCATGAGCATTCTGCGCTCCGATCTGTGATCTGAAACTCCAGTCCTGGTTTTATTCCATTGCGAGGTCTTTCCTTAGTTGATATTTACAGATGTAAACGCGACTGATTTTAAACTCACGGAAACTTTTGCTTCAAAAATTTCCCCCAAAGAAAATGAAGAGGCCAAGAAAGATTCACTAAATAGTAACGACAATTAAGTTAGCATTTTGCTTTTAGCCTATGTGACAAAGCCGGTTAACAGCCCAATGTTCAACAAAGACTCACAGCTCAGCTAAAATTCTTCAAAGAAGGTGCTCTAGGCACTGTTTGTGCGATATAATTTGAGGCTCTGCTTCAGTGTAGAGCTCTGAACATTTAAAGGAGCAAACTAACTAACCATGAGCAACCATGAGCTATGATGTGCAAGAACTGGTGTTAATGTGTACATATTGAAAACTTGCCTTGCGCTTTGATGTGGCTTTTTAAAACTTGTACTTGGTGAAAAGGCCTTAACCAGTTCTGCCTGTATTTCTGTATTGGAGGGGTCCCTCATATTGGGCTCGTCAGTGGCACAGCCATCTTAGGGTTTGCCCTAACATCAGGAGATTGTGATTTCAAATTCCAGCATTATCAGAACTTGAAAATAAAATCTAAAATTATCAGTATGAGGCAGATAAAACCACAGGTCATCAATATTGACCAACATCACAACACTGTTCTTTCTGTTTGAATTACTAGGGTGCCACCACTTTAAAGAACAGAATGTTATCATGAATTGAATTCTATATCCATGATCCAACATCATAGATATAATCAACTGATATCACACATATCACACATATAAAAAATGATCACAGTGTGACATCAATGTTAGCTGAATATTTTTTGGCTAGAGAACTAATCTCAGCCATGTATTGACACTGAGCCAGAAATTATGAAAATCTTGTATGAGTGCCAGTCACACTACCACATCAGTGTCACTGCTGCGCTGAGAATGGTCCACTACCCAAATACTATCTGGTCAGCAATGATCCATAGTGGTCCCTTTCCAGTGATGGATGCAGTAGAGGACTACAATCAGTAACTGTATACCTACAAAGTGAGACTATATGGTAGGTGTACTTGATAGAACTGTCAATCAGTGCAGGTACAAGGTGGGTGTATGTAATAAACTGGCAATTTAGGCTATTTGTTCAATTTTTACGTATTCTACAAGTTACATATTCTCCTGCAGTGCTCACCGTTAGTCTGCGACGGACGTATCTGATGAAGAGGAAGGTGTCGTGCTTCAGGTTGCGCACCATAGCATTGCAGCCTCCTATCTCTGTGGGCCTGCCGTCTCGCTCATGGTCATAGCTGATCGTCCCGTTCCCCACCATCGCCAACACGTAAGGGAAGATCCTCTGATACAGCAAATGAGAGGACTTAATTAAAACAATATTTCTTGTGTAAAGTGTCTTAAGAAAATATTTAGTTTTGACCAGGTCCTAGAGTGGTTCTGAGCTGTAAATGCATTTTGCAGGACAAGTGTTCCTTAATGAGTTTTGGTATTAGGAAGGTTCGGTGTGGCCAAGAAACTGGGCTTTACTCAGTTACATTATAAATTATAAATTAAATCACTGAATCAGCATAGGTCATTGTATCATACATATCATGCATATTATACTAACAGTGCAAACAATACAACTCATAACTATATTACTATTGCAACTTGACATATGTTAAAAAAGAAAAGAGTTAAAGGGGAATTCCAGCAATTTTTCAAATTTTCTGCCAAATTAATGGTTACAATGTAAACCAGGATAGTATGTTGTGAATGGGTACCTGGGTGCGAGGGGTGTACCTTTTCTTCTGGGCCTAGCTCCATGAAGAAGCAAAGAAAAAAGCAAAAGACATCACTCAAGAGACATATATATGATATGATAATATGATCATTTTTACAAAATCCTACTGAATTCAATGACTGAAAAATGAGCATCCTCACATACTGATGAAAAAACTAGAATCCAGAACTTTGTATTAAGCCAAAGATAAACTGCGTTCTTTTTGACCAAAGTATACGTCAACTGAATATCTTTAATCAATCAGATGCTATGTAGACTAATGCCTGGCACACAGTATAGGATAATCAGATCAACCTTGAGGCAAATTTATCCCTCTCTGCAATCGCACAAGTCCAAATTCAGTGTGTTCTGATCTACTCTTGATTTAGTCGCAGTTCGTTTTCAAATCGTACATATTAAACACTTTCAATATTTATGACTTAACTTCTTCTAGTTTAGGGGATGCATCGATCGTTTCATATGAAATGCAGTGTTAGCGTCACAATAAGGATTAACATAGCATTAATTTACACTAGTGCTCCTGTGGGATTTACAGTGTTATCTCATTCGCAATCTTTAAACAACCTTAGATGTCCAATTGCTGCTTAGCATGCCTGCATTTGACATGAATAAGTTTTGAATTTAAAGCTTCAGAAGAAATAGATGCTTTGGTACCTATAAAAGCAAATCCCCATAACCCAACAGAGCACAGTGTGTTGTTTTCTACCGATTTTCAAATCCAAACAGAAAAAAAGCTGTCAGAGGTCCGCTATATTTATACATCTTCTGGGTCTAACTGCTTTTTAGTCATATTTTCATATAGTTATATTATATCTTTCTATAGCCTATAAGAGGAATGTAATTAACCGATTTTAGGAAAGTTAAGTTGGGGCTGTAATGCTAGAACAGAAATTTTAAAAGAAGTTGTGGTTTTGCTTGAAGCAAACCAATATATTTTTGAGCCCAGTTTCTAAACACATGTTTAATATTGAATTGAATTTGACATAAAGCTTTGTTAAAATATGGTGTCTAAAATATGGTGTGTGTGCACTGCTGTGAGTCGCTCTCACACCTGAAATAGTGATTTAAAAGTCAGAGGTGTTGGGTCGGATTTTGCAGGAGTTTTTTTGGGCTACATCTTACATCTTCCTATTAACATCAAACGCACAGCCACAAAAAAAAGTTCCACCTCGATGTTTAGCTCTCAAATGCAAAATCAACATTATACTGATGAAAACTTGATGATTATAATAGATAATTCACTTACATCCTCAGAAGACACACTTTTCATCAAGGTTCAAAGAGTTCTCTTCGAATACTCTTTTAACTTGCAATCATCAGATTCACCCTGTCATAAGAGTCTGCAACCAACCTTACAAAACATTGTGCAATTGTATCAAACCTGAAAGTGTGTGTATTGTTACACCCCACGGATTTAGAAGCCTAATCTAAAAGTGTGTGATATTTTGTTCTGTGTGCATCTTTGATGACTTAAAGATAACCAGGGACAAATTTCTGAAACCTATAAAACATTTGGGGAACATTTGTTTGCACTTCAGAAATCCTGTAGTTTGGGTCAGGCATAACAGAGAATATAAGACAATTCTGGTGGAGTCATACCTCTATATGCTTTTCCTCATTAGGGTAAGTATCTACAAACACGCCCAACCCAGTGAAGAAATCCTTATTTCCAAACACTGGACCTGTAAGAATATCAATGCAACAAAGGTAAAGGAGATGTTGCTATTATTACTCCAATATACACAGGACAATCGTATATCACTCTTTAAAAATGGTTCTTCAGGTATTCTGCAGTTCAGGCAAATGTTCTGTACAGAACTATCTGAATGCATAAATAGTTCTTCTCTATGGTATAAAATGAGTCATAGACAGTTCTTTAAGAACCCTTTTAAAATGGTTCTTTATAGCACCAAAAAGGGTTCCATTATTGATACAAGTCAAAAACCCTTTCCCAGTACAACAGAGAACCCTTTTTAGCAGTTTTACCTTTCTGCATGCGTTCTTTTGTGTACCACACCGCCAGGCCATCGCCATTCAGGTTCTTCTTCCCTTGACCATGGATTTTAAAGTGCACCTGCAGCTCCCAGTCTTTCAGGTGGCATGGCTACATGCACACATACATACATACATACATACATAAATAAAACACACCCATACATAAACCCATTTTCAACTACCAAATTAACATTGAGCTTTTTGTGACTCTTCAAACAATGGAATTCTTCAGATTTACAAGTGTGAAATTAAACAGTACTAAACAAAATGTGGGAGGGACATTTCTAAAATGTATTTCTACTGTTATCAGAGTTTAAAAGGTTTCACCTGTCTTATGATTCAGACTATTGTATGAATGTTTTTTAAAACGTGCATTTAATTATACTGCTGTTCTAATGATCAGTTTTGCAAAGCAGTGGCATGCAATGAATGCTGTAGAACAGGCCTCTAACTCAAGGCCTAAAGGGCCATACAGTCAGATTTTTTCACTTCCAACAGACCTGACCGAACTCATCAGCCAGGATTGGAATTCACAAATATTCATTCCTCTCTAACAGTAGGATCGCCACTCTGTGCTGTAATTTTATAACATACCTTATAAAATAGCTAAATTATCTGTTATGGTATTGCAGTATCAGGTGTTATACCATTCAAGTTAGTATTGATAAAAGTTCATTATTCCTGAGTGCTGCTAATCTAAAAGAATATCTAACATCCTTGTTTTTCACTGGATAATATGGATAACGCTCTCTTCCAATTAAGCGTGGTAAAAATAAAAAAAAGATGTAAAATTACAAAATAAAATTACATCTTTGCAGAAGCAAATCTTTTATTAATTTAGGAATCTTATCTTACAACATTGTATCTTAAGGTAGGAAATCTTAATCTACTCAATCAAAGTCGACAAACAACTGTCACGTCTGTTACCTGACAAACAAACATACACGCACAGCTGAAACATAAATGCATTATCAAAATAATCAAGTTAGTTAGCGAGACAGCTAGCTACTGTTATTGATGTAAAAAAAGGTCAAACAAAACTGAAGTGCTGTAAATTTGGACTGTGACAGAGCAATGTGCAGTTTATCAGAGTGTCGCCGCTCTATAGTTTCAGTTTCCCAAGCGCTTTAGCTGACTAATAACGTCTTCCTAATAAACAGACACACATTCAGCTCTGCCTCCTTATTATCCACCACCATCACTGTAATATTTTATCTGATGAGTTTTTATCAACATTAACACACAAAGGTAATAAGAGGCGACGGTGGAGGTCATGTCTGCAGTGTCTGGGATTTTTAAAATGCTGTTAGAAAAACCCTCATAAGTCAAAGCGCCATTTTCAACATAGATAACTGTAACATCATTATGCTAGTTTTAGTGAACTATGCTGCATAAAATGATAGAGGCAGACGGTTAAATTGTTAAAGACACCTCTGGGGTTGCCTTAAAGTTAGGACAGATTTTAGGAAATTTTGTCTAGTTAGGATGTTTATGTAATACTGTTTTCTTATCTGGAGCTGTTGTAGGTTCTGTCCTAAATTCAGTCCTAACTGTACTTATTATGGTGACTAAACAAATAAGAATTTAGACTTGAGAAGGTTCTGTAATACGGCCCCACGTTCCTATCACTACTGCTGTGGACAATTCTGACTTTGTAAGTTTCTCTAGAACGGAGCATTTCACATCAGACCACTCTGAATGACTTCCTTTAGCCATGTGATTATGCAGAAATTTTGAGAAATCGGTGGAATTCCCCTTTAATGGCCATGCAGTACTCACCATACGGCTCCACACTGCCCCCTGTTTGCTTTGCATGTCGGGAGTTAGGCGCACCTGATCAGTGGTTACCATGGCATCACCCATCAGCTCCCAGTGAGAAGAGCCAGAGACACCGATAGCTGACAGAAAAGAAGGACAACACACATATTACAGTGATTAATGCACTACTGGGAGTGGCCATCAAAAGGTTTGCATGGTTTTAGTTCTTCTCGTATCCTAATACTTAAAAGTTAGAGCGTTTTGAGCTTGTGGTACGCCTACTATAATCAGAGATATTCTAAAAAAAATTCTACTGGAATTAGCCTACTCTTTACAGAAAAAAACATCTATGGTAACACTGTGAAAACTATGCTTTGACGTCTATACCGTTGTACAATACTAATAGTGATCTCGTAATATTTGCCCCCTCCTATTATATTTCTACTGTCTTTTAGTAATATATATAGCGAACTACAACATTTGTCTGAATTTACTATAAGAATCCTACAAGAAACCTCTAGACATTTATGTCGTATTACTATATAGGCCATCTTAAAGGGCTAAAATTTATTAATTTCTCATCAGCCTAATGTACGTAACGCATGTTTTAGCTGCTAAAGCGAAATGACCCGATGATAATAATGCTTTATAATAGGCTACAACACTAAAAACACAGTTCATGTTTGAATTATGTAATAAGTCTCATTTTGCTAACTGACATAATTTGGTGCTGCATGCATATTGAGACACTGGTTAGCAGCTACAGGACACAGCCTACCTTGGTAAGGTTTCGTTAATGAATATTCTCTCTTTAAAAACTCTTCCATTTCATGTCCATCGTCGGATAAAGAGGAATGTAAATAAGCAATAAACATCACATACGTTGCTATCATCATTCGGGCCATTTTGCGCAGATTTACTTCCAAACCCGTTCACTCGCCCCTCTGTGTTTTCAATGATAAGGCAAGGCGGCGGCCATCGTAATGCTAGTGCACACCTCCGGGAGCAGACGATTGGCTGATGCAAATACATGGCGCGTTGCTATTGGCTAAAATGCTACTCTATCAAATCGTGAGGATATCAAATGTCCAGCCGCTGTAGTGGCCGCTGAAATCAAATGTTGACCCGTTTTGGCCATCCAAGCACTCATATAAATGTATGTTTTGTACAATAAAATGTAAAAGAAAAGTTATTCACTCGTTACGTTAAATGATATTGATAATGAATGAACAGTGATTGAACTGTACAGTTTTGCACCGCAGGGGGTTCATAAAAAGCCCACAATGTGACCCATACTGTGCTGTTGGGAATGTACAGCAAGGCTGGCAAGGACGATTTCGAAAGCTAATAAATCGTTCAGAAAATGTGTATTTAATTTTTTAAGTTCTTAATTTTTCTCCTTGATCAAGCTCAATAGACCGCTAACTTCCGGGATGAATTATGTAAGCAAGACTAAGGGACTGTCCAAAAAATTTTAGATCAAAAAGATACGTGTCAACAAGCGAGGAATTACGTGACAGTGGAGGACTGGCGTCCACAAAACATTTCAGTGAAGTAATTCTGGACTAGGACTAGATTCAGAACGTTAAACCAGTTTTTGAGCACATGTATTTGTAAAATACTGGTAATACAAGACCAGGTCTACATTTTATCCATGCATCCATTAGCATATATCTTCAGAAACTGTTGCTATATCAGTACTGTTTCTTTGGGAATGCCTGCGTTATATCTATGTACCCACAAACCATGCAAACACTGTTCCTAGATCTGTAGAGTTATTTTGTGAAGTCTGATATGGGTCCAGAGTGTTTGGTAAAGTGATAACAGCATTAAACATTTAGTGCTAGCTTATCTGATGCCGTGCAGGTCACTCCTAATTGTAGACTCTAAATGGTCTTACAGCGAAAGCCTTGCCCTGCACAGTATTCTGACTGATATGGATTCACTGTAGTTCTTTTTATACTAGGAGTAGACTTGAACCTTGAAGGTGTAAATTAGTTCAAGACGAGATTCATTTTGTTAGGAAAATTGGCCCTGAGATCTGATGTACCTCTGTTAAACCAGAGAGGGAAAGAGATGTTGTTGTTGCAAACTCTAATGGAAATAATATGCCTTCTGTTTTTAAATGATGTAAACATACATACATACATCATCTAAACCGCTTATCCTTCTGGGTCATGGTGGGGTGCTGGAGCCTATCCCAGCTGTCATTGGGCAGAAGGCAGGATACACACTGGACATGTCACCAGTCCATCACAGGGCAGACAGACATATACAATCACACACACATTCACACCTAGGGGCAATTTAACGTGTCCAGTTTGCCTGACTGCATGTCTTTGGACCATGGGAGGAAACCGGGGTACCTGGAGGAAACCCACGCAGACAAGGGGAGAATATGCAAACTCCACATAGAAAGAAAGAACCCTGGTCGCCCGGCCAGGAATCGAACCCAGGCCCTTCTTGCTGTGAGGCGACAGCGCTACCCACTGCGTCACCGTGCCGCCCATGATGTAAACAAATTTTTAAAAATAAAAAACATCTTGACCATGTTCATGTTCGCCACATTTGACACCAGTGTAAATGGTATGTGTTTTCATTATCTGTATACAATTACATGAGTGGAAATGTGTCTGCCGAGCACTGACAAGCAGGTGAAAGAATAAACAATGAGACAAAAGATGGGAAATGCACAAGGCTGAAGTTAGCCCCAAACCACGTCTTCATGCACTCCAGGCCGATAATAGCAGCCAGGCCAAGCTTGTCCGCTCATATCATAATGGGGAAAACAGTGAACAACTACAACAACAAAATAAAGTTGTGTATTAGAGCAGAAAAACACTGTAATGTAGATGCCAGGTATACTGCAGGACTAGGGTTAGGAACCACTGCACTACGTAATACCACTATACACAGCAGAACAGAGGATATCAATTCTGGTCTTGGAGGGATGGAGTCTAATATAGTTTGGTTTAGTTTCTGCAGTAGGCATTTACTCACCATGCTATACTATTCTACTGGGTTACTATGTACGACATTCCAGTGAGTGTGGAACCTTTTCATACATACAACGACTCTACAAACACTTGAAACACTTTAAGCTTTTCCAAACACCTTAGAAGGGTCATTCAAAGTTTGTCTTGGGAGCTAAAGTGCAGTGTTTTTGGTGGGCAGAGGGCCAAAAAATAAAGCACACACACACCCACACACACACACATTTTCTAAGCCGCTTATCCTTCTGGGTTGCGGGGGGAGCTGGAGTCTATCCCAGCAGTCATTGGGCCGAATGCAGGAAACACCTGGGACAGGTCGCCAGTCCATCACAAGGCACACACACAGACATATACATTCACGCACACACTCACACCTAGGGGCGATTTAGTGTGTCCAGTTGGCCTGACTGCATGTCTTTGGACTGTGGGAAGAGACCGGTGTGTGAAAAATAAAACAAAATATATAAATAAAAAATTAAAATATTTGGAAAATAACATTTTAAAAAGAAAAGGAAATAATTTCACAAGCTATATGTAGTATTATTATATATTTGTTCTCTTATTGGGTGAAGGTGTGGGATTAGGGTAACTTTCAGGTGGGCCAAACCCAGTCAAACATCCTCATGGGCCAATTCTGGCCCTGCTATTTACCCTTATTCTATACCTCTGGATTTATGGGACTGAATTACAGTCCAACATTCACATATTTGAAGGTGAATTCTAACAATTTTTCAAAATTTCTGCACAATTTAATTGTTGAGATAGAAACAAAGTCATTCAGAGTGTTTTTGATGTGAAACTTACCAACGCTTTGTTTACAGTGGTGGTGATAGGAACCAGGGCTCGAGATGTCTAAAACACAATCACAGCCATTTTATTTACTATCTAAAACCACCAGTGAACCTATGGGCCTTCTGGGTTTTTCTATTTAGCACTGGTATTAACAAAATATTGGTAAATCTGAAAAAACAAAAAAAAAACTTTGAGGCACCAATCTTCCTGGTACTGCTGTTGTAACACATTTCAAGTAGAAATACGCGATCACACTTATTGTGTAATACAGTAGTCAAAGACAACCGCCCTAAATCTCCCCCTGTAATTTGTGGATAGTCCCTTACTTTACAATGTGGCGCATTGGACGAAGTGGCTGCAGTCAGACCCTACAGTCTGTCATTACTCAGTGCACTACTGCGAGCCTTTGAGAAGGTAGCTTATGTACTAAAGAAGGAATAATGAAGCCCAAACCTGAGGACGAGGGTAAAAAGGTCGATATTTATCGTGACACATGGGTTCGGTTCCTGGGTGAGTAAAGCTGGTTAAAATCTCAGCTCACGTGTACACATGTTCGCTAGCTAGCCATCTGTGTTTCTCTCTCAGGAGACGAGTTTACAGCATGTCCTGGTCTCCTTGAAGGTAACTTATGCTGGCTATGTATTATGCCGTACAAAGAGCCTATCTGAATTTAGACAAAGGTAGCTTACATGTGTTAGAGCTAGAGTGCGTGTAGTTGTCTTGGTTATCTAGCCTGTAGTTGGATATTAAACGTGAAGACACCAGTGAAGAAGTATGAGTCAGTGTAGCAAACTAGTTAACTAAGTTAGCTAACTAACTAGGAGAGTCACACCCTGTAACTTACTTGTGTAAAGTCACACTTTCAGTCGAATCAGTGTTCAGTTGCAAAGTTACACTGTAACTCAGTGTATCTACACTGTATGTGAAAACGTGTTTATTAATATTACAAACAATTCAGCATTCCAGGTCCTTGTGTTTCAAGGCGGAACTTTAGCTACTTAGCTAATGACTTTCAGTGCATCACACCACGGGTCAGGTATTTAAATCCTTAACCGGTTTGCATATCCTTTGACCTTGGAACCGTCACAGATGTTACTAGTTACCATTCATTTTTCCACAGAAAGACCTATTAGTTTTTAAAGCTAAGGAACATTTCATAATGTAACCGTTGAGATGTAAACAAAACCATTAGATTTGAAACTTACTGACTCAGATTTCTTTATAATGGTGGTGGTTTTGTTGACTATACAAACCAGTGAGGTAGCTTTTAGAGGCCTTAAACGCTTCAGATGTCTGACAATTCTGACTCTGTTAGTTTCCTCAAAAAGATGGTTCTATAAGGGTTCGTTAGTGAAGGGAATGGCTGTATTTAGAACCATGAGTTCTATATAGAACCATTTCATGCTTAAATGGTTCTTTGCATGGTGAAGAAGTTATTAAGATTGACAGAAAATCTGCTTTGCGTGTATATACGGTTCAATATAGAACCTTTTTAAAAATGGTTCTATATATAGCACCAAAAAGAGTTCTTCTATTGTTAAAAAACCTTTTTTTAAAAAGTGTAGAACAATGCATTTAACATCAGACCAATCTGAATAACTTCATTTATCTTGACTGTTTAATTATACAATGGAAAACTGGTGGAATTTCCCATTAATCCACAATTTAAAATGTTAAATAAATAAGTTAACATGTTATTAGTACTAATAAAATGACATTTCAAATTTGGCATGTAAGAATGGAAATAAAATTTTACTAGTAATTTAGCATTTAAGATTTCACTTCCCACAAATAAGAATTATTGGCTTTTCCCATTTCACTAATTGATTGATTGATTCATTCATTCATTTATTACCACACGGCATGTCAGTGGGAACTGCATCTGGTGTAACAAGATGTAATTCAATTCTCTTGTAGCAAAATACACAAACATACAATATAACACACATACAGTAAACTGCATATAATACAGTTTACAATATACAGTGTGTGTTATTGGGGAGTCATGGAAAATTACACAGCAATTTCATCTGTGCTTTCTAAGGTTTCTAATCACTTTAAAAGGTGGAACAATTTTTACCACAATGAACAAAACAATTTTTAAAAAAAGGGTTTCACAGGTAAAAATGTATTTCACATTTTGAATTCTGGCTCAAATTAAATCTTATATTTTAAAAAGTATTTCTAACATCTAAATAGAATCTTTCTATTCAGGTGACATGACTGAATTTACATGTAACAATTCAGTTTTCTAGTAAGAGATTAATTCCAACTTAAGTGGAATTTCTAGAATTTAGTAGTGAAAATTGAATTAGCACATGTTCAAATTGTTCCTCCCATGAAAAAGAATTACTAGTGAAAACTGAGCTCTCATATACTAAAATATAATTACTACTAGTAACATGTTAAAATATTTTTTTTTGTCAAAATGTATTTTTTTTTTCTTTTGTTAAAATTGAATTTCAAATATCAAGAAACTTACTAAAAACTAAACTCTTTTTAAGTAATATCGACAGCATTCAGTCATATTCACAATATCGCTTTCAGATACACTGACCTTTTGCACTACGGTTGTCAGTAAGGCCAGGGTGACTTTGAAATCTGCTGTGTTACTAAATTAGATGCCTTCAGCCAGCTGGCTGAACACTCCACCCTCCCCTCAACTACACACACAATTTAATAAAACACAGCTCTGCTCTTGTATGCTGGATGTTGGGCGTCTCAAAACTGCTCTTTTGAAGTGTTATCTCAAAGTGCTGCAGCTGAAGTGCTCTCACAACCAAGTGCACATTTGGTTAGGCTAACAGCATGTTGGCAGTGTGACACTGTGTGGAGGGCGTCCACTAACCACTCCATGATGGTTTTAAGAATCAATAGTATCAGTATTTGGCAAAGTGCCAAATGCTATTTTTAAGGCAATATAGAGGGATTGACTGTACTGCAAACTCTGGCCCATATGTTTATTTTTTAATTGAGCTACCTTGATGTTCTTTAGGTAGTAAAGCTAAAACATTTTGTGACCTGGCTGGCCTCATGCCATCCACTTTTCTCTTTTATTTATTTTTATATATAAAAAAATCCCAACAAAATACTCCAGCTAAAAGGAAGTGGTCGATAAAGCACGCTAACATAGCTAAAAATGAATGGATGCTAGTTTGCATACTGCTGATGGTAATGACTACTTTCATTCAGCGTGCTTTTTTTGACTGAACTATTCTTTTAAATACCTTTTGCTTTAAAGTTCTGTTACTGTACATTAGTGTTGAGCCCTGCCCTCTAATGCTGCATTTGAACATGGTGAAATGCTCAAATCTGTTTTGTTTTTATCAATTTTTATGTCCATTATATGTCCATATCTGATTTGTCTGATTTGTCAGCGACCACTCTTTCATTTATGTAATTCCCAGGCAAAACAGCCATTTAGGTTTATTAAAGTTGTACATTTTTCAGTGTCTGGAAAAAAACAAAAAGTTATACTGAACAGAAAATTACACAGATGATGCAACTTGATATAATAATTTTTCAGCATTTATTGTGTCCACTCTCTGCCTTTATTATAGTTTCCTTTTTTCTGTTTTTGCTTTCAGTTTTTTTTTTTTTTTAAAGAAATCTACAGGGATATGTCTCCATTTTCATGTAAACACCTCCAAAGTTCAGTCTTACAAGTTGGTTAGAGTTTCTGCTTGTCACAATCCAAGTAATCCCAATTACAGATTTAGTCATCCGAGTCATCAGTCTGTAAAACCTTACTCCAAATCTCAGATGTCCAGTATCAGTATTCTAGTGCAAATTATCTCCTTTTTTTGGTCTGTTTTCTCAGTAACAGCTTCTTGACAGCTACACATAATGTCAGGCCCATAGCACTGAGTTGTGTTTTCATAGTGGAAGGAAAGATATAAACAGCTGTGGTGTATTTTTTTCAGATCTGAATCAAGAGCAGAGCTTCTCTCAAATATATAAGCTTTAAGTACTCTTTATTTGATGCTGACAGTTTTACTGGTCTGTCAGATCTTACATAGTTGTAAGGTGTCCCATTTTCAAGTTTTAAGAATTTTTAAACATTTTTCATTTGACTTTCCCCTTCCTTATGCAAGTGGATTATCTTGTATCCAATCTTATAAGAAATATCTCCTTTAACCATTTTAGATGCACATTAAAAAGAAATTTGCACGGCAGCTGAGGCATGTTTGGGTAGTTGCTTGTGTAAATGTTAGAGTCTCTTTGAAGGGGAACATAATGTCAGTGACTCAGTCATTCAATTACTCAATCAAATGAAAAGAGCATTGGTTGGGAGGACACGGCTGTAACTGTAGGACTGGAAGGATAGAAGAGTTAAAGTGGCAGTAGTGTGTACAAAAGTGAAAGAGTGGGCAAATTAAACACAGATAGATTTGATATTGTACTTATAACTCATAGCTGGTCGGCCCTATATGCTCACTATGCACGTTGTGCAGGACCCCGCAAATTACTCAAGTAAGTTATCTAGTCTCAAGGTTTAGTTACAACTCTGGGCTAATTCAAAACAGAAAGCAATGGATTGACATTGACAATTGATTAAATATTGAATTTAAAGTGTTGATTAGCTGAGCGTACAGGGAATATGGATGTAAATCTCTCAGTAAATAGTAACCATCAAGTATTCAGCCAAGCCATAGTATAATAAGTGTTTTACATTTGAAAATATATCAAATGAAATCTGGGAGAGGCAGTCTGAATGGGCCTCATGCAGCTGTTAAAATTAATAATAGCATTATCTGTAATTTTAAATATTCTTTGTTTATACCTCATTCTGTTCTGTGTAGGTCTACTTATTCTCAGACTGACAGATGGAGCAAAGTTTTTAAAGGAGAGAGGATTGTATTGGGAGCACTGAGGTGTCAGGTGTGACTGTGTGACAACTGCAAATGGTTTATATGGCTCACAGGTCAGGTAGGAGGGCCACTTTGCAGAATTTTTTCTTAGGGTCCCAGGGAGGTCAGGACAGGCTGTTCTTAGTGTTGAAGGCTTTTTTGTAATTTTCTGTTAAATATGTTTCTTGCTGTTTTTTGAGAAATTAATGAAATAAAAAAAGAAGCCTCTGAATCTTGCGCAGTGTTGTATGATTAGACAAGCTACTGACCTCCAACAATGCTGAAACTCATGTGGTTGGAATCAGAAAGATCAGATTCCATGTGTTTAGACTTAAAAGAGATTTGCTATGAAAAATATTTGAGAAAGAAGATATTGTGACATTGATAAGGTTTGGCTAAGGTTTGCTTTCATAGACATCATTTTTAGTGATGTAGTAGTCCAAGTCATACAGGGATAAGCTCTTCTTCTGTTTATAGTGTAATCGTTCTGATAATCCCTCATGAAAATACAGACCTTTCAAAAAACAACATTCCTAATTTAGTTAATATGACCGTGAAACTCCAGATACCAGACTTTTTTGCAAAGTGAATTCATTTTCAATATGAATGAAATATATACTACCATTTTAAACAGTGTTTCAATAGTATTAAGGTGATTTTGTTTTAGACACAATGATTGTAATATGATGCGAGTACTCCACAATTTATAGAACGGTTTCAGCTAATTTGTATGAAGCTGTATAATAATAATTGTGAAGGCTTTGTAACATTGAGAATGAAATTACAATATAATTAACACCCAGAACACATTGTATTTGTATCAAATCACATAACTTGACTAGAAATTACCATAAATAGATAATTACAGTATATTAATTGTCTTTGAACAACTTGGTTTTGAAATAATGCATATAAAAAAACTTCAGACTCCAAACAGGATCAATTATTCTCCCTTTTTAATGAAACATGCAATTGGTCACTATTCAAGTACTGGCGATATCGCAGAAAAGCATCTGATGTGTATCATAATAGTAAAATTTAACGATTTTACATATATATATATATATATATATATATATATATATATATATATATATATATATATATATATATATATATATATATATCAATCATATTGCCCACCTCTACTCCACTGTGCATGTTATTAATGAATGAAATGGCAGCAGTTATTAATATGACAAGTGATTGAACAGTAGTTCACCGAAAGAAATAGTATAAAACTCACATCAGATTTTACTAAACAGGTGCTTTGGATTGATGAGGAAAAATGAATGTTTCAGAAATGTAACTCACCTTATTCCAGTGTATCTGCCTTCTTGCTTTCTGAATTTTTCCTACCAGCACTGGCAGCATGATGGCAGCAGAGTTTTAAAGCCTTAACATTGCTGATATGAGGCCAGAATCTCATTAAAGCCTCCGGCCCTTTTTCAGAAGCAAACCTAGATGTCACTAGAGCATTGTTTTCATTAACATGTCAGACCTGTAATGAAGCCTGAATATTGATGGAGCCAAGCAGTCGCCGTCCTTGCATGGCAAAGGGCCAGCGTGGAAATTATAATAATGGTTCTAATACATTAGCTGCTAGTGCAGGGCGCTGAGGGACTGCTGTGTTGGGGGCCGCAGCGAATTGTTCTGGGGCTTGCCACAATAGCAGGCAGTTTGGAAGTTTAATTGCTGTCGTATCTTACCCTGGCACTGCTTATGCCCCTGCAGGCTATGCCAACGAGGTGGGGGAGGCGTTCCGTGCCTTGGTGCCCGTCAGCATGGTGTGGGCCAGCTACGCGGTTGCCATGACGTATGTGTCGGCGGATGCGGTGGACAAAGGGAAGAAGGCAGCTGCGGTGAGTTTTGTTTTTTGTTCTTTGATCTGTGGAAAGACCTTAGGAATTTAAAGTTTGGGGACACCTTGCCACCTTTTAAAATGCTTGATTTTCATTTGTTGTTCAATCAAGTAAACATACCTGTAAAAGTTTGGTTAACAAAGCTGTTTTGTAATATTCTGGGTATATTTTGCTATGCTCACTTTCATGCTTATAAAAGTGTCTTCGTTCACACTGTTGTAACTGTTGTTAATATTACTTATTAAATATTTAGGCCCAAATGTGCATTTAACACCTAAAAGTGCTGACATCACAACAAGGATATAAGGGTGTTCGGTCATGCACACTTGTGTAATTTCCATAGAAATTGCAAATGGCCAGTGCCGTGCATTAGCTAGAAGGATATAAAGCTCCCCAACATTGGGCTATGTAGCAGAGGGACTGCGTTCTCTGGAGTTCCTTCCAATAACTCTGGGATGAGTTGGAGTGATCCTGAATGACCAACATCAGTACCTGACCTCACTAATGCTCTTGTGGCTGAATGCAATCAAATTCTGAGAGCAATGTTCCAGCATCTACTGTGAAGCCCTCGCAGAGGAGTAGAAGGTGTTACTGCAGTAAAAGGGGACATACTCACTATTAATACCCTTGATTTTAGAAGAAACATTGGATGGGCACGTGTCTACAAACTTTTGGACATACAGTTTTAAACCTGATTAGTCTTTAATACGCTAATTATTATAAACCAACAAAGAAAACTTTCTAATTGATGCTTGGTGTCCCCAACTGTTTGATAGGCCATGTATATGTGAAAAAGATGCCATGAAGAAACATAAACTATAAACCTATAATACAGTATCAAAGTCATGGAAAGCAGTCCTCTTCATTGTAATCTGTCTCACAACTCAGCTGATTGAACAGCTAAATAAAAAAAGAATGAAAATTAAACCTGTACATATCATTTGTTAGTTGTTTTTGCAAATTAGGCATTCTTAAGACTGATGTCTAAAAAAAGCTTGCAACATGCAAATAAGCCCTATAGCCAGATGCCATTTTTTACTGTGTGCTGTCAGCATCTTGACCAATCACAGCTCCAGATGCGTGTTTCTGTATTTCTATAGGTGTTCAACAAAGTATATTATTTTGGTCAATAAAATGCAGGTCAGTCTTTGGTTATATTACTGAGTCACCAATATGTTCTTTAATGTATTGTAAGGCATATAAAGGCAGTATAACGGTTAGTATTAGTACTAGTAACTTTCTTCTGTGTCAAGGCTCATGGTGACAACCCAGGGAAGACTACACGGATAGCTGTGGCAGTCGTGGACACGTTTGTGTGGCAGGCCTTGGCGTCTGTGGCCATTCCAGGATTCACCATCAACCGTGTGTGTGCTGCTTCTCTGTATCTGCTAGGCAAGACCACACGGTGGCCTTTACCTGTGCGCAAATGGACCACCACCGCCATCGGCCTTTCTACTATTCCTTTCATTATTACACCCATCGACAGGTGTGTGAGCTAAAATGATCACTTTTTACAGAGGATAGATTAAATAAACTAAAGAATTATAAATTAATTTTAAAAATGCCATATCCTACATTTTACCATGAAGACATTTGTGTGGGGTCGTGCACTGAAAACAGTCATAATTAATTTAACATTTCTAAACCATTTTCTCATAGAAAAGGATTGGCTGCCCTGTATTGTTACTCATTCAAAATGCAGTTAAGCGGACCGTATTTTTAAAATAAAACTGTTGTTTCCAAGCAAAATGACAACTTTTTAGGATAAGGATTTCTTTTATTTCTTTTGTCATTTGAAGCATACCACCAGTTTTAGGACTAAAACATTCATAATTACTACTAACAAGCTAAAGTAAAAATTCTTGTCTGAAACCACTCAGCACATGCAGGGCTGAAAACCAAAACCAGAAAGCATAAAAAGCAAACAATAAATTAAATGTTTATGAAATCAGATGTCCTCAACAATGGTTGGTTATCCAAGCATTTTGCATGATTATCAAAGCATTTTGGTGCATCTCTACTGCTCTAGACTGAATAGGCAGATAAATGTAATTTTTTTTTTGTGACATGATAAATTATTTAATTCAAAACAAGTCTTCGCAGCCTGATGTTGATATATAGACTATGGACTGTAAATTGTATGTTTTATGTTTTGAAAACAGTGTTTGCATACTACATAAAACTTCATTTTAAAAAGTGAGGAAAATTGCCTATTCCATGACATAGGCTCTGAAAAAAACATTACTGATAAGCATATCTTTGGTATCAGTGATCTTTCGTTTGTTTTTGCATTGTTGACATGACCTCTTGTGTGTGTTTGTGTAAAGGTCTGTAGACTTCCTGCTGGACTCCAGCCTGCGTAAGGTGTATGGAGGAGGAGAAAAGCATGAATGAGCCCTGTGGAGCCAAGCTGAATTCTAGCCTCAATGCAGTGGTCCAGATAAACCCCAACAAACCAGTGGCCATTTATTTTATTTACCCCCACACATCACCCTAAACGCACAACCTCGTTCAGTTTCATGTACTGTCAGCCACACAACTCTGATTGTGGTATGTGATAATGCTGAAAACAGCCCACCAGAGAGACATATTTATTTTACGAGATGTTATATTGCCTGTTCACAGGTTTTATGCACCTTATACTTCCTTCTGTTTGCATAAAGGTTGAAAAGATCAGATTACATTAAGGCAAAAAATGATTTCATTTGCTATTCCTAACAATGTTTTGGTGCCATATTTGGTGCGTAATATTTTAAGTTGTACCTCAGTAACAGTTAACTTGAAGGATATTGAATAGTTTAGATCAAGGTTTGAGGCAGTTACAGAGAAAATAACAAAAGGGGAAAATGTAGGCTTTAAACTACACTATGCAAATGAAACCAAAGCACCAGTTAAAAACATCAATTTTAGCTGCATAGAGGAAAATGTAGAAATAAGACAAAAAGGGAAGAAGGCAGAAATGTAACAGTGATTCAGGGCTTAATTTCCAGCAAGAACACTGAGAACGTCCACATTATAAGCCATGTCTCTATGAGAACTGCACAAAATTGCCTAACAAAGCGGCAACTGTGACGTCAAATACAGAAAATAATGAATACACAAACTTTTTTAGGTTCCTTCAGTCTTTTATCCAGGTATATACAGATTTTATTTTAAAAGTGCATGCATTTATGAATACTAGCTGGAAACCTTTTGTTTACATAAATGTACTTAATGTTTTTCTTTTTATAAATAGTGACTTATTTTCTTTGTTTTCATGTTTTGGGCATCAAATCCAGCACTGCAGCTCATTATGAAATGTGAGCAGGCATTGTCAGCTAGAAAGGTTTCTATTCTGGCTTCCATTAGCATCCTTTCTTTGAGCACTGTATAGAGTATTTTTCATTCTTGTACAAATACTGTAGGGAAATATATGTATTTTAAATGTAAAATCTTTAACATGTGAAAAGGAAAAACACTGTTTAGAAGAACGGTTGGAGTACTGTAATAAAATCCATAAGAACACCAAATACAAGCATCCAGCATTTCCATGGTTGACATCCAAATAAATGGCACAATGGGTTGTTTTACACTTTTCCTGTCCTTGTCAAATTGATTGCCTTATATGTCACCACACTGAAGTATTTCTTCATGATTAAGTAATCAGTAGGAAATAAATCAATTTAGTGTAAGACTATTTTTATAGCTGTGTTTTAAGATAATGTATACAGTGCTGTGCACAATCCAAGACCAAACTTTCATTTATTTAATTTGTCAAATGGCCTTTATGTACAACTTCTTAATTTTTTTAGCTTCACGGAAAAATCACAAAACCTGAACAATTTTTTTTTTTTTAGTATTTAGCGTGTCCACCCTATAGCTTCCATTATTGAGAGACTGAACATGGCGTCTGTTTACGAGGAAAGTCCCGCCCTTCAGTACAATGAGCCAATCAGCTTGCTGGTTAAGTAGCAAGCGGGAAAAGTTCCCTCTCGTTGGAGATATTCTGCCTAATGCGCATGCGCACAATCTGAGTTTTTGTGCGCTATTTATACCAAATGTTACAAATGATTGTTTTTGTCAGATTTATTAGCGATCTCTTTTTGAAACGTTAATGTGGCTTTTAGTTTCTGTTTTAAAAGTATCTGCCCATTCAAAGGGAAAGGAATCTGATGTTGTATGCGTGGAAATAACTGGCCGCTTGCGTTGCTAAACTGGTCGTCGAGTGGATCGACTTTGAGTTATTCTCTGTGCTCGTATCAGTGGAATGGAAAACTTAACAAAACCTTAAGTTTAGCTCAAATTACTCGCAGTGGTAACTATTTGATTTCGGCCTGTTTGCATGTTTGGCAGCTAATCAGAATAATTTTGAATAGCTTTATTCAAACCGTCCTTTAAGTTTCCCTTCTCACTTTGGACTTGTAACACCTGATTCCAGTTCACGCCTCGGTATCCGTGACTGGATGTTTAAAATAAAATAGCTCCGCCTCCACACTCAGTTGAAATGGCGTCTTAAAATACGAATGGTTCAGTAGTAGGCTACTGCTATTCGTTTGTTTGAAGATGGTGTTAATGCAGGTTGTTCTGGTCTTGCTTTTTGTGGCCTCTACCTTTGCACGAAAAGGTATGTTTTTAAAGATGTGGTGATGAAGCTGTAGTTCCGTTTAGTTAGGAAGAGTTTAATGTTTTGTAAAGTGGGCTAATCATACACTTAGAACAAGTCAACATGTCAGGTGTATAGCTATATGATGTTTTATTGCCAGGCTTCTTCAGAGTACTCCAATATGAAATTACTAAAGCTGCCTAAATGACTTCACTTGTGAGGAAACGTAATTTTTGGTCTGTCTCTGCCTCACAGATGTAGTAATAGACTGTAAAGCTAATTCAGTCACTGTTAAATGGAGGCCTGTGTTGAGCTGGGCCCAAAAGGTGGACCCTTCAAAAGCTCGTCTGGGTGACTGTCCACCCTCAAGTTTGAATGAGGATGTGCTGCTGTTCTTAGTTTGGCTGAATGACTGTGGCTTCAGAAGACAGGTATGTATGCTTAATGCAGTGGTCACCAAACCTTCAGGACATCTGTTTTCCTGCATATTTTTGTTCCAGCTTGCATAAATCCCTCTTTCCTAACACTAATGCACCTGATCAAGCACATCTGAAGAAGTTAATTAACTGAAGCATGTTTGGCAGATTGTGTTTGGAAATTAACTCTGTAGGAAGGTACATCTCCTTGACAGACCACTGTCCTTAATGCAATGGTTCAAACCCTGGACCTAGAGTACGCCTGCCTTGCACAACACAATGTGCATTTGGACGGTCATGGACGTAGTTGGTAGATTTGGGCAAGTTCCACGTCACCCAAACTAACAAGTTGTGATGTATGACCAGCCAATTGTTCCTGATACCACAGAAACACAGAGTGAAGTCTGAAATCTGAACTGTGAAAGCGGTTTCCATTCCTGTAGTTTGTCATCACTGATGGTTAATTGAACTGTTGAAATAACTGATTGTAGTCACTGGAAGGTGTGAACAAAATCTTGGCCTTTTTATCTGGATTCAGGGTCTTGATTTGAAGACAAGTCAAGACACTGTTGGGCCTTAAGTGTTGTTCATGTGACAAATGTACCAGTTGTCAGCACCCCAACCGCAAACGACAAGAAGTTGTAATTTTGTGTCTTTGGGTTGAGGAGGGCCATCGATATGAAATATCATGATGGAATTCCACAGGGAATTCCACTATTTTTTTCAAAATGCATAATTAAATGGTTAAGATGTTTAAATAAAAAAAATCATTGTTTTTCAGAGATGCTCCATTCTGGATAAACAATCAGAATTCTTCAGTGGTGAGAGAAACTAAACACCTGAAGTGTTTAATGTCTCTGAAAGCTACTTCACAAATTATTACATGGAAAAGTAACAGATACACTTCCTGATGCCATGATAGTTCTAAGCTTTTGGCCTAAAACATACTACTTAGTCCTTTCATTGCAGAGTGGGTCATGCAGGGTGTTGTAAAGCAAAATGGTCCCCAAAGAAAGCTTATTTCAGCTTTACCATTGCTTTACTTTTAAAGTTGCACAGATATTGCTGTAGATATTGCGACCCTTGGTTTCTATCACCACCTCTGTAAAGTAATCCGAGTCAGTAGGTTTCAGCGTTTATCAAAATTCAGAATGACTATCTCAATCATTGAATTATGCAGAAATTCTGAAATTCTGTTTATTTTTAGGTAATTGGTTGGCTCGAGGTAAATGCCAAAACGCACACTGGGCAGGGGTGGTTTAGGACCAGTATTAGGAACCATTGGGTTAATAGATCTTGTGTATGGCTACAAATTATAGCCTACTTGTGGGTTTGTTTGTTATTTATTTTTTTTTATATAAAAGGTGAATGAGGACAAGGTGACCTACATTAATGTGCTGACATATGGACCAGACCCTGAACTTCCTCCTGAGCCAGTAGAGTGCATTTATGACACGTGGGTTGTTTTTTTTTTTTATAAATATATGCAATGTTTTTTTGAAAAACATCTTCAAGAGACATGCATTGGCTTTGTTTTCTGAATATCACAACAGATCTGGAAAGAGGACTAACTTAGAAAAGATGGAGAATGACCATGTCTTCAGTATGAAGTTTATGAACAGTGAGTGGAAGATGCCCTAATGTCTACTTGAACTTTGCATGTATCTTCTTTGGAAGTTCATTTCACTCTGCTATACTATTAGATTTACCCAAGCGCTCTTTATCTGAATGTATAAAATATTAGCTTAAGGTCAGAACAGACTTGGAAACTGCTGTGAAAAACAGAGACCTTGCTTCATTTATTTATATTCCTGTTAAAACTGTCCAAGTTGTTTGTCAGGAGATTAGACATAAGATAATCCACTTGCACAAAAAAGAGGGGAAAATCAAAGGAAATAAGAGGGGAAAAACAAAAGTGATTAAAAGATACAGAGAAATTGGAACTTCTGACAGTGTAAGGCCTGTTAGACCACCCAACCTGCCACCACCAGATTAAAAAGTATTTGAAGCTTATGTCTTTGAGAGAAATGAGAAAATTGAGCTCCACTCTTGCTTCAGATATGGGGGGAAAAAGAAAAAATCCACAAGTGTTCGTCAATCTTTCCACTGTGAGAAGACACCTCAGCACTATGGGCCTAAAGGATGTGTAACTGTCAAGAAGCTGTAACTAAGAAAAGTAAATAGACCAAAAAAAAAATTGCAAATCAAACAAAAGCTAGTGGTGTTCTCAGAACAATGGACTGTCCACCCAAGAATCCTCATCACTGAATATGTTTGGAATTACTTGGAGAAGCAGAAAATGCAACCAACTTCTAAGACCGGACTTAAGACACAGAAAATATCGCTGTAGATTTCTCTGAAAAACTGAAAGCAAAATACCATGAAAAGAATGGAAGCTGTTAAAGACAAAAGTGAAGACTATATTTAGTTGACGCTTCTGTGTAATTTCCTTTATATAAATGTGTGTATATGTATGTATAAAATCTCCATAAAACCAACACTGAAATCTGAATCACTTGTACTTCATGGTGGTTTTCCAATTGGACATTAAACAATGAAGGGTGGTCTCTGACTTGATTGTACTATAGATAGTAGCCCATGTTTTTTCCTGCTTTAACACACTTAATCCAATTTTCCAGCTAAAAAGCCCTTCTTAAGCTGGAGTGATTTTAGAGCAGGGCAAAAAATGTGAAAGTGTCCTCCAGGACCAATGTTGGAAACAGCTGATAAGTGTTAGACCTGTTCTGTAGGTGATTTTAGTGGGCCTGCCCCATCCTCCATGTTCACCTTGGGCTCCAGAATTTCCATCAAGGCTGAGGTGGAGCAGCAGGGTCTTCAGCCTCTGCAGATTTACCTGCAGAGCTGTGTGCTAGCAACAGCTCCAGACCTCACTCATGCCAGCCAGCTGCATACCATCATTTCCAATACTGGGTGAGTTTCACTCTACATCTTCATGCCCATTTGCATTTTTCCGCTTGAAATGCGTATGGGAGAAACGTCTTAAGAACCGCTTCTTGTAGTTACTGATTCAACATCAACAGCTTTTTGTTCATCATTGGATTTGACTATGTAAAGTGCGTTTACGATTGGATTTCTCTCAAAGGTGCCTCATTGAAAGCAAAGAAGGAAACTCGATGTTCTTGCCAAGACAGAAGCCCTCTGAAATCCGCTTTTATTTTCAAGCCTTCAAGTTTGCCTTAGGAGAAACTGTAAGGGACCATTCTGTACCTAAATTTAGAGAGTTTTTTGCTTTTGTACTCATTTCCATGATTTAATGATGCCTTTCATTTCTTTAGATTTTCTTCCACTGTGACATGGATGCATGGGATCACAAGAGCTTTGGTGAAGATAAAAAGGCTTGCTACTACTTGAAAGAGCAAAGAAGGTAAGTTTTGTGTGTATATGTGTGTATGTGTATATATATATATATATATATATATATATATATATATATATATATATATATATATATATATAAATATATATAAAAAATAAGCAGCTCAGTAAGTGTCTTAAATCTTGCATGGTTTACCAATATTGACTTAAGTTCCACTAAAAGCTAACAGTACATGAATGTTCTAGGTGGGAGCTTCTGGATGATTCATACCGAAGTTACATCTGTAGGTGCTGTGACTCTGCTTGCATAAAAAGAACCAGCTTTGAGTCTGGTACTGTACCTTCTTCCAGACTGTTACCCTTTGTCAGGATCACTGGGACTGATGATGGGGGGGGGGGCTTGTTTCTGTCCCTGGTCTCTTCTTTTCCCATGTATTTTAGTTGTCACACTTTCTGTTTTGACTTGACTTCTTTTTTTAAGGGGCATCTACAAAGAAGGTTATTGGACCTTTTACAATAGTTGAAGCTGCTCAGAACAATGCATCAGACACATTCTGGACTGCTGAAGAAGGTCTTTTTATAATTTTTTTTTATTTTATTTTATCCCCAATATCCTTTTAACAATGTCTTTGAATACATGGACATCTTGTGTTTCTGTTCAGGATTGATTGGAGTTCCGGTGTGGGTAGTGGTGGTCACCGTCCCACTATTGCTGCTATTAGTGGCTGGAGCCATTGCAACAGGATACTACCTGTGCTTTTGGAGAGGTGGAAGACTAGGATATCGACCTAGCCGAGATCTTCTGACAAAATATTAAGCTTAATAAAGATAAGTATTCTTAAATGGCTAACGCCTGGTTCCTGATGTTTCTTACACTGACATGAGGTGGTTAAATTCTTACTGCAGGTTGACTTTTCCTGCAGAGAATTTGGTCTTTAAAGTAATGGTTTGGTGAAAAACCTATTCATGTAATTCCATTTTAGATGCTGTTGAGAAACCAAGATATCGTCGCTGTCCAATGGAAAAACGTATCTCCATTTTTTGCGATTTTTACTTTTCTGCATTTCCATTTACTTACAGTGAAAGTAAAGAACATTTTTGTCCTCTCCTGCAAAGTTACTATTTAAGATACTTGGTTTTCTTTGGACAGCAACGATGTGTCAGTTTTGCTTTTTTATGTTGGCAGTATGAGGCTAGCATTGCTAACAAACTCTAGAAGTAGTCACCCAGTTCCCCCCCATCCCTTCCCTTTTGGTAAATACATCCCGCAAACTTCTCTCAAACTGCATCCAGGTCTTCCTGAAGGTCTTGCACACTTGTCAGTGTCATTTAGGGCCTCAACATGCAGATGTTTTAGACAACAGGTGTTGTGCTGAATTCTGACTCCCTGTCGTGTGTATCATACAGGCATACTGATTCCACCAGTTGCATTTGTTTTGTTACTTCAACAGTTATTCATAATAAAATTTTCAAAATGAATCTCTAGAAAGAGAAACAATGGAAATTGTGAATAATCTAGCGTCCATGTGCTTGTGTGATGAGTATATATGCAAGTGGAGTCACCATGGCTGAACTAGCTGCCTGCTGCATTTTGCTACAGTATTTTGCTTTTATAGCTCACTGTCATACCTTGTCTTAAACCATGATAATGAATCTGTGTGCAGTCTTAATCTTTAAATATATATGTTTATATAAAATAAATCTGACAGCAGGGGTGCTACCGAAGCCATTGTTTCAGTGCTGCATACTCATTCAAATTTACCTTCTATCCACAACCAGCATAGTAAAGGTGCGATGTTGTGGGGTGTGTGTGTGTGTGTGTGTGTGTGTGTGTGTGTGTGTGTGTGTGTGTGTGTGTGGGTTAAATTTACTTAAAGTCTGCAGCTTCATGGCCAGTCTGTGGAGGCTGGAAGGGGGGCTGACTCACCTCTGCTCATCTGAGCTTGCCACACCGGATGAAAAGCCTCATCAATTATTCACACCAGTGTAATGTCACTGCAGCCCAGGTTGTTTACAGTATCTGGATGAGAGGCACTGAATACCCTTGACCTTGTCAGTGCTGTAGAGAATCCACAAGGGGGCCCCACCAACACTGTAGATTATCAATTGTACTCCTGTCAGGCCTGGAACCTGCAGGAACAGTTCAGGCAGCCAGCAAAAACAGGAGCTGGCAGGCATCCATCCTCTCGGGACTATCACGGCTGAATATTTCTCAGCAGAAGGGCGTGCAAGGGGGAAAGACAAAAGCACATGAAATGGGAGGGAGATTTTAGGAGAGAAAGCAAATGTTTTCTAACAGTTTAGTTTATGAACTTAAACATCAGGTTCGCTTTAGATCATACTCACACTGGAACAGTTAGCACTTTAGAGCGGCTCTTTACAAACAGCTGGATTCAAAGTAAGTGCGTTGTAAACAAGTGCTGTACACAATCACGTTTTTCCAGTAGTATAAAAACTGTTCTTGGATAAAATAAAGATAAAATGGGTGGTCCTCCTTTGCCATCTTGCCACCCATATTTCCTGTCTGCGCCCCATTTTCCTTCATCCCTCCGTCTCTGCCACTCTTCCTCGCCCTAGGGCTGCCTCCTCGCCCTCATTAGAATAATTGGAATTCTGCTGCGATTGGCAGGTTGGTGAGCCACGGCAGGGAGTGGGAGAGTAATGTTTTAATTCAGTCGCACGAGTGCCGGGCTCCGACCGCATCCAAACATTTATTATGAAGCTCCCTTGAGCAATATCAGGTCGCATTAGGAGGCCCAAGGAGACAAAGAGCTGATGAATTGAATTAATCTGTGGAGCCCAGTGATAGATGGGCCTGTTCAGAGAGGCCGGGAGAATGGCCACATTGTTCATCTGTCACTTCGATGGCCACGGACCCTCTTTGATTTGGGCCTTGTATTGAAGGCCACAAGTGGGCAGGAGGGGTCCCTTCTCACCCCTGCTTTAAACTCTGGAACAGTAGATATAAGCTTGCCCTGTTGCAGCATTGCTAGAGAAATTTTTCTAGGATTAACTTAGCTCACACAAGCTTTCCAGACGCATTATTTTTAAAGATTTTGTGTGAATAATTTTGATTAATTAGCTTTAATACCAATGACAGAATTTATAGTCCAAGATTAATTTTGCTCTTGCATTCTTAGAAAAAGGGTAATATACTGTACCAGAAAAACAGCTTCTTTGACTTTAAGCAAGAGGAACCTTTCTTGGTGCTGTGTAGACTGAATTTGCATGTCTGTAAACATAAAGATTGGCTATACTTCTGGGTAAATAACTTGCGTTCAGTCGGCACGGACGTAGCTCAGTATACGGCAATATATTGAGCTACAACAAATTCAAACAGACAAAACATTTACTACCTTGTTTCACAGTTTCCAAAAGCAAGTAGAGCTGCTACAAATAGTATTAAACTCACTGAGTGATCCAGTCTTTGGTAACACTTTGGTAACAAAAGAACAACAATTTAGTGAAACCGTTAGTCTTCCAGATGAATTTACCAAGCACTTCTACACAGCCAATAAGTGCACCAGAATAGGATGGGATGTCATGTTTGCTTTTTAAAAATATTACTTTGTAGAATTCCTCTGCTAGAAAAAAACAGCATAGATCAGCAAAGCTGGTCACCAACAAAACCAACATATGCTGTGTTTTTGGATGCTGGTCAGTCAGTATAACCATGCTGGGTGACCAGCTAAACCAGCAGCAGAATTCCATGCTGGTCTGTGCTGTTTTTCCTCAGCAAGGTCAACACAAGGAGACACACACTATAAGAAGTTAACACTATTAGCAATTTAGCACAAAACGACTCGCTTTACTCATATTTTCACACATTTAGCTGCAAAAAAATTAAGCTTTATTTGATTTTACACATGATTCTGTGTACATGTATGCATTTGTGTGAGTGTGTATGCAGAACAGTGCAGTGCATCATTTCATGACAGCCAATAAGGTAAGTTAACTGGCAAGCAAGGTAGTTAATTAACCAGATTAGATGCTTTAAAATGACATAAAAGACCGTTAAATCGTTAATTGGCTGTATTATAAATGATTCCAGCTGTCTCTTGAGTGTGTTTCTTGTGAGGTGTGAAATGAACTACAACTTGAATCATACATTCAGTTGGTACATGTTTGGGTCATGTTTGGGTCAGTTCTTCTTTTTAGACATGCAGTTGGAAAACAGCTTTACAATGCGAATATTTTATTAAACCCTGCAATGAAATGTGTGGTTGGAGCATATTCATAATTATACAACGAAAATGAAACACGAAGTCGTGAAGTTATTGACCTGGGAAGATCAAAACTTTGTTTTTCCAATGTCTTGTTATGTAAATCTCAGAATTAGTACAAAATCTCATTGTACCAGTGCAGTGCTACCTGAGTTATCCGCCTGGACATACAATGTTTTCTGTTACGTAACACAACTTACTAGCATAATGCTGATTTATCCTATAGAACCATTTTAAAAGATTATTTAAAGAACGATATACTACAGGTTCTCTAACATGGTGATTATACATCATAACAGGCCTAATAATAATAAGTGCTGGACAAAGTTAGCCTGTGAGGACGTTTGATTTGGCCTGCCAGAAAGTTACCCTAACCCCACCCAATGACAGAACAAACATTTTTATACTATTACTTATTATTGTGCTTTTATTATGGTATTGCACTTTATTACATTATATACAATAGACAGTGTTATGTAATAGAGAACATAATAACTTGGAAGCAAATGTGAACATGTCTGGTACTAGCTAACTATTAAGTTTGGCTGGCTACTGTAGTCTAAAATAAATGGCTGACTGTCAAAGTCTTGAATAAAAAATGAAATGACATTTACATTAGGGAAACCATTGGTTGAAAAACATAGACACATTCTAACATGCAGTAAGTCTGTAGGTTTTTGTGATTGGACAGGCTACTTCTGAATTAATCCTATCCCAGTAGGGAATGCAGACAAAATTTTGTCCTTAAAATACACAATCTCATATTTGCTTTTTTAAAATTTTTTTTCTATATTTTTCTCAGAGTTAATCTGGCTAACAGCTATACACAAGCATAGCATTGGGAGATGTACTATGTTTGCAACCAGAGACTTGTTTGGAGTGCAATTTTTGTATTGAATCACGCATCACAGACCTTACCAAACTGAAACTGACCACTGCGCTTTGCTTAGATATACAAATACCTAGCCTGAATGTGAAACCCAACAGTGTTTAACTTGTATGCATGGGTGGAGCATTGGCTTTGGTGTCTTGTTGCTTATTGGTTGTGATGTAGCAAATCTGCAGGGGCAGCACAATTATGTTTCACCTAAAGTGGCAAAATGGCATGTGCCAGCCCTGGACTACAAAAAAGGACCTTTTTCTGAACTGCAAAGAACCAGTTAAGCAATTAAATGGTTCTCTGAGTTGTCATGGTTTTATATACAGTTGTACGCAAAAGTTTGAATGACGTGTTTTATTGATTTTGTCTTTTTCATTAGTTTAACAAATTGGAAAAAAAAACTTCACAATACTTTTGCATATACTTTGGGCCACATTATTTTTTTTTGTTTGTTTTTTAATGTTAAAGGTTTTAATGTTTTAATGTTAAATTCAGCAAATAAACAGTAATTGTACATTATGATATATGATTAAGATACACTATGATCTTTGTAGCGGATGTGTTAACTTATTTTCACTTAGAAAATCTACAAAACATGTCATTTGACCAGGGGTGCATAATTTATTGCATATAACTGTATGACCATTGTGTTTAAGACTTTTTTTAATGGTGCAATTTTGGTGCCTGACAATGGAATTGTCCCAATTTAATGGAATGGAAACCTATTACACAACACAAAGTTTACCCAGTTTTAATGGCTGAGAACTTCCAAAACGTATGTAGAGTTGAAGATGTCGACAGTCACAGTATTCCATTTTAGCCAGAATTTTTTTTGTTGTATTTTAAATATGCATTAACAGCATTCGCCCCTGTATGCCAGCACAGAGGTCTTACTCCTGCAGTAATCAATAACTGATAGATGAGCAGCGCTGCAACCTTAATGGTTGTCTAGTGACTGACGTGCATTCAGTGCTCAATTGTTGCATTTACTCCTCTCACATTGCAGTCTCCTGCAGGATGTGTCTGTTCACACTGATGCAAGGAGTCCAGGGGAAATGGTCCTGTGGTCAGCAGGGAGGGAGAAGAGGTCATGCTGAAGGCCATAAATGAAGGAGGTTAATTTATTGGGGTCAAATTCAGGCTAAAACCAGCCAGTCTTTCTAATAGACAAACCTGTACTGTGCTTACAATAGCACTACAAGTATAGATTGATTTCTGTGTCTGATAATGATCAAAGTCATCATTATAGGAATATTGGGAAAATCTGCTGAAAGTGCACTAAGTTACATACATTTATTGAGCATGGTTATCTTCATAATCATAAGTAATTTCTATGACCACCTATAAAAGTAATGGGTCGAGAGGAAAATGGAGATTGAATGCAATTTTTTTGCAGTATTAGAAATGCCAATATTTAATAGTTTGTGTTACATTATGTCGTAGAATAGGATAATTAATCATGGTTAGCTAGAAATGTAAAGTTTGCAGAAGCTAAATATCCAATGATGCTCAGCAGTAGGATCTGTTAAATGCTTTGCATAAATGCATTTTATATATTCCTGGCTGACTTCTAATTACATGTCTGTCTGCATAGCCGGAGTATGGAAACAGGAAACTATAGTTCAAGGGGAATTCTGCTGATTTTCAGTGTTTTAAAATACATCAATCTAGAAAAACTTGCTTGGTCAGAACTATTGACAATAGTTATGATATGAACCAGATGTCTGATGCGTTTAATACTTCTAAAAGCAGACTTACACAAAGCTTCTGTGGCGTCATGCAGAAGGAGAGTCAGGGAAGGTCATAATTTCTGCTTAAAATGTACTCTCTTAGTAAAGAAACAGCAGAAAAAGCCACTGCCTACAGCCAAACTCATACGCTCGCACCTGACAGTGCCTGAAAGCCCCTCTCAGTCCTGATCAAGTGTTCGGCACCACACTATTAACTGAAATGATTATGAATAAGTTACCTGATGCTTGATATGGTGTTTTACCGACAGTTTGAGACAACTTTTGGCCTAAAGTAGCCTTTTTTATATATTTTTTTCATGGCAGAAAGGTACATGCAGGGCGTTGTAAGGGGAAATAGTCCCCAAAGAAACGTATTCAGATTTATAACTATTTTACCATTATCAACATTCCATATAAAATCTAACATGATACATGTATGTTATGAATGTATTTAATGTATAGCTTAAGTTACCTGTTGCTATGTTAACATATATGGTTGCCAAGGTGTTGCTATATTTGTGATGTAGACACAGCAACCCCTGGTTCCTACCACCACCACTGTTAATCTGAGTCATCTGAGAAATCTGAGTCAGTAAGTTTCTCTACAATGAGCCATTTTACTTCAAACTCTATCCTAATATTTGTGTACGCAGATTATGCAGAAATATAGAATTTTCCTTTTATTGTCTCCCAGGCTTAGAAAGTAAAAACTTGTTACTAAATGTTGCTAAAAGATCAGGGCCTGTATTCACAAAGCTTTTCAGAGTAGAAGAACTGATTTCTTATCAAGTTGCCTTTTTCATTATATATGGGAATAATGTGCTTTTTGGTCTGATCAGACATACGGTTTTCGTACAGCGATCATCCAAAAACAAATGTTTTCCCATTCAGATCTGTCACACATGACATTAAAATGGACACCTTTCTCATTGACACTCATAGTCATTACATTCAGACTCTCACACACAATGTATAATAGATACACTTGTTACACAGTAATGCACTAAACATGCAATACAAACACTTATACACAGGATGAACTCACACGCAGACACACACCTAGCAACCACCAGAGATACCACAACAATTGCCAAGCAACACCCTAGCAGCTACCTGGGATAGCATAGCAACCACATGTGATAACATAGCAACCACCTAGCAACACCTCAGCAACCACCTGAGATACCTTAGAAAATGCTTACTATCATTCTAACAGCCACAAAAAACATCAGCCACCTATCAATACTATATCAGTGACCTAGAACCACCAACCACCAACAATGTTCTAGCAATGCCCTACCAACCAGCAGAAATACCATAGCAACCACATATCAACACTGTAGTAACAACTTGGAACACCATAGCAATCCCCTAGCAACCACCTCCAATGCCACACAGCAACACCCTAGTAAGAATCAGGAATAAGATATGAACTATTAGCCCCCTAAGATACCATAGAAACAGCACAGCAAAACCTTAGCAACCACCTGGAACAACAGCTACACCATAGCAACACTTTACAATGATCAGGGATACCATAGCAACCACCTAGCAACACCTTATCAACTACCAAGGATGACTATAAAAACTTAGTAAAGTTATGAAAAAAAAATTAACAGTCAATTGCTTAACTTTTTCAAGCATTATAATCTGACTTTTCAGCTTTTACAAACTTTCTTCCTGTAGTTTACTACAACTTTACCTAAAGGGACAGATCATAGATCAGCTCTTCTATTCTGAGAAGCTTAGTTAATACAGGCCTTGTTCTTATTTTATTATCTTTTTGCAATATTTTGTTTTTACTTTGCCCTTTACTTTCAGTGTGATCAATACAATTTAGATCACACCTTCCTTTATTGCTAAGATTGCCTATTTTAAAGTGTAATATTGTGTTTTTAATGTAAGTAAACATAACCATCCATGCTCTACCGCAGGGGTGGGGAACTCTGATCTTGGAGGGACAGTTTAGTGATTTTCCTGCTCTTAGCAATTACCAGGTTTAGCTGGTGTGTCAGAGCAGAGAAATCCATGCTGGACTCTGGCCCTCAGTTCCCCACCCCTGCTCTTCCACCTAAATATATAAAAAAGTGTCTGATCTTGTACTGAGGTGCCAAATCGTAGAGGACAAAGTATTCCCTGTCAAGACTGCAACAAGGAAGCACATCAGACAAATATCAGTTTCGCTATTCCTTAACAAAACGCCACATCCGTGTGGCATTGGCAAAGAGTCATTGAAACCAAGCTATAAATGACTTTGTTGATGAGCTTTTATTTTCGTTTTGCAGCGACAGAGAGAAAACCCGTTTTCAGCAAGAGACACACAATGTTTGACACATTATTGTTGCGATTCATGTGCCACAATGCAAGGCATGCATCAAGGCGGCGCAGATGGAGGAGAACGCCAGCAGCGGTGTCTGAGGCTAAATGAAAGGCGCTTGTCTTGTGAGATATGCTTGTTGGCACAGGCCGAATAGATGAGCGCTAAACTGTAATCCACAAAGTGCCAACAATGCCAACAACGAATTCATCTGAAGCATTAAACAAGTGGTTGTTCTTTTTCTTCTTTCTTTTTTTTACATGCTCAGTGTAATTAAAATGCACGCCCTAAACTGGAGAGACAAAGATTTGGTGGTATTGATGGGGAATGTTGGAAAGTACATAAAATTAAATAGCCACCATATGCTGGAAATAACAACAGATCAGGGGAACTCTATTGGGCATGGCAGGATTCATGCAGCATGCGAGGACCTTGGCAAGGCTCGTGCATTCTTTTCAAAAACACAGACATGCATGGAATTAATTAGGAGCTTGGTCATAAACAAAAGGGGATGTGAAACCTCGTCATATATCACAAATAAAAAAAAAAATACATCACACAGCAGTCATAAGGCCGTTTCGGAATAATGATGGCGCAATATAAGCGAGTATCTCATAACCGTGCTCAAAATTGATAGCGTCTTTGTTGGAAGAGGTTCAGATTTGGCCTTGTCCAACACGCAGATGAGGTCTGCCAAGAGTGAATAGAACAACACTGAACTGAACAGGAAACATTTTAAAGGGCCTTGAAAGAAGAAAGTCCTTCTAGTGAATGAGTGTTTATGAAGAAAGGCTGTATTTGAAGAAAAACCGTCATGGAATTTTTGGATGTGTAGAAAGTAGGGATGTGCAGATATTGAATTTCTAGGCTGATACGAGCCAATAATTAACACCTCACTGCTGCCACTTTGGACTTTTTTTACATTTTATCACTATAATCCAGATATGAAATTCAATTGGGTTAATACAGTTAAACCTCTAGGCCTACTCAGATGAAGTATACATTTTATTTTGACAAAAAATTATGATTTTTTTTGTAGTGGATCCTTCACACCAAGTCAGATGCATTCTTTCTAACCCTTATCCACAGTAGCCATAAAAGGCAATTTCCATCTGTTTTGGAGGTCCCTCAACTATGCATTTTTTTCTTCAATAACTTGATCACATGTTGAAAGTTTACAAAACCGGAAGCAAACAGGATTTTCATCCTCATAGGAGAGCAAACACATCAACATTGATACAAGTGTTTTATTATGTTTAAATGATATTTTTTGTGATAGTGGTGCACAATTTCTTGATATCAGGAAAGCCACCGTCATGCTGTCCGAATTTTTTAGGCTCGTTTTCACAGTAGCCCCCCTCTTAACTCTCACTGCTCGCTAGTAGCTCAACACTTTTAGACCCACATCATTTCACACAAAGACAGGCAACAGTGTTAAACGCTTTAAGAATGCAGACAGAATACAGAAAAGAAGATTCCTTGATTAACGACAAAACATTGACACGAACAGACTAGAATACATCTAGATACACCAAAAAATGAATAAACTTTCACTGAGTTGTACTAAAGTACTCACCATTATTCTCCAGGCTTTCAGCTACAGTGTGGCAAATATGTTTTGTTAACCTCTGCAATTTTATGGCTAGCGTGTTGCTTGTTGTATACGCTTTGGTGCTCTGCCAAGAAAGGTGAGGTGTTTTGCTGCCATCGTGACACAAATTTGTTTGAATTGCAACCATGACAATGGACCCAGCCTGATTTTTAACATATCCATATAGTGCAGATCATTGAGCTGGCGCAGATTAAAAATGTCTACACAACATCGCAGACTGCTCGTTTTAAACTCATTGAGAAAGATGGCATAATATGCAAGGTTAGGATTGAAGTGCTGAAAATATCCCTACTTAAGGCAGAGTATAGTCACTGTAGTGATAATTTGCTTTACATGTAAAAATATTAGAAAAGGAATTACTCAAGTAACTTAGTTAATCATCAGAGAACTACTTGGTTAATCCCAACCTGAGAATATTTCTGAGTAGATTTGGCAAAACTAAAGCTGAACATGATATTGAGAAAAAAAAGTTTAGTTCCTTGTGTTTAGTTCCTTGTGTTCCTTGTGTGTACTGCTAAAATTATTCTCTTTTTTTTCTCCATTAAACTTGACATCTCTGAACTCAACAGAAATATTTTTGTGGCGGGGACCTGCTCTATTTTGATTGGCTTTCAGAATTAAAATCTTCTAAATTGAACCAGGCTTTCTTCCAGTTGATTTATGAGCCGAAACACACATTTATTTTTGCTCTGTAACGATTATTAAAAATCAAAGTAATGAAATAAAAGTACTTCATTCATTGGAAATGAATGTTTTTACCTCCATAAAATAGGCAGTGAATTGGATCACTGATTGATTTTACACTTCGACCTTATTTTATGTAAAGATTTTACATTATTTAGCAGACTCTCTTATCCAGAGCCAATCACAACAGCAGGTGAATACAATATTAGCATTCTTGCTTAGTGATGCTTATTGATATATTGCTTGCCTGGATATGAAATCAAACCCCAGTTTTCTTTGTGTGGGGTGATGGTGTTATCCACTACACTATCTATTTGATGCCTACCACTAACATAAGCTTAAAATGGGGTGCCAAATTATTGTCTATAAACGATATATCAAACCAATAAAAATACATTTTCACCTCCTGTGGCTGCTAATGCTAGAATGTCGGGGAATTTTAGGACAGTGTGCCATGGCCTTTTAGTTTTATTTAAGAGTAATTTTATGGCCACTATTCTTCACCTGTCCAGCAGCAGCTGGCAATGACAATGCAGGACCTACCTAATGTGGATAACTGGTATCTTACCATCACCTCACACCTTTAATTCTCAGTGCCTTTATCTCGGGGAGGATGGCAGGAGAGAGTTTTTCCCTCAGTGCTGTGCCATTGGGAAGTGGCTGTGAGTGGCTCTCGTGCTGGCCGGAGTGCTATAATTTTCCCAGGCTGGATGATGGATGAGCTGGTGTCAGCCTCGGTTCATTATAATGCATGCCATCTATTCTTCTCCCAGACAGCCTCTTCTCCAGGAAATGCCATTGAGAAAGAGAGAGAGAGAGTGTGAGTAAGAGTGAGGGAGAGGCAGAGAGAAGAATGTGATTATTTTGTGATTGTTTTGATGGACTGTGGTTATGAAGAGTATACACATTTTTCTTTCGAGATAACAAGCTTGCATTATGGGCTCCCTGAAGAGGTTTCGGTCGCTGCTGTTGGTCATTTTGTGCTGGGAATCAAGTGATTTGTTATAGTCTGAAAAATCAGCCTGCTAATGCAGCAGCAAAAAACACTATTTGAGGAGGCACCTGCGATTATCCGAGTAGGCCTAATTATTCTGAACTAATATAAAAGGTGCTGTGCATTTGGAAGTAGTGACTGGTGCTGTAACTACTCTTGTTTCTTTCTTTGTAAGGCTTTAAAAGGCCCATTTTCTACATTTTTCTTGTACCTTATTTTCCCCCAACCCCGAACTCCATTTATCTCCATATGTTCACATTTGTGTAGGTTTATGTACCAAAAACAGGCATAATTTATCTTTACATGGCCATTTCCCAACCGCTCTTTATCCCTTAGAATTAAACAGGCTGTGTTTGTTACTGTGCCTTTAAGACTGATAAATGTACATGAACCATGTTCAGATTAACTGCCCTGTATTGTACCTCATTCAAAAAAGCAGTCCACGATGAAACCCTCTTTATAACTTCAGCATAAATGGGTAGGCTGAATAGGTGGATATGTGTGTGTTGGTTTTCATGACCAAACAGTCAGGGGCATAGCTAGAACTTTTAGAATTGGGTGGCCAGGTAAAACCCACAGATTTTATTGGGGTGGCACACTGCCAAGAAAAAATAAAATAACATCACTGTATTAAATATAAATTGATATAAATTGATGTGTTAACTTTTCTCTGTACATAACTAAATCTGTCCATCATTTTCACATGAATAAAGTATTACATCAATACAACTATTGCTAAAGTAAACTGAGAGGCAAAAAGTGCTGATGTAACTTATTTTAGTCATGAATGAGAAAATGATGTATTTGAATCAAGCAAATTAAACACATCACTTTAAGAAAAACTATAAAAGGCCATAAAAGTTATTCATTTAGGGTGCATTCAATGCAGGTTATACATGAGTGTAATGATTAGAAAGCTCAGTACTGTATCAGGGAACCTACAACATGTGCATGTCCTCAACTGTGAAAGGAAATTAGCATAATAGATTTATGATAGATTATATCATAATCATGATAGATTATAGCTGCCTATTTGTTAGTTAACTCATCCTACCATCAAGTATCCTACTTTATAATGTAGCTCAGAGAGCAACACTGCTGAAGAGACACAATACACATTCAGTAACCTGTTTACTATTAAATAGTAAATTATCCCATCACAGCAAGATATGCTAAATAGTAAATGTAGCGTCATCAGAGTCTCATAACTGATTGGTTCCCTGACAGCAGATTTTCACCATAAAGCATAATTTATGCTTTATTACCGGTGGCTATACGATGATGGCTGGATGTCTCACTTTGCCATAATTGGGGTGGCTAGAAGGCTGGCCATGCTTCATTCCAGGGTGACACTGGCCAGTGAATTCAAAACGAGCTGTTTTTGCATTTTGTTTCCATATATGAACTGTATAGACCATATGGGGACTAAAGAGTACATACTGAAACTTTACCAATGTTTACATACTATAGTAAACTACTGTATTTTGAAAAAGTGAGGAAAACTCAGTTTTCCATGATTTGGGTCCTCTGTGAGGCATTAGTGGTATGGCTTCATACTTATATATATACTATATGTGATTATTACACCATAGTGCATTCCCTTCTATCCATGACTCATTCCAGCATATAAACTAAGAACACCATGGTCAGTGCTCCTTATTTATTAAATAAGGTTAGGCTACATCGGAGAGTGTGCACATTGAAGGCATCTCACAACAAAGGTGGAATGCTGCTTAGGAGAGTCCTTTTCAGGCCTTAAGGACATATTGAACAAGGTGAAGAAACTACAAATGAATTCTGCCGTGTTGCTGGTGCGGCTGGATCAATAAGTGCTGGGCTCAGCTCATGCCGCGTCTGATGCGTATCGCTCTCTCTCGCTCTCTCGCTCTCTCTCTCTCTCTCTCTCTCTCTCTCTCTCTCTTCTCAGTTATAAGAAACGGCACCATGCCAACATCCACTTCTCTCCAACAGGAGAGGTTATCAGATACAGCTGGGTTTTACAATGTACGCGGAAATAACCATAATTTGGCAAATGGGATAGTGCTCCCTCACTTATCACAGCATTGATTCCACAGCCGATGTTTAGTGTTTTCCTTTGGATCTGGCTGGCTCTATTGGATTTCGCCTTGTTTTACTTTGCACAAGTTAAGTCAAACAGCCCTGATTGCATTAATACAGCTCAATTATGTATGGATTTGTGATACCTAAATATTAACTTTAGTACTCACTGTGACTGGCATTCTCTAATGACATTTATTAATTGCTATTACTGGTAATGAGTCAAATGCTCATAAATAAATCAAAATAAGCCTAAGCCTTTAAGGGTATAACTGGAGACACAGTAAGGAGAGGCAGCCTAGTTTTAAAAGGTATTCCACCAATTACTGACTAAAACTGTAAATAGTAACATAAACAAACAAATCAAACATATTACATCACATATCCTGACTCTTTTTCCTATTTTTATTCTCCATTTCAAGGCTGTGACTGTATTGCAGTTCATTATTTATTTATTTCACTTGCATTTTGTTGGTGCTTGTGGAATCTGTGGAACCTCAGATAAACAGTACTTAAGGCTTTCATCTTCGAAAGAGAGGAGGAAATTAAGCTCCACTCTTATTTCACATCTGAAAAAGATGTGTAGCTGTCAAAGAAGAAGGAAACAGACAAAAAATGTAAGAAATCAAACAAAGAAGCTGCTGATATTCTTGGAACAATGGACTGACCACCCCAGAGTACAGACCTCAACATCACTGAATGTGTTTGGGATTACTTGGATTGTGATAAACAGAAAGAGAAACTAACTTCTGAGACTGAACTTTGGCAGAAAATATGCCTGCAAATTTCTTTGAAAAACTGAAAGCAAGTCTCCTGTAAAGAATGGAAGCTGAAATAAAGGCAAAAAAAAAAGTGAACAACTATACTGAACATTTGATATTATATTTTGATAATATATTATAAATAACTATATTGTAATTTTCTGTTAAATATGTGCTGTCTACTTTTTTCCTAATGCTAAAAAATGAAATGAAATTAAACAAATGAAGGGTGGTCTCTGACCTTTGCACAGTACTGTATTTTACATACACATTACAATATAGGCCTATTACTCAACAACCTTATTACAGGGGGTTAATAATGAGAGAGAACCTTGTAACACCTCTGTTTATTTTTACTGTCCAACAAAGCTGTGTCAAACCATTTCCTAATGCATGTATAGGGTGATTTTGGGCAGAATTTTACTTTGTTGTTTTTGCCAATGACAAGAAATGTTATTTAGATGTTGCTGTATGCATATTAAATATGCCAAAATGTTCATATTTACATCACATCATTGTGGGTTTGTTTGCATTTTTAATGGGAATTCCAGCAATTTTTCAAAATGTTTGTGTAATTGTCATTGAGATGTAAACAGATACCTTCAGAGTGGTTTGATGTGAAATGGTGCCATTTATCACTCTTATGTACCTCTCTGCCATAAAAAAATAAGGTTTAGCTCAGCAACCTTGTTTTATAACTATCATTAAACAGTGCCTAACTTCCAATTAGGTAGCTTTTAATGGCAATAAACACTTCAGACATTTGGACACAGACCATTCTGAACAGTTCTGACGAGTTTCTCTAGTACAGAGCATTTCATGTCAAACCGCTCTGAATGACTTAATTAATTATTTAATTATGCAGAAATTACCCTGTAATAAATCCAATAGACTTAATTCAAGAAAGCTCTTGTTGAATTGCTATTCTTAAAAGTTAAGTGTGTAGTTTGGTCAAACATTTTGTAATTCCCCATTCTTTGGTTTCAAAAAGAGGTACTGACTATACCAATGTATAATATTACCAATGTGCACTCTTATCAGCTTTTGATAAAGGGTTGTTGATGAAAGGGAAAGCAGCGGTCCACTTTATCTCTCCAACAGCACCACTCAAGTCTCCTGTAAGACATGAGTAGGGCAAAATCCTCTTTAACCCTTTCCTTTCAGATTCAAATTCAGGGATACAAAAATATGCATACACTCATCCTAAATGCAACCATAAATGATCAAAACGTGATATCCTCTACAGAGAACACGCTTATATGGACCATTACATTGTATTAGTTCAAACTGTGGTCCCACAGTAACAACAAAAAAAATGTAAAAAAAAAAAATAAATACGTATTCAGACCTTAGATATTTATAAAGATTATGTTATGATCTATTTAAACCAAAGGCAATGAGATAATAATAAGCTACATATATACATAATCATCATTTATAGGCTGTCTATTGTAAGGTAGGGATCCCAAAGCATAACCCCCACAATAAACTTGTAAAAATAATGTCTTTTTTTTGCTTTTTCTTCTATGTCTTTTTTTAAAGATCTTTTTGATTTCTATGAAGTTAAAAGATTTAAATTTTTAAAACTTGAAATTTAAATTTTTAATTAAAAAACTATTCAAAAAATGCTGCCCCATGTTTTTATGTCACAGACTAAACAAAACGAGTTTTAGTATGTGGGCAGAGTCTTATTTTGGCCACACCCCTGCATTTCAGAGCAGGAAGTGAGAATGCATCCCTTTTTAATAAAAAAATATTTATGTGTGTACAGCTGTTGAAAGCTGTGTTTGCTCATTATGTACTGGTTAAGGTTTTTGAGTTCTGCTCAAAATAAGCTAAAATTGTCACTACATTTTGTAAAATTTTGGTAGCGTTATGATTGTTTTGGTGGTGACCAATTTTCAATCATTTATTTTAATAAAATAAATAGAAGCAAGGCATAAGGTCAAGCAAAGCGAAAATAATTTTAGTCTAAAGTGCTTTGCTGAATTTAACAGATTGAAAAAAATTAAACACAACATATATTTAAGCATGAATTAAAATAAAAAAAATCACTTGAAATGTGAGCCTTAATCTCGTTTCATTCTCTTAGACATACTAAAGTCTTAGAAAAGTTTTCAAACAATTAAGTCCATATCTAATATCAAACACGTTATATGAGAACTTTGTCAGGTTTCCATTTTAACCATAGTATTGAGGCAGTTAATAGACAGTTAATGGTTTCAATGGGAAATCATTCATGAAAAAAATGTAACATGTCCTGTGGAGTCCCACAAGGTTCAGTTTTAGGGCCTTTGCTTTTCTCTTTGTACATGCTACCTCTAGGTTATTCATTAGGAAACATAATATCAATTTTCATAGCTATGCTGATGACACAATTATACATTCCCATTCCTTCTGATAATCATGTTTCTGTTGACAGGCTTACCAGCTGTGTGTCAGATATTTCTCTATCACTAAATTATGGAAAAACTGAAATACTGATCATTGCACCTAAGACTCAGAGAAAGCTCCTTTATGAGAAGCTTGTTTCTTTAGCTTCATATACCAAACCTGAAGTAGGAAACCTGGGTGTGATCTTAGACTCTGAGCTCTGTTTCATCACACATGTTAACAAATTCATTAAAGTAGCATTTCTATCTCAGAGCGACACAGAGAAACTTGTTCATGCCTTCATTACAAGCTGAATTGATTACTGTAATGCTCTTCTTACTGGACTTCCTAAGAAAACAATACATCCTTTACAACTCGTACAAAATGTGGCTGCACAGATCCTAAAAAAAAAAAACAAATCACTGCTATTTTGAACTACACTGGCTCCCTGTATCATTCAGGATAGATTTTAAAGTTCTGCTACTGGTTTTTAAGGCTCTAAATGACCTTAGAGCACCCCTTACATCACATAATGTGTGTCTGTTTGTGTTCCAGCATATTATCTTAGATCTGCAGATACTGGCCTTCTGCAATGCCTTTCGCAAAATACAGAAAACATGGAGAGGCATCTTTCAGTTATTATGCTTCTAAACTGTGGAGCTCAGTTCACCTTTATTAGACATTGAAGCTCATTGCTCTCTTTTAAGAAACATTTGAAAATGTATCTCTTTAACTTGGCGTTCAATTAAAACTCTACGTCTCTTGATATTTATCTTTTAGTTCGATCTGTGTTGTTTTCTTATATGATTTTCAATTACTCATAATTTATTGTATTACTGTTAGACTTTATCACCTGTCTGTAAAGCACTTTGAGTTGCCACTGGCATGAAAAGTGCTATATAAATAATGATGATGATGATTATGATTATTATTATTATTACTGTTATTATTATCTTACCCCAGTCTTGGCTGAATAATATTCACATAAGAAAAGTGTGAGATCATTTCCTTCTACAGCTCTTTTTTACATCTCAGTAAACTTTCAGCAGTCTATCAGTGCAGACGGAGACCTCACGCTTTTCTCATTTGTCTCTAGAACTTCTTACAATGAAAGGCTTAATCTCCTCCTGTTAATCTCCTCATCTCCTAACAGGGCTTTAGGAGAAAGAATTCAGAAATCTGTGATCCTTCATTAAAACAAAACTTGCTTATTCCCATAAATATGAAAATGGGAACAGATTTTAAACAGATTTTTGGTAACATTTTCCAATTTAAGTAATCAATAACTCATTACTGCAACACAGTAATATATGCAGAATATATGTATGATTTTTTTCTCATACTTTTCTTTTTCTATTCTGTATGCTGTTATTAAACATTTTAATTATTAAAACATATGCAAATTATTGTATTTTGCAATTTTAGCTCATCACTGCATCACATTCACAACCAGTTTTTAATGCCACATAACTACATTTTATTGTTCCTTAGAGTTAACAAGGAAAACATTAGAGTCTAAACAGATAAAATGCAAACTTTTTTTTTTTTTCTAAAAAAAAGCAAACAAAAAAATGGTCATGAGAAACATGTGACACATTGTGGTAATTAGAAACAGGCTAAAAATGCTACATAAATTCTTTAAAAAAACTTTAAAATACGAAAATCATTTTGCTGTTTGACCTACTAAAGTAGGATATATGAATATATTGTTTATGTACATGACGATTATGACACTCAAATATTCATGGAGGCAGTTGAGACACAGTGAGAGTGACTCCACTGGGTTCAGCTTTATTTCTCCTGAGCCGCAGAAAAGTTGTTCTTGAGAAAGACATGTTTCCTTCTCGAGTGCCTTTCCAGCGTTTTTCCCAAAGTGGCTCACTTTACCTGAACTAACCTTGAAATGAGATCGTTTCGCGTCTGTCTGAGTCCATCGTCTCGCGGAGGAGTTCCAGAAAGTCTGACAAACTTCATCTTGATCAAATATTACGGAACATTCGAGCAGGACGAGGCGCCTTTCTGTCATCCTTTCATTGAGAATCAGCGCCTCTAGCGTCGAGATGAGGTTTCTATCAAAAGAGGCTCAAAACGCTGCTGTAATCCCTTTGCTTTGATCACGTGTTTTTTTGTGCTCTACTTTGCCAAATGGGAAAGCGAGTCTCTGTCGAAGCCTGGCGGCCGCCATTACATAGCTATGCGTGGTGGGCTGTCGAATAGCGCGAAAAGCTGCCAGCGACTGTTAGCGTAAGCGGCAGCACGCTAACACACACACACACACACACACACACAGACTCTCTCTCTCTCTCACACGCGCGCGCTCTCTCTCTCTCTCTCGCTCACTCATACACACACACACTCACACAAAGTAAGAGCCGTCTATTTGCATAGCCTCCATCCAAACATACGCTCACTTAGCAGCGTTACCGAATGAATTTTTAAAGGATCCAGAAGCCTCGGTCGCTCTTGGGAACACAAACACACTAAAAGCGGTCACGGATGGCACGCTGTGGACGCTTTTTATATCCGTTCGGATAGATTTCTCTCTGATTTCGGTGGACTCGAGGGGAGATAGCGAGTCTCGTCAGATGGCTGTGTTTATTCGGTGACTACATCGCTACTGGATCTCCTTCGTATCTGAGGCTGTCATCGGATCTGACTGACGCTTTTGTTAGCCTACTTGAAACGAGCTGAAGAAAATCTGGCGGCGATATCTGGGAGAGGACGTTTCGTAATGGTCTAATACAGAAAGGAAGGAAGATATTTTTTTTCTGAAAACCTCGCTCGGCTGTTCTGTTTTCCTGCTGGTGGCTGACAAGACTTTTTTTTTCGCGTGAGGAAGAAACGAACAGCGTTTTGTTTAATCGCTGAACGTATCTTAAACGTGCTTGTTATCTTCGCCTGCCTTTACATTACATCTCCCCTGACTGACTGAACAAGAGGAGGGTCAGGCTTTATTTTTAGCACCGCGGTCTTGTTCTTACTTCCAAAGTGAAACGAGGATTTTGACCGTTCTTCCTCTCCGTTCGTGTATGTTGTTGTGTGTCGGGGGACTAGGACGGTAAGAAAGCGAGTCTATAAATAGCTCCAAACTGCTCCATCGACATTATTATTTTCTCTTTTTTGCCAGCTTCTCACATGGAGGGCTGTGGAGGAGTCGCACGCGCCCGCTCGCGCTGTTTTTATTGTTCCTAACAGAGACGCCTCAATAAACGTGTGAGTGGATTATAAGCTGAAACTTCTGGGGCGCCACATTAGCGTCGATATTGAGACGATTTCGTGGATTTTGTGTGTGAAAGAGGGGGAGCGAAAAAAATCAGCTGTCCTGTCCTTGTTTCATCCTGTGGATTATATGATTATTTGATCATTACACAGAAAAACTGGCATGGACAGGGATTGTCATATCTCGCGGCGAGGATTAAAAACACGGATACCCACCGCATCGCCACCAACAATGATTCGATTTCAACCGCCTGACCTGGAGCGCGAGAAACGTCCGAGCATCCTCGAGTCTGTGTGGATGGAAACAAAGTGGTAGTTTCGCGTGAGAATCGATAAAGACATTCCTGCGGATTTGCCACACTGTAAAATCACGCCTCCGCTGTTTTACACTCAGATCGTCGCTCACGGTGGGCTGCGTTGTTACTGTCGGCTTTCTCAGTGATTGAACGGCGGGTTTTTTTACAACTGAGGGAACTGAGGGTTTGCCAACCCCTCCGACCACCCACCCCCTCTGTTCGGTTCTGATACCGATCGAGGATCTCGACATGCCCTACGCTGACGAGCCCATCGGCGGACGATTATGACTACAGCAGCGAACTGGGTGGCTAACGGGGCGAGCCTTGAAGACTGCCATTCCAACCTTTTCTCTCTGGTACGGTGAAAGCCAATTGTGTCCAGCACAGAAAGCTAGCAGCAATTGGGTTAGAGGGTGAAAGGCAGCACAGAGGTGGGCGGGTGGGTGCTGGGGTTCTGACTGAGGGCAGGGACGAGCCTGCTGTTCGCTGTTCTCAAGGTACAAAGGTGAAGAGATTTCTGGTAGCCTACTGTTATTAGCCAATCATTAACAAGCCAAGAGCTCCAGAGCTGGACTTGGAGGGTCGGGAGAACATTTTATTAGCTCTCTGCCTCCTCGCATTCTGCTTGGGGCTACTGTTTGGAATGGTCACCAGTGACCACAACCACCTCATGCCCTAAAGAAGTAGGTGGAACTAAAGCATTAGCTGGGGAGTCAGTTTGTAATGAATCTGTTTATAATCCCCAACTGTTACAGCGTGACAGCTGCGCTTGTGTTTTTGCTTGGTTGAAAAATCTCTTTACTCAAAACATTTCAGATTTGAATGGGTGATTTCTTAGTCTGAGCAAAATTTCCCCACAGCTGCAGGGCATGGTGCAGCCACCTTTCTGAAGAGAAACTTTGAGCACATCTCATATTCCTGCTGCTTGGGCTACTGTTAGTTTATGTTCATAATTAGGTAGTAAAATTGCATCATTTTCCTACATGCATGGAAAGGTGTTGTGCTGCGTGGTGTGTTGGTTTGCTGTTAAGTGATTAAGAGCTGTTCTGGCTTAAAGACATTTAAGAGACATCAAAAGTAACTCAGGCAGTAATTTTTGCATCAGTGGTGGATTCGTAAATATTCTGAATCTCATGCCTCTGGCTAGCCACTGGCATTCCTGGTCATTACTGGAAGATCAACACACCCGCCCCTTCAGAAGGCGTAACAGCTTGCTCACATGTTGTCAAAATGGGAGGGCCGATCTCCGAGTATTAAGGTCAGGCTCTTTTTAGAAGCTTGTTTTCATTTGAATTAAATAAAATAATATCAGTGAAAGCGGATTTGAGTGTTAGGGAAAGGCATGGAGCACCTGTGTAGTTTGTTTTTTTATGTTTTCTTTGAAGCAGAATATGCTGTGTGCCTTCAGAAACATGTCCTATAGATGGCCTGGGCTTTTTGATTAACAATAATGAAACCTGTGTTTCTTTTATATTGAATGAATCAGGGATATTTTCTATACAGTCATATGCAAAAGTTCAGGCTCCCCTGGTCAAATGACATTTTGTGGATTTTCTAAGAACTACACACCTTTTATGGAGAACACACTTTTGCACATTTTAATGCACATTTACTATTTGCAAAGTTTAACATATTGGAAAGAAAACAATGTGTTTTTTCCGAATGTGTTTATTTTGGCAAAAAAATAGAAATTGTGCATGAAAATTGGCAGAAAAATGCCACATTTAAGTTTGTTCCTTGTAGAACATGTTAACTTATGTTCACTTAGAAAGTTAACAAAACATATCATTTGATTAGGAGTGCTTAAAATTTTGACTATGTGTATTAAAATGTTTAGATTTTGAAAGAGCAATGCACTAAAATTGCTTTAACAAAGTGAAAAGTTTCAGAATTGGAAAGGAATGCAAAACATATGCCCTGATGTTACTTCCATTGTAATCTCATAGCTGATCTCCCATGTCGATAGATATGTAGTGATGGTGGTGAATGCACAGATTTCAGTAGAGGTTACTGAGATTAACTCCCCCCTCCAACCATCACCCCAGCCTTTTGAATACCACAGAACAGAGTGTTTAAAACAGTACCCACTTTCCCAGAAATCCCAGAAATAGACCAACTATAAAGAGGCGTTATTTAGAGGAACCTCAGCTGCGAGTTGGATGTGAAGAAATTCAGTCTAACATGAATTAGAGCACATGGAAAACTTGGTCTGGCCATCGATAGGAAAACAAGACAGCGCAGTCTAAAAAAGAGTCAGCTCGGTTTGAGCTTGAAGAATGTGTCCGGCTGCAGAGCTATTTTTTGTGCCGGCAGGAAGAAAAGAGAGAGAGAGAGAGAGAGAGAGTGTGAGTGGGAGCTGGAGCTGGAGAATCTGTTTTCGTTTTAGGAAAGTATTATGTGTGATGTGCATTTCCTGAGTTCAAGCTCCGGCCCAGTTTGAAAGGAGCTGTCGCCCTCTGTAGCTCTGCCCTGACTCATGTTGTAGTCACCACTGAAATATGGGGTAAAGGGAAAAAAGTACTAAAAACACACACACATGCTGAAATCCATGTTCTACTTAGACATATGCTAGACATATACTTACACTTATGCTGAAGCAAACACATGTTGTCTTGCCTTAATTAAAGGAGTTTCTCTGGTCCTCTTCGACAGGGTTTCTTTGACTGAAACGTTGGTAATTAAGTGTCGTCGAGTGGCAGTATAATGTGATCAGCTAAGAGGTGCTCATTAACCAAACTGTATTCAGACAGAGAGCTCTGAGTAGGTTGGCAACAATGCTGCGATGCGGCCAGCGGGGAAAAAAAGGAGCCAGAGTGTAAAGAGTACAGAGGAAAAGAAATGTAACTGAAAGTGAGTCCTTTTCATCTAAGTTAGCACAGAGAAGAGGCAAATAGCCCATGTTGAAATGTGTAAAAGTTTCACTGCACTGTTAAAACAGTCTTTTCTGGGATTATCCAACCCTCAGCCAGGCAACCCAGAGGTCTCGGCCAGGTCTCCAGTGCCCCACTGGCTGGTAGGACTTCCCTGCCATCCCATTAGAGGGGTACAGCAGGAGCCAGCAAATGCCATCCCCAATAGCTTTGCTAATAGCCACTCTAAGGGTGTCTTTTATGTTTGGCAAAGAGCAAGCTCCATTATGCAAGTGGTAGCAGTATTTTTTAAGGAGAATAGTTCTTAGGCAAAAAAAGGAAGAACGACCTAGAGGTGGATGAATCACTCAGCATAATCTCTTTATAATGGCTGTGCAAGGTAAGGCTAGATTCTGCTCAGTAGAGGGAGTCGCTGGAGGCGAGCAATCTGATTATTATCTAGGGCTATGAGTTAAGGTTTAGTAACCTGCTTGCGCTGCGCTCAGCAGAAGTCACATTCTAGGACTACTGGTTGTCTAAGTGCACCAGATGGAGTGCAAAAAGAAAATATGAAAAAAGGGGCCATCTGGCTTAAAAGGCAGTCATCCTCTGAGGCTACCAACCAGGCTGCGATGCCTTGATTTTCAGAGTGTAGGCACATCTGCACCTTTAACAACTCTTGTCATTGACCTAAAAGCCCTTCACCCAGGATGTTCGCCCGTTGGGAATAATATTCACAGTGCATCACAGATCCCTACTCCTCCCTCCCCTGCACCCAACAGATTACTTCACTACAAATCGATCTATTAACGAGCCTTGTCGCTTCTACTGCACAGGGCACAATGATTGAGGGGCGTGGAAGCTTGTCGGTAAAGGCAGAATAAATCCTTCTTGGTAAAAGATGGATCTCCGGAGTATGTGTGGGTGGTGGGGGGTGGAGGGGAGGCGTTCCTGCCATGAGAGTGAAGTACGGTTAAAGAACGGTGGTGGTATTCGTCTTTGGGTGCCTGTATGTGTGTGCCACGACACTGCAGGAGGCTGATATTTGGGAGTGGCGGTGGTTTGAGTGTGAAATATGTAAGCCCTGCAGTGCCAGCTGTGTGCTATTCTTAGCCTTCTGGTGTTTCTGCGTGCAGCGTGACACAAGGGAGTAGAAGAAGAGGAATTGGCAGAAAGGGGGGCAGACTTGCAGCCACCGCCGCGTCATCAGGATAAAAGATGGTGATCGTCCTCGGCATTGCCAGCGTCTGCTCTCCTTCAAGGTTGTTTTGATGGGCCTGGCAGAGCTTCTAAATTTGAGCGTCTGATACTGCCAGGCTTTGACTGCAATGACTTCATCCAGCGGAGTCGAACCAACCAAATTGCATCACAGCATGTGCCCATCTAGATCTCCAGCCCCCCGATCTGACACAGGCCTCGTTGAACGTTTTCCAGGGCATTTTACCGTGACGCCTAGTGCAGGATTAAAATGAAGACTTTATACTGCTTACTCTATAATCCTTTGACAGGATTCTGTTTGCAGTATGCTATTCTGAGATGTTGTTGCACAACAATAGGAAGGCTTTGATTCAAGGTGGCCATGCTTAGTACTGAGGATTGTCTTGATTAACAGCACCAAGACAAGTCAAGGAATTCCTGCAAATGCTTTCTTTTTTTTGGCTCAAATTCATGGATGCCCAAAATAAAAGCCGCTTCTCTTTGTGTTTGTCAAAGAACAGGAAAAACTAAATTGTGTAATTACTCAGCTAAAGTGGCATTGTTTTATGGTTGAGTTTAAATTGCTATTGAGCAGTAGTATTACTGCTTTATTTTGAAGACACACTCACTCACGCCTGTATTGCTTATTTTAGGCCATTGAATCATTCTGCAACCATGCACCATGTCTTTGAAGCTCTTAAGCTCCTTCTCTGAAACCCGTACCTTCACCAGACTTACGGGATTCCCATGAAGCTCAGTAGCACGGTCGGGTTGATATCAATATTGTGTGCCATACCTAATCAGGCAGTTCATAGAGTGCCCCAAGGGCCCAGTACACAGATGCTGCATGGAGTGAATCAGCGCGTCGCACTTGATCAGCAGCCTAGCAGAATAAATATGGGTGAATTAAAGGACTCGTTAAGGTCTCGGGCTTTACTGCTGAGGCCGCATTCAGTCGTGGTTTTAGTGGCTGAATCGAAGGCCACACCCACTTAGTAAGCAAATGACAGATTGCAGGTTGGGGAAGAAAGACAGCAGGTTGGGACCTGCTCGCAGGGGAGTTTGGTGCAATCTCCATGCCCGATCGGTGAAGAGTCCTGTTTCACCTGCCTCAGATACACGTGCCCTCGCACAGTTGTATGCCACAACCTGGGATCAGGTTTAGCAATGCCTCAACAAGAGGTGTGAAAAAGCAAAAGCTGCCTCTTAAGCTTTCAACTTTGGTGCATCAGCTGCTGTCAGTGTTGTGGTTTGAGAACTTAGTTTTAAGTGCATATGCAAACTGCAGTAGTGAGCTGCTTTTTCCTAAGCTGATAATATTTTGTTTCACTCATGTCAAACCCAACCCTAACTGCTTTAAGTTCTTTTTTGACCTGCATTTCAGAGGCCTGATACCTGAAAATACAGTTATTAGTATAGCAAGTGAACAGATGCTGTATTTCCATTTTCAGTAAACACAGGAATGTCTTTCTTATTAAAGGAGCTGTGTGGCTAATATAGCTTGCTTACTGGCCCAGTTAGGCGGCACTCTAGGTGGTTTATATTAGTGTCCAATTACCCTTAAAGTAGCTGCTATTAAGCAATTACTTGATTACATGCATGCATTCGGTTGTGGAATATTATACTACCAAGGCCTAACAAGCCTGTAATTTCCTACATTTTTATCCACCGGCCTTATTTTCCCACAGCACCTTTAGGATTAAGACCCAGCAAATCCACCAGAGCTTCGTCACTTGTCCTGACCAGGGCTTCAGTTGGATGAGTGTTAACAAGTTTGAATTTTCGGGCCTGATTATGTAGGTGGGTAGTCATGAGACGCTTATGTTTTTCAAATCAAGTGCGCAAATGAGAACCAGGTGTCGGAAACTGGGCTCTCATAGCACGAGGGCTGCGAGAGCACGTGAGCACGAAAGATCGAGAATTACATCCCTTTGTAATTTACAGTCAATAGAAAAAGATCCCTAAACTGCCTGCAATGTTATCTGTCTGCTGTAACCCTGGAGACTGAATCCTGAAAATTGAATAAGTTGCTGAAGTCTTACAGATGTTGTATGTTGCCTAGCAACTGTTTTGACTTCCCACTCCCCCCCACCCCTCCCTCTCTCTCTCTCTCTCTCTCTTTCTCTCTCTTTCTTTCTTTCTTTCTTTCTTTCTTTCTCCCTCCTTCTTTTCCATGCCTGTCAGAGTTAATTAAGTTGCACGGGAGACAAGCTGGTAAAGAAGGCCTTGGTTTATTTATTTGCCTGTTAATAATTCAGGCTAAGCAGGGACAGTGTTTTAGGTTGCTGGCCCATCTTTGGAGGAAGCTGCCTTGAGGGTCTTGTCTCGTACCTTTGTTTGCCAGTGTGAGGGCTCTGGTCGGCCTTGTTCATCACACTTTGGGTTGTTCCCCCCAATCCCGTCCTGCCCCTCCCCTCGCCCTGACAGGTAGGAGTCGGGGGGCTGATGGCGGTGCTCCACCTTCTGAGGCTCTCCCCTGATTGGCAGGTCCATCCGTCACTCTGCCCGAGGGACGCCAACTGCTCTAATTAGGTCGCTTGCTTCCTCTCGCCTCCTGGGGCCAGATCCCTGCTACGGAACAGGATCAAATGGTGCCTCCTCCCATTGTGTTGTCTTGTAAAGGTGGTGGCAGAAGGCCGAATTGAAAGCACCTGTATGGAGGCACGAAGCCCAGGGGCTATTCTCCGCACCTGTCTGACATGTTTCTTTGTGGCCTGTTCATTCCTGGTGTTGCAGTGCTAGCTCATCTTCTACTCGGCAACCCTAACAAAAACTCTGTGGACTGTCATTTACAACATCCATTTTGATCTTAAAGGTGAATTCCACCAAATGTTTTTAGTATTATTATTATTACTATTATTATTATTATTTCTGCATAATTAACTTGTTAAGATGTAAACCAACTCATTTAGAGTGGTTTGATGTGAAATGCTTCCTTCTGGAGAAACTTACCAAATTAGAATTGTTCACAGTAGTGGTGATAGGAACCAGACATCCTAAAAGTTCAAGGACTGTAAAATCTCACTCACAGAAAGTTATGAAATGTTTATAAATATACTGCCTAATGCCTGAGACATTGTTTTATGACAACTTTGAAAAGTTTTGCCTAAAACGCATTTTTATTTAAATTCATTCTTGAGAGAGAGGTATGTCCAGGGGGAAGGCAAAATAGTCCCCAAAGAACACTGTTTTCAGATTTATCTGTATTTTACCAATATCATTACATATGAAAACTTAGAAGACATGTAAAGTCACTGGTTATTTCAGATAAAATAAAAAATAAAATGACTATTTTTGCAATGTAGACATTGTGACCTCAGGTTCCTGTCACCACCACAGTAAATTTCTCTATGATGAACATTTCACACATTTCACATCAAGCCACTCTTTCCATCTCAGTGGTTAAATAATTAAAATTTTACAGATTGGTGGAATTCCCCTTTAAGTCAGGTTATCTGAGCAGCAGGATGTCTTCCTCCTTCTCGAGAAAGACATTGGCCTCTACTCAGAGACTTTGGTGCGGGAACCATGCTGCTAACTTCCTGTGTGGAGCAAGGATGGACCAGTGTAGTTCCTCTTCTGCTTTCTTTTGGTTCTGTAATACAAGAACAACAAGGATCAACAAGATCCTTGCAGAGATATTCAGTAATCTGTTGTTTGATCTCAGAGTGTTTTCTTAGGTAGGGACTGTCCTCCACCTCTGGGTCCTCTGTTGTAACCTCAGCGACTTCAGCAGCTTTCCTGAATGCCTGAAGCTATTTAGCACTGAAGCTATCCAGCTTCAGTGTGAAAAACCGACCAAGCCCCATGAACGATCACTCATCAGCCTCTGAAAGTTCCCTAGTAATTGACCTTTGGTGAAGTGCTGCCTAGGCACCAGAATCTACCTACAGTGATGTTATTTTTTTTACTCTCGTTTCCTTTTACAAATGTGTGCTAGCCTTTCTTTGCAAGACGTGGAAAGTGTTGACAGATAAATACACACCCTTTTTTCCTGCATTTGAGCATTTTTACGCTGAGATCAAGGGCCTGTTAGGTTTTTTCCACTTTCATTTTCATTTTTCATTCACTTTAATCCTGTTTTTAATTGGTTGACTCTATTGTCTGCTTATTTATCACATTAAGAATGCTCTGACTTTGTAACCACCGTTTGGGTGTGAATTTTTATAACTCCCTTTACATTCCCAGCAAGTGAAATCAGCGGCTTTATACAATAGTGTACAACAACTGTTATATGACTTCATATGTAACTTTATATGACACACGACATAGTTATTGAATGCAGTGTAATGTTAGGCAAGTGTACTGTAATATACAGTACTGTAAAAAGTCATTGTAAAAAATATTGTCGTCATCAGAAAGGTGTTTAAATTTGACCAATACATCAAAACGATATTTGATGATGTACATATTGTACTATAGAAGAAGAGAGGATTGAGCCGACACTGGGCTACTGTACTGAAATGCCTACAGTTTTACTGCATTTGCAACCCTACAGAAATATTTCTCTGTAATGCTAGTCCCAATTTCTGCTATTTTATATATGTTTTTGCATCTGCTCTGGCAGATATGTACATAAAAATACTGGATATTGGCATCGACCCACTGTTCCCATATCAGTGCATCCCTAATTGTAATGAATACAAACAAACACATCGGATTTTACATCTGTCAGTGGTTAGTTTTACTATTTACAAAACTCTTTGGAAGGTAGCCCATGAAACTATCCAGTACCTAGTGCAGTGATTTAGTGCAGAGCTCCTCCCTGTTGATAACATGATTTCTTTATGCTGTTGTTACATTTATTTGATAACGTGTCAGTATCGCTACCTAGCCTAGCTACTCTAGCTGATGTTGGCTAAGTCCAGAAACATTGGGCCTCATTCACCAATATCTTCTTAAGTTTCTTAAATGTATTTTTGAGAAAAGTCCTAAGAAATAGTCTACGTTAGATTTATGGGGTGTTCTTAAACTGAAGAATGGTTTGCAGAATTGTTCGCAGAATCTTTCTGAAAACTGCCTCAGTAGGTTTTAAGAAGAAATGAGGCCCAATGAAAATGTATTTCTCTGGCAAATAACACGTTAGAACATCGTCCACTGATGAGAAAATACCTTGTGTAGAAGACGAGCCCTCATCAGCATCCAACGTGACGCTGGTTTGCTCTATTAGCTCATCCAACTGTTGTCCTTCGGCCCCACATTATTTATTTTTTTCTGCCATCATTTGTCTTTCTCTGCGGTTAAACAGATATCTATACATAAACTCTTATATACTCGTATATCAAAGTTGGTCTGAATTCACATCCCTAATGTTTACATATCTGTTTATTTAGCATACAGCAGTTAAGCCCAGTCTTTTACTTTTTGACTTTATAAGGAGTGTTGTAGTCCGGATTGCTTTTTGAATGAGGCGCAATACAGAGCAGCCAATCAGAATTTCAAAGATCAGCCCTTACATACAGATGAGTCTTAAAGGCACAGTAACTAAAATAGCCTATTTAATTCAAACGAATAAAAAAGAGAAATTAATTATGACCATTTTTGCTATGCAAACATCATAAATGAACCTCAGGGAAAAAAGAAAACTTGTAGGATTCGGTCCCTTTTAAATCGCACCAGGATACATCTTTTGAATGAATTTTCAGGACTGCCCAGGACTTGTTCACAGTCATGTTGGCTTGTTTAATCCCCCACACTCTTACAGAACTAGAGACCCGTGGCGCTATTATAAGCTGGCTGTAAGATTTCTCTCGGATTGTACCATTCTGTATAACCCTAGTGTGATAAACGGATCCCCTCAGCAGCGAAGTGACTCGTGTATCTAATCATAAACGTGCTGCTGTGACGGTTTACAGACTCCCTCCGAACCCAGCTCTTTGCCAGAGCAGTTGTTGGATTTTTATGAATGGGGACTTTTGTGTTTACTTACCTGGTACGATAACAAAAGGGGCGCTCGGGTGTTCAGTCAATGGAGCAGCCAGGCGCTCAGTTAGAGAGTGCTAGATTTACACTGACGGGCCTCGGCTCCTGATACATGACCTTTTCGTTTATGTGTGCCGGTGCTTTTCTGTACCGCCTTTGCTGTGTGAAGACCCCTGTAGCAGCACCGTCAAATCTCAGAGGTCCAGAAATCATCAAGGAACGTGCTCCTACATAAACTTGTGTTGTCGGTAAAACTTGAGACGCAGTGCTCACTAAAATCCACACTTGTAGTGAGTTTTTCTCTTGCAGATCCGGCTGTGATAAAATCTCTGTAGGAATCATTTCAGCATTATTGTGGATTGCAGCATGGATTATAATATTAAAATATATAATCAGCTTTCTTTTCTGTTTTTTAATAACTTCTTTCAGTTTCGTTCTGGTTAACGAGGTCTCGGACAGATGTGCTGCATCAGTTTTTCCCATGTGTGCTGCGGAAAGTTGCTGCCCCTTCTTAATGCATCGTCAGTATTACAACATTTGCAAATGAACGCTCAGTGTTGAAACAGTCTGCTTTTCTTCTGTGCTGTTTTTTTTTTTAATTGTAAGTTTTGCAAGAAGCATGTTTGTTTTTTCCCCTTTGAAATCGTGGCCTTTTCATATAGTGAATCTCTGGCTAAATGAAAAACACAAACATTTGAAAGGGCACATTTGTCTTGTGACTTCATACAAGCCTTCATAAGTTTATTGCATAACTACTTATCTGGGCAGGTTTGACTGCTTGTTAATTCTGTTATATACCTTGTATGCACTATGTGCTTTACATTTTGTAGTGATTAGTTCTCCAAATGCTGTCTCACCATTTTAACCCTCTGTTTATTTGACAGGTAATGTCAAATGAGTTTACACTGGCGATGACTCTGAATGCTGCCTTGCAGGTTTTTTCTCAGATTCGCTCCTTTGATAGAGCTGAGCCGTTGGCCTTTGGCCAGAGTGTTTCTGGTGTGGCGGTTGTAGCTGTGTAGGCGGGGTGAGTCCCCAAGTACTGTCTGTTATGATAGAGAAGAAGCCTGCAGGGCTTTGTTCTGAAGCTTCTACATTATCAACCACATCTCATTGTGAGAGTGTTCATAAGTGTTCGTAAGTTTCTGTTGCAAAGTCTTCTGTTCTGTTGTGATCGCTGAGTCTTCTAGACTACCAGACAATACCGACAGTATTGAAGAGTAGAAAGAGTCTGAAGAGACCTGTTTTTGTGTGGGAAGCCTTAACATAAGGATTCAGAATAGGGCCTTACTGTGGTCTTCGGGACACAACCGTTACTTGAAACCCTTTTCAAGACTTACTGAAACTTTTTTGGTCTTGATTTTCTAAGTCCTTTGCAGCCTTTGAACAAGGAGCAGCCTCACACCCTTAACCACAAAGTCCAACGGGCTGACTCAGGTTGTCCTTGAACACTTCACAAAAAACAAATGTGGAGAACTTTACTTTTGTGCAGATATTTATTTGGCTTGTTTGTTTTTACAGTTACTCCAGTAAGTATATTAGACTTGATTGTGCCAGAAAATAGAGATGGGCATGAGTAGTTGGCTACCTGCTTATTATGTAGCTATCTACTAGATGAGTAAAATACTTTCACAAATTGATTTGGCATTGCCTGATCCTAAACAGAAAAAAATCTAGTCTAGACGGTATCTAAAAATAAGTAGCTCTATATTGTCTAGTTTTAAAAAAGAATCGTGATTACTGATTACATCATGCCCCCTGCCCAGCAAATACCTGCTATCCACTGCAGTTTAGACCAACTTTCCATTCTATTTTCAGCCAATATGCTTTTTTTTCTAATTTAATAAAAATCACTTATTAGATAATATAATACCAGGTAACCCAGCATCTTTTGAAAACTACTTTGCCTGTTGTTTTAGTAGACATGCACGTCCGTGAGCTCCTCCTGGTGTGGGTTCAGGAAACTTTGGACTGGAGGTAATTTCCAAAACCACGCCATGTGCTTTACATACAAAAAAATGATATGTTTTCTGTCATTATGGCAAAGTCACTGGCAAATTCAGCTATACATGCTCTAGGAAAAATATGTAGTACTATATTTTCAGAATTTTCTAAATTTACCTAAACACATGGACACAGGCTGCACAGAAAATGCTGCAAATTTTTCTCAGAAAGTGACACTCTGGGATTTGCATAAGTTTACAGTTGTGTAACAGCTTTTTATGGCCCCATAATAATTCAGTGTTTTAACAGTGAAAGTAAATAAAACATTGTGTACATACTATTTAATATTATTTGGCATATAGTTCTCTATCAATTATTTTTCCCAACACACAGTTTATTGCCTTTTAAGCATCTTCATCAGGTTACTTGTCAGTCATCAGTAATATCTGATTACAATGCCCTATTGCCCAGGCCTAGTTACATCTGAATCTATGGTGTGGCAGTGGTGCTGAGCTCTCTGTTCCACTTGCTATTGAGTCTGACAGTTTTGTCACTCTGCATGGGCAAGAACTGCCTACTTTCACAGGAAGGAGCCTTTTGACTGACAGGCAGAATGACTAACCACAAGCCATTGTTTTTGTGTGATGTGTAGGGGCAGGCGAATGTCAAATGTTGGATATCTTGCTTACTCAGCTACTACACTCTAAAAATATAGATTTCTAAATGGTTGTTGGCTTAGATGTACAGTTCTAGGAGCAAAACTTTTAGTGATAACGCTTTTCAATCCAGCAACGGTGTCTTGCTCCGAAAGGCTCATTGTTGTCATAGTGTACAGAGCAGTGCAGCTGCTTACTACAGGTTTCTAGCAATTAGTCTGTAGACAAAAGTTTAGATTTTTTTCTTAAGCAGATGCAGAATTTGCCATATAACAAAGAAAAAGGAAGCAGAGCTCTGTTTTTGTTATTAAGTTCATGTCCTGAATAGAGCACGTGTCAGGCTGTTTTTAAAGGCAAAAACTGTTTTAAAATGTCATTGCTTGATATGAAGTGTTTGGTCTACATTATTAGACTGCTCTGTTCCACACAATCTCATCCTTGACCTCGGGGCTATTCTGGTGTACCTACCGGCATGCCAGTGTTTATATCTCCTCTACACGCTCCCTGTGATTATAGATAAGAGAGATCGTGCATGTGCGTATGTATATATGCATGCAAACACAAGTACTGTGCAAAGTCAGAGACCTGTGTGTGTGTGTGTGTGTGTGTGTGTGTGTGTGTGTGTGTGTACATGTATACAACTCAAAGTTCAGTCTTAGGAGTTGGTTGCATTTTCTGCTTCTCACAATCAAAATAATCCCAAACACATTCACTGATATTGATGTCTGGACTCTGGGCTGGCCAGTGCGTTGTTCCTTTGTCTTTGGACAGAAACACTTGTGGACTTTTTTCGATTTAAAATGAGAGAGGCTTGATTCTCTTGGCTCTCTCAAAGCTAATGGTGGCAGGTTTGGTGGTCTTGCATGGTTATTAAGCATCCCTTTTTTTCTATTTGCTTTTTTGGAGCTCCAGTTTCAGAAACTCTTGTTATCTATGGTTTATTTTATGTCTAATCTCCTCATAGATATCTTTTTTAGAATGGTCTCTGACTTTTGCACAGTACAATGTATTTTTATTCATTTGTATTTGTATGTGAGTCTTCACTCTCTTGCTCTCTCGATGCCTCTCTCTCCCTCTTGTGTGCACAAACACACACACATTTCCTCACTGAAACCAAGCAGCTGGAAGACGTTATGTCCCAGGCCTGGAGCTTTTGCTTACATGTTGGCAGAGTTCAAGACCTTGATATGGGAAGCCCTCTCACTTTCAAAGCAGTGCCCACTTTTGCCCTGCAGTGCACAAAAGCACACCCACTCCCACTCACACAAACACTAATCCATTTTACAGCACCCTCTGTAATGCACGTGTGGCCAGGTAGCGATCCAAGCACCACCGCTTGCTAGTTTAACAGTGGTGTTTAAATGCTGGCCAGCATGGCATAGTGCCAGGACCTGGTGCCAAGTTGAGCTTCTCTGGCGGGGGCATACCCTGCATGCCGTCCTGTAAAGTGTGTGCAGTACCTTGCTTTCCCTTGAATTTCCTCTGCTGTCTTCTTCTCCTTTCACTTTGAATAACTTGTGTCTTTCATCCTGTCTCATATTGATTACAAAGGACATTGAAGCTCAGTTCAAACTGTGGAGAGGCAGGCTGAGCTTTTGCACCTGACAGCTTTTTATTTTTTTTGTGTGTGTGTGGTTATTTGCCAGCCCAGTTGCTATGTTTCTATCAGTTGCGTACTGCTTTCTTAAAGAGGAATAATCTGAGTCGCCCTGAACTCTGATTATTAGGTATCATTTCAGAAGAAAATATTCTTAGGATCTGCAAAGGGATGCACAATATAGCAGTGACCGATATATTGGGATTGTGAATGAGGGATTTTAATTATTATCCGATAAATCCGATATTGGAATTTCACCTAATAATTGACAGTGACAGCCATCATGAGAGCAACAATAAAAAAAAATAAAAAATAAATAAAATTAATAGACAAATTATGTGCTATTCATCAGTCAATGGCTTTGAAAAATATCCCAAAATTTTTCATCTGGATAATCTTTGAATAATGCTTTGCTCAAGAGATCAGGTTTTTATATGTTTAATTAAGATGTTAACTTTAATCCTTCCAGTTTATTTTTTATGATGTAGCATGAAAGATTAAAGTGATCACCTTTTAATGAGAGCAGGGAGGAAGCGTAAACAGTGCACATAGAGATGTTAAAGGTGGAAAATGGGTTATGAGAGACCCCAGTGTGAAATTTGGGCCAAATCTATACACGACAATGTAGCTGCAGGCCGAGATTTGGCACCTTTTGTGTTTGCTTACCTCGTACGCTTGACTGTTCAGTCAGTGGAGCAGCGAAATGCTCAGTTAGATTGCCAAAGTGCGCAGTAGTGCTGATGAGCCTCGACTCTGATACACGACCTTTTTATTCATGTGTGCTGGTACGTTTCTCTGTTACCTTTAATGAAATTAGGAGGGATGCGTAAAGTAGGCAACGAGATGCTAAAGGTGGACAATGGGCTATGAAATTTGGACCCAACCTATGCATGAAAAAGCAGCCACAATTTGGCACCTGACAGCTTCGTATCAGCGCAGCTGCTATGTTTTTATCGCTGATGTGCTACTTAATTACAGATAAATAAACCAAATCGCCCTGAACTAATTTCAGATGAAAATGTTATTAGGATCCCCATGTGTATGCACGGTATATATAACATGTACTGATAAATAAGGGAAACTTAATCATTATTATCAATCTGACTGAAATTAGAGCTGATAATTGCAACCAATAATGCAGGTTTTGATGCATGTCGCTAGTGATTGGTATTTCTGTGCTTCTAACTAGGGCTGAACGATTTGGGGGAGATATCTGTTTGCGATTGCAATTTAAATGTGATTATTTTCTACAAATTCAGCTCCAGGTGTTTGTTTTACCAGGAGGACATTGAATTTTGACTTCTGGCTTGAATGCGGAATGTAGTGTGACACACTGCCAGTTAATGAGCTCAGCATTATTAGTTGGTTACGTTTCCCCACTTAAAACTATATAATTAAAATAGCAGCTTTTGCTATTTGAAAATTGCACTCTTTCAAATTGTGATTTCAGTATAAAAATCTTTCAGTTTATGTTTACCTACATCGTAAACAGCACTGGAAATCACTGCAAACACTGGAAACAAAATACTGTATGCACATATAATAATGTAGATGTTTATGATATTTATCATGTCTGATTTAGCAGTCAGACAGCCAACCTTATACTTACTACGCATACTATATGAATCATAGAGCGAACTTGTAAAATGCCAAAATACAATTATTAGTTTTATATATATATATATATATATATATATATATATATATATATATATATATATATATATATATAAAATCATATTTATTTAAATTGATTGAGTTATCCAAATTCATCAATTAGTGCAGTCGAACAAACATTTAAGTCTTGATATACTTCAGATAATATGTTGTCCGAAAAATCAGATTTAGCATGTTTAATTAGGTTAATTAAGATATTAGCCTTCATCCTACTAGTTTATTTCTTACAAAGCATGCCAGATTAAAATGATTACCTTTTTTAAGGTAGTGAACGTAGTGAGGAAGTATAAAGTAGACAAGAAAACAATAAAGGTAGGAGATGTTCTGTGAGAAACCTCAATATAAAATGATGACAAATGATGCCTAAACCCCAGTAGGCACCCAGTATACACATTAAAAAAATTAATATTTGGAGTGAAGAGAGGTTAGTATAACATAGTGGGTAATAGCACTTCCCTCAGCAGACTGTGGTTTGATTCTCCACCTGCAGAAGCCCACCACACTACACCAATAAGAGTCCTTGGGCAGACTCCTAACTGTGAACTCTCCTGCAGTATGAGTAGTATGAATAAAGTCACTGCTGCTTCAGAATTTTACGAAGTGTCATGAAGTTGCAATTACAAAACTCTACAGAGGGCTTTTAATTTGAAACGACGGTTACAGGAAGCAGACAAACATTGCACAAACAGTCAGAGCCGAGTTGAGCCAATATGTCGAGTCAAACGATTGTCTGTGCATTGAAAGGCACCAGTCAAAAGCAGAGGTTCTTCTATAGCATTGCTATGGTGTGGTATTGGCCCCTTTATTTTTAAGAGTGCAGGCTTGTCGAGTCGCAGTCAGAGCAGGTGTTGGTTTGTTATGAATGGGGACTTTTGTGTTTGCTTACCTGGTACACTTGGCTGTTCAGTCAATGGAGCAGCAAATTGCACAGAGTGGCAGAGTGTGCAGTAGCTTAACATTGACTAGCCTCAGCTCTGATGCACGACCTTTTTATTCATGTGTGCTGATGCATTTCTGTATTACTTTTGCTGTGTGACGACCTCCGTAGCAGCTCCATCAAATCCCACACATTCGGAACTCAAGTTGTTTTTGTCTGCACATACTTGTATGTCAACGAAGATATTGGAACCTGACCTGTGTCAAATATTTGAGAAGGTCCAATCCCAAACCTTTATAGTCTTGTCCTGTTAGGTTCAGACACATTTTTTAAGATCTAGTGTTTACTGGAAGCTCTTATAATGGGCTTGCAGGTTCCTTCGATTCACCTTCTCCACAGAGGCTGGTCCAAACTGCTCCCGGGACATCTGCGCTCTCAAAAAGGTGCCAAGAAAGATTCTTTGGAGCGATGCCATGAAAGAACCACTTTTGGCTTCCTAAAGAACCTTTCGAATGGGTGGTTGAGTGGTTTCAATCCACTGAAAGGTTCTTCACAGAACCTTCTATGGGACCTATTGTGCGTTCAAGTGCTTCTATTTGGCACATTCTTTTTTAAGAGTCTGTTCCCCTCGCGTCTTTACTCCCCTTACGTAAAACGGACTGATATCTCCATCCAGACGTCCTTGGCACGCAGCAGGGAGAACCACCCGGTGCTGCCCTTTTGACTGCTCATCAATAGCCTGGGCAGGGGCTCGTGTTTGACAGTGGCCGGCTGCCTCCTTGCTCGGCCGGCCGCCGGACTCCTTTCAATCAAGCAGGATAGAGGAGACGTCAAACAGTGGGCGCCGTGCCAGTGACAGGCTTTTTCTCTCTTTCTCTCTAGCCATGGATCCGCCTCCCTTTGCATTAGCCTGCCTCTCTCTCTCTCTCTCTCTCTCTCTCTCGGCTTGTCTGTTACAGGCTTTCTTATCTGAGCTTTTCTGCTGTGCCCTTTCACACTCTCATTCCTCCTGTCTCTTTATCTGTCTCCCCTTCTCACTTTTCCCTCTTTTGTCTTTCGTTCTTGCTTTTCTCTTTATCCACAGCTGAGAGCAACTGTCGTTTCTACCCCGCATGTCACTCTATCAATCTGCCAGTCCACTATGTTTAATTTTTATTCCCCCACAGCAATTTCAATTTTCAGGCAATGACTAACTCAACTGCGACATAAAGCTCAAGACGACGGCACTTGCGATTTGTCAAGTGCAGCGAGGGCTTGTATAAACCAAGAACTAGGTTCATGAAACATGCAGTTTAATAGATAATCCTGAACTATCTGTACAATCTTTGCAGAAGGAGCTCCACATTGTGCCACTCTCTCTTATCTGCTGCTGCAAATTGCAGTAATAGAGGACGTTAAATAGTGCTCAGAGTGTGAGATGATGCAAACACAAGCCTTTCAGAAGTGACTGTGAAGAAAACATGAGATGACAATCTGGTTTATTGACGTGACGGATGAAGGCTCCATGGCTTTACTAGCAAAACATTATCATAGCTTATGATTTATTCAGAGTGTTGACTTTTTAATCAGCATTGCTTTAATATTGAATATCTTGTTCCACTGATGAGTTACATTTTTGAGAGTGTTCCCACTAAAGATCTAGAACTTGACACAGTGCCAACTAATCCTATTCTTCCCTGAGGGAATAAAATGTGTAAGACATAATGGCAATGATTCCCATTCCTATCTAAAGAGCTTTCTATTTATGTTATTATGTTAAATGATAGCAAACCAACAAAGGAAACATGTTCAATTATTAACCTCTAAAACTGTGAGCTTATTCAGTTATTCATCTTAAGACTACTATAAATTATTTGGTAACTACTGTGAAACTGATATGCTGTGAGAGTGATGACTTGAAGGTACATACACGTCCTTGCGGTTGAAGGGGTTAAAGTTTTTGGAAATCTAGGTGTTCTAAAACTTTTGAGAAGCCGTGTAGGCAAGACTAATTTTTAAAGCATCCATTGTATCGTATTGCAAATGTATCTTGGAATAATGTATGACTAAATTGATGCTGTGGGGTTGGTTGTCACATGCTATGAAAAATTATAAAAATCTATAATTTCAAAGAATAAAGGAACATTTTTGATATCTAGGTATTTTCCAGGTTTTGATAATCAGTGTCCTCATTTTAAAAAAAACGAGTTTCATATAATGTGAATGTATGTCGTAATTAAGATGCAAAAACAACCTGTTTTCAAATCATTGTTTTTTGTGACAAGACATTGAAATGTCACAAAATCCAGGGCTTTTACCACCTATTCAACGTACAGCAGTTCACTCATTCATGCTGAAGTTGTAGGGCATCCAGTGGGAGCAGAGGGCATTGATATCCATTATTCTTAAAGGCACAATAACAAAAACAACCTGTTTACTTGGAAAAATGTATTTAGTTTTTAATAGGTAAACACACACAGACAACATGAGTGGACCTAATTCAAGAAAAATGTTGTGTAATTGAGATTTCAGTTCCCCTTCACTATAGTTTCACACTGTAAACTACTCTCTCTCTCTCTCTGACAGGCGGAATTGACCGGCATTAAATGGCGGTGTTACAACTTCCGTGGTGGCGGCGAATATGGGCCGGTGATTTCAGCGCCTGCGCAGGACGACCCGGTGCTGCGCAGCTTCACGCGCTGCGTGCAGGCCAACCTGCTGTGTGTGTGGCGCCGTCGTGTCAAGCCCGACGCCAAAGAGTTGTGGATCTTCTGGTGGGGCGATGAGCCCAACCTGAGTGACATCATACACCATGAGCTGGAAGGTGAGCCTGCTGAACATTGCCTTGGGATTCTGTGTGTTTGTGTTGTGTACGTGTGCTCTTGGGGTCTTTACCTTGATGGTGTATGAGGACAGGTGGACAGCCAGATTCCACTTTGGCTGCTGGTTAGTTGAGAAGGAAACTCTCCTCTGATATTTTTAGCAGTGCTGCTTGTTCTTAGTGCTGAAGTTCAGCCTTAGAGCCAACAATAACAATAGACATTACATACAGACTTACATACTACATACTAACACACATCCACCTTGAATACCATAGCCTTGGCCCAGCAACATCTTAGCAAACACCTAGAGAATACCATAGTGATAGCCTAGCAACACCTTAGCAACCACCTGGGATACCATAGCAATGTCCAAGCAACGCTTTAGCAACCACTAAGCCTTCCCCTTAGTTTCTCACTTTTAGCTCGCTCAAACAAGCAAAGAATTCTGCCAAAAGTGTGAATTTTTTTTTTCCCCAACTGTCAGATAGGGCTCAATAATTTTGGAAGAACTAACTAACTGTGATTTTTTTTTTTGGTCCAATATTTATAATTGCGATTTATAATTGCGATTCTATAAAACAAACTCCAGGCCTGTTTGACCAAGATAACCAGCATATCCATTTTTCTAGCTCCAGACGTGACAACTGGAGATAGCGTGCCAGACTGCCAGTTACAGTATGTGTCCATTTGCAACTTCGCTTCGCCTGATCATATTTATTTCAATGGAGAGCTCTGCCACATCATGTGATGCCTGATGGTTTGTGATTTGCTGAAATCTACCTCGTTATGTGGTAAAAAGCTGAAAGTGCGTATGCAAGAGTAGGGCAAGAATAGAGGGGTCTTTGTCACGAATGCCAAAGCATAGAAATTTCACCGAGGGTCAAGAGGAGAAATAAATGCCTCTTTTTTTTTTTTTCAAATCCATGGCAGTATAAAATATTTATGAAAATGGTTTCATACATACCTCTTCATGATGTCAGTGAAGATTTGAAAGGCAAAATAAAAACGATACACAGCTCTAGGGTTTTCTAGCTAGCTTGGTAGTGAGACTGAACGAGCTTTCTAACTTGTGCGAATGACTGATACATTCTGAAATGTATAAAAGCATAAAAATCATAAGGCTGCATTTTTATTCTCATTGCAGGCTTCTTTAACCAATAAGTAGCTGGCCCAGATGCGTTCCTTGTTGATTTATTTCCATAACAAAAATGATACAGAAAAACCCACCAGCGGTGAACAGAGAGATCTGGCGAGGCAGAATGTAGCAAGAAAAAGTATAAGTGGACGCTTACAGTTATTGTGGTTGTCTTGTCATGTACACAGCACGAGTGTTTGCTTCTGATTGGTCTGACTAAACCACAGGCAGTTCAAAAGTGCTGTATTTACTCAAATTTCCCCACTTAAAACTTGATGAAACAATGTTGTTGATAACATTAGCTGTAATTAAAATTGCACCTCTTGTGATTTAAACTGTCTTTTAAATTGTGATTTCTATATGAAAACAATTCATCGTTTAGCTCTCCTTTCAATCCATATAACAGAAACGCCCACATTCATAAGTAGGAAAGGAGATTTTATGATTTGAATTTCATGAAAACTTATAGTTGTGCACGCTTTTGTGTTTTTGTGGAAACTTTTCATTTTGGTGTAATTTAGTCATTGACTTAGAAGCAACCTAGAAAAAAATTTGGAAGACGGAACAAAGTTGAACTTGGCAACGTATGTAATTTTATAATCACATTTAAGTAGTAGGGCAAAAGTGCCTATATTCTAAACCTTGGTGCTTTGTAGATGCACTCCATCTCCATTGCTCCTGTTTATTTTAGAGATATTTTCCATGAATATTTATGGCTGGTTCTGATTTCTTTGTAGCTATTTTTTTTTATTAGTTTTTCTTTAAACCAAAGTTCACACTTTGTGGGCTAAATTAACACACTAGCACATTGCTAGCGCTTTCTATTAGTCAAAGTTGCAACCTAAATAAAATTATTTGCTCTTTAATGGGCCAAACTGGTATTTTAAATTCTTTTAAAATAGTTACAAATTTAAATAACATAAATCAAATACAGTGCTACAAAGTGTGAATGTAAGAGGCAACTAGCTATTTAGCACAATGAGTCATGCATAATTATGCTACAGCATTTAGGTGTAGCACAGGTGTACAGGTGTAGCAGCAGCATTTAGCTAAAGTGCAAATGCACTTACCTGCCTTACATTATTTACGTCTGAAAATTGCAGCGCAGATCAGAATAAACCAATGAAACCTAATGAATTGACTGATTCTCCGAATCAGAACACAATGTTATTGATGCTGAGCGCCAGCTTGTCGTACCCCATCAGTATATTTTTCTTTTGTTTGTTTGGCAAAAAACAAGCAAATAAACCAGTGTTTCTGTGCATCCTTTCACTGTAAAAGGACAACGGTATCAACAGAGTCTGAAAGAATATGTAGCTGTCTGAGAAAAGAAGTAGAGATTACTTGGATAGTGAGAAGCAGAGAGTGCAACCAACTTCTTAGACTGAACTTTGGAGGGGTGGAAAATTGCTGCAGATTTCTTTGAAAAGCTGAAAGCAAGTCTCCTGAAAAGAATGAGAGCTGTAATAAAGGCAAAGGGGGGATACACTAAACATTGAAAAAAATATATTTAGTTGTTGAGGCATCTGTGTTGTTTTCTGCCTATTTTTCCTGAAAATTAGTAACTTGTACTTAATGGCCGTTTTGACTGGAAATTAAACAAATACTGCTGTTGACTGTGCTTTTTTTTATTTACTCTTTCCTTTTATTAAGGTCCCTAAAACGCATGGCTGAAAATGGAGGATATTGCAGGAGTGGCCTAATTTTTGATGTTGTGCTTATTACGGCTGTGATGATACTAATAATGCATTTGGTGTTTACAGCGAGCCCTGATAGCCTTAGAAATGGACTCTTGAAATAAAATGTAGCCGTATAATTTCCCAGACGCTCTTTCACATGGTTTACAGGACCTTGGGGAGGCACACAGATGCGAGAGAGAGAGAGAGAGGGAGAGAATGCTGAGCGCAGGCTCTTGCCTTGCTGTCGCCTGCTAGACGGGCGTTGATTCTGTGTGGTGTGTGGCTCCTCGAGTGTGCTGCGTCGAGAGAGCACGATCAGCTGAATCTACACAAACTATTTATAGGGCCATTTGCATTATCTCACCGCACACAGGGAATCTCGCGACTATTGACCACAGCTGCGGAGCAGGGCTGAGAGAGCAGAGGGAATGAGGTCGGAGAAAGAAATGGAGAGTAAGGCAACACAATATGTGCATAAAATGTGATGTGTGGTAAAGTTGCTGGATATTGCGATGACAGTGTGAGATGCACTGAATAGAAGTGGCTTTCCTGATACCGATATTGAAATCTTGAGTATTGGCCCAATCTGATCCGATATTATTTTAAAAACTACTAAGCGTTAAAATGAGCTGCTTTTAATTGAAGCACTTTACCTAAGATGAGCATCTTAAAGTAGGCTGTCATGCTCAGATTACTAAAACGTACAGCTAATAGGAGTTGGATCAGATTCATTCTTTTTTGCCCTGCCAATATCTGATCCATCATTTTCTGTTGATATTGAGCTCATACTGATCCTTGGTATGGGATCGGTGTCATCTCTAGCTAGGCCTATTGCAGTTATTACATATTCACCTAATTGCAGTTATTTGAGGGGATTGCAGTTATTTGAGATGATGGCAATAATTTTTTTACGTTCCGTAAAAAAATGTAAATATAAAAAAGCAGTACATACATTCATTGAGACACATCATGGGACTCATGAATAGTCTTTACTTTAACTCTGTGCTCTAACAATTTACAAGGCAGAGCAAGAAATGTTTACGTGCTACATGTGTTTTAGCGTGTATGCTTTCCGAATGAGTGTTTCTGCTTGTATTTTCATGCTAATAAAACATTAGCTTTGCTTAGCTCTACACATGATTCTGTGTAACTGTAGTCATTTGAGAGTGAAGTGTGTCATGTGGAAAGTATGAACAGTGTTATCTGTTAAGTAAGCATATCTTGGAAGCAACATGGCTAATCAGCTAATTTGGCCATGATAGGCTTGTACTTTAGTAGTTGCAAGCAGTGAACAAGAAAAGACAGTTAAATCGTTAATTGCAATTATTTTTTATGACTATTGATTGTCAGCTAAACTGTCATGATCGTGACAGCCCTTTCTCTAGCAATAAATTGTGATTCAGATATACAAATTCAGTCTGTGTCTGATTGGATATGCAGCAAATTTAAGTGTAATTAAACCCAGAATTCAACAGTAATGACAGTATTCTGCATATCCATTAATATGCATCATTCTACTGTTCCTTGATTACCAAGAACAACACATCACAAAAATCGCTCTCCACGTTTGTGCACAGTGCATAATAAAAGTAATGAAAAGTAATTATAGCTCCTTACATTACAACTTCTAGCACATTTTCAATGTGTCGTAAGGCTGTTAGGAGCCGAGTCTACACTGTTTCCTGTGCAGGCCTACAAAACCCAATGAGGTTTATTGTGCTCCTTGTGAAAGTAGCCACTGCTTGTCACTTATTTAACGAAATGGTCCACTCACTCCAGATGTAGTAATCCAAGACATGTTTGGTGTCTTTTTTTTAGTTTTAAAGTGGATCTGTGTGGCTAACGCTGCTAACAAACACCACAAGTCAATAGTCACCCAAATCTCTTCTACAAAACCATCCCCACAACATCTCTCAACCCGCTCAAACCACATCTAGGTCTTCATTAAGGTCGCTCAGACTTGTCGATGTGGTTTAGGACACAATATGTCTTAATGTGAGGTATGAAAATGAACATAACCTCACTTTGTAGTGGGCAGCTATTTTAGACAACAGGGTGGTGTGCCGAATTTAGACTTCTCTTCACATGTACGGCGTCACGTACACATAGAAACACTACGGGTTCCATTCATGATTTCTGCCTCTTTATAAATAACTGTTACTCTTCAATTTTGTTACTGAAGACATATGTTTAAAAATAGAAATAACAGGAATCTCAAATGTAATCTAGTATTCAGATGCCTGGGTGACACGAAGGGGAGTTGGATTGTGCAGGGGAGGTGGATTCTGACAAAACAGCTATGTGATGAGGTTTTGTTCATTTTTGTGATTCACATTAAGTCGTACTGTACCCTAAACTACATCAACAAATCTGAGTGACCTTCATGAAAGATTTGAGTGACTATTTACAGAAATGATTTGGGTGACTATTGACTTTTGACTAGTATTTGTTAGCATCATAGCTCAAGCACAAATATAAAAGAAGTAAAATTTGGACACCATGCATGTCTTGGCTGATAGATTACATCTGGGGTTAATGGAAATGCAAATTAAATTTTTGGCCAAAACATTCCTTTTAAACATGAGGCCAGAGTTACTAATGTTTTGGGCCAGTGTAACCCTGTTTTGGCGTTAAAAAGGGGGTGTTTCAATTTACTAAGAAGGGCAATGGCTTTTTAGCACCTATAGTAAGATGAAATACTGATAGTAAAAAGTGACTGTTACTTAATGTTTGAGAAAAGCTTTTCTTGTTATTGGTGCTAATGTGCCATTGTGTCATTGTTGTCGCTGAGAGAGAAACGAGAACGTTTATCATGCACACTTTGGTTTGATGCACTACACAGAGCTCAGAGGATGCAGAATTTACATGAAATTAAACAGAGATTTTACAATATCACACAATTTTAAATGCACTCAGCAGAGAACGCAACTTCAGCTCAAACCAACAAAAGAACCTGTTCTGAAAGAGGAAGTCAATCATTACTTACTGTCTCATGTTTCATTTGTCATGTTGAAATAATATTTTCTCAAAATAATGGCTTATTATGCCAAAGTACATATGCACGTTCACAGAGAGTAATAACTTGTTGTTTAGTTATTTGCCATTATTTTGACCTACTACAATAAAATCTTGAGAAAATAAGTCATTATTTTTCTGACTCCCAAACCAAACACTTATATACTTCACACACTGCACTACGGAATGCTTTTCTAATGCTGGTGCACTGTTTTTTTGCGTACTATTTAGTGCTGTAGTATGCAGTTTGGGATGCAGCCTTTTGCTATTACTTGACAGAAATGGGCTTCCATACAAAAAAGCAAGTGAGTCAAACTTGTTGTTACATTGCGCTGCCCGTGTGTTAATCACAAAGTTGCGCAGTGTTCATTTGCATGGAGGTTCTTGGTAGATAAGCCATTATTAGCCACCCCCATAAGCGCAAAGTGTCAGTAGACAATTAGCGCCTCTTTTAGTAAATCTGCCCCATGGTGTTTAACCCTTCGGTGTTAAGGTAAAAAAAAAAAAAAGCAGCTATTTCTGTTTTTTTTAATTGACTCTTCTGTTTTATAAATGTGCTTTCTTAAAGCTGTTGTGGCATTTATATAAAAATGTAAAGAACATGACCTAACAACGTTGCTTTTTTTTAGTTCTGAAGTGGAGCTGTGAGGCTAACATGGCTAATCGGCATTGCAATCTAAAACATCACTAATTAACACTGTGCCAAAATTCAGGCCTCAGGACTGCTTCTTTTACTGTTTTAGCTATGCTAAGTACTTTTGTCTGTTTTCTCAGACAATGTGTTTTCTATAATCTATGTTATGCAATGTCAGAAAGTAAACAAGCAAGCCTACTGGAAATTATTTAACAAATCAACATGGTTTGAGGCTGGTTTGTGATGATTTAGGCATTCAGTTTGCATTATGCTAATTGCTGGAGTATAGGCTTATATTTTATATTTTTATATATAGTTTGAATTTGAGTAGTACTACTCAAATTTGAATATCAGACCCAAACCATAAAACCATAATAAGTGCCATGGCTTGGAGTTTGCATTGAGAAAGTTGTCTCTAAAGTCTTTTAGATAAGCAGATGCTAATCATCCGTTTTACCTCAGCTAACGTTGGCCTAGCCTGATCATAATGTATTCTACCTCGTATTTTTTAACTGGAAAACTTTTCCGCTGTGTGCCATGAAACATGCCGTGCGTCACAGCTGACAAGTCAGTGTCAAAGTCGCCTTCTCTCTAGCCACTAGTGGAGGAAAAGGTAGCATTGGCATTATTAGCATTTGAAAATATTTAGTGCTTGTCTCAGTCTTTTACATTCTCTCAAGTTGTTTTCTTGGGTTTATCTTTTTGACAATGAAATATGTTAACCTGCCCTCTTAAGAGGCACATTCTGCTTTTTTCAGCACAAGATATAGCTTGCTTGGTGGTTAAAAAGGTGTCGTCTGAACACACCTTTAGCTAGCTCACTAAATATATATTATATAGAATGTTTTATTCCATTATTCTCTGACCAGGACATAAGACGCAGGTTATTTACTGCCCTCTGTTAGAGTGTAGAATTCAGATATCTCGTGGTTATTCAAAATGAGAACATATAAAGTTGGGAGAAGCTAATTCGCATAGCAAAAACCTTAATTTGTTGTTAGATTTTTTTTTAACTTTTTGATGGTTTGAGAATTTTTGAGAATTCTGACCCACCCCTAATAGCTCCAGTGCAAAACTGACTAAACAAACTCTGTCCTGACTGACTGACAAAATTTGGGGTAAAGGGAAAATGTGCATTTGAATATTTTGCTAAACTGTTTGTTCATGACAATAATTAAATGTGTTTTTCAGTGTGGTTGTTTAAGCACTGACCTCCTTTAATTATTCTGTTCAGCCTGTGCAAAACAAGAGGTTGTAATATAAATGCTCTTGTTCATGATTGAGAGCAGTGTGCATTTCATTCAGACAGACAGAAAATTGGTCTCAGATATTTGTGCGCATCCTAGTTTAGACACACGCGTAAATACACGCGCAACAGCAAAGACCTCCAGCGGCATGACTCATGCCACTCTGTGCGCCCCGCTCTGTATGTGGAAGAGTGTGTGTGTCTGTGTTAAAGTGTGTTCACATGTCACTCACCACAGCCTAACCCCGCCCCCCTCTCTCTCTCTCCCTCCCTCTCTCTGTCTGTCTCTCTGCCTCTCTTTCTGCCTCTCTTTCTTTCTGTTCCCCTGGGAGGCTTCATCACTGACCCCCCCCCTTTCATAAAACAACTGCATCTCCCTGCCTCACTGACTGCACTGAATGACAGGGCAAGGTTAAGGTCAACAATCTGTGCTGTACTTTTTTCTTCATGGCTGATGGAGCCCATCTGATACAGCAATTGCCCGATAAAATCGTCTGCTCTCATGATTATAGAGAATCAGCGAATATAGTGCCGATATTTACACTACCATTCTAAAATTTGGAATCACTCCTTTAAATCATTTAAAGTTACCCGTAAAGTCATAATTGAAAAGCTGAAAAATATGTGTTGAATAACATATTTTAATTTTTATTTTGTAAATGGCACAGAAGCATCCCCAAAATTTAACGCTTATTAAAAATTTAACATTTCTAAATATACATGGTGATGTGTGTTCTCCTCAATCAGATTTTAAATGCACAGAGCCTTTAATTTTAGAAAATGAACTATTATTAATATTACTAATATTACTAATATTACAAACAACTGAGTAAAAAAATAATGTAATGTAAAATTAGGCCTAGTCATTATATTTGCTACATGTTGAACAGTGCTAAGGAAAGCAAAGTAGATGTGATTATGCTAGCGCTAGCTTAGAAGGCTAATGACTTAGAACCCTCTGTCACCTTGATGAAAGCCTGGATGTGGTTTGAGTGGATTGAGATAAGTTTTCTTGGCATGCATTTTTACAGAAAGGATTTAGACTGTCGACTTCAAGTGTTTGTTAGCAACTTTAGTGTCATAGCTCCAGGGCTAAACTGAAAAGGCAAACCTGTCTTGGCTGATTGACTACATCTGGGGTAAGTGGAAAATTGTATATGCTTGATTTTTTTCCCCTGAACCATTCCTTTAAAATCACTGTCAGTGAAAAAGGAAGTTCGTACCGGTCAGACTCTGTACTGCCAGCGCTGTGGAGTGTTGACAGTGTCAGAATGAAAGGCCGATAATGTGCCTGTTTAATGATCCCTATTGGAGCAAAATGCATTGGAGATGATGAAAGCCTCAAGTCACGCCGTCAGCGTGTACACGCTGGCCGTCGCTTATTATCCCGGCGTGCTGCGGTGCCAGCCGTGTCCTGCTTGTCAAAATATTTCTAAAGAACCCACAGAAGAGATTTGAGGGAATTGGATTTAGAGTTCAATGTACGCGTCAATAAATTCCCAGGGTACATTTTTAAGCAGTTTTTTTTTTTTTTTTTAAATGGCATTTCAGTATCACATTCCTCACATCTTAGTCTTTGTGTCTGCTTATTATAGCAGTCCAAACAGCGCTGCTCCTAGACACACAAGGTATTTCTGCTGCAGTGTAGGATGAGCCGCATGTGTATTTCGCTGCTTTAGTTGAAAAACACTCCTTCAATGTCAGGCTTTTCTGCCTATAACCTAACCCTCTCTCTCAATGTCTTTGTCTCTGTCTCTCTCTACCTCTCTCATTCCTTTTTTCTGTCTGTCTCTCTTGCGCGCTTTCTCTACCCCCACTCTCTCTCGTTCTCTGTCTGTCTGCCTGTCTCTGTCTCTTTCTTTCACTCCCTCTCTCTCGCTCTGTCTGTATCTCAGCATCTCTTTCATTCTCTCATTCTCTCTCTCTTTTCTCCTCTCTTTCTCTCTCTTCTCTATTGCAGTCTCATCCTCTCTTCTTCCTCCCTTCTCCCTGCTGTGTCTCTCTCAATCTCGTGCTCTCTCTCTCTCTCTCTCTCTCTCTCTCTCTCTCTCTCTCTCACTCTCTTGCCTCATCTCCCCCTTCTCTCTGCTTTCCCGCACTCCGCCTCCCTCCGCTGACCTTTCCCCAGCTGGGTGTGCAGGGGTCAGGTGAAGGGCAGTGCCATGAATGGAACTGGGCAGCAAGCCCTGACCACCACCTAATGGGCTTTTTGAACCCTGCTATGGTCTTATACTAAGGAGCGCTTACCAGCCATAGAGAGGCTTAAGGAGGGGAGCCCTGGGTTGGCAGGAAAAACTGTGTGTGTGTGAAGAGAGAGAGTGTGATAGAGCTCAGACATGAGAGATCGTGTTTTTGGTGGGTTTGTAGATACAGGCCATGGAATAATTTAGTCATATTAATAATTCACTTTTATTTGGCCTGGAAAAATAACACGGTGCCATAGATGATGTCATGGCTGTGCATGTAATTGTTTAACCTTTTTTAAATTTAGTTTTTTGTGTGGGTTTTCAGTTTTTCAGATGCATTTTTCCAGCTCCAGTATGATCTCAACAAAGGAGTTATGTATAATACTTTCTTAATGTGCACCACAGCGAAAGTCATTCATCCATTCTCTGAAGTGCTATTTTAAAAATGTAGCATTCCAAAATATCATGTTCGCCCTATAATTTTTGTGGATAAACTAACTTGATTATTAATGACATTCCATGTTAAATGTTGTCACTGCAAGTTATTTTCCTGTTCAACATTAGCACATAAATAAATAAGAATTAGTAAAAACTGTATAAAAATCTATATATAGAATTAGTAAGAAATACTTTATCTGATGTCATGGTGAAAAAGAAAATAAGAATTAATCAGATCTGATCTGTGGTGTTTGGGTAGCTTGAGTGTTATAGCCTACTTTTAAATACGCATCTTAAGTGAGGTTTCTGCAGTTGAAAGTAGCTCATTTTAAAACTCAGTACTTTTTAAAGACTAAGTATCGGATCTGTATTGGATGTCTTTCAAGGTTTCAGAATTGGTACTGGTATCAGTATGGGGCAGGGGGCTGACCATTAATTAGTAATACTTTCATAATATTTTCATGGTTATTCCCAAAAGGATTAAAACATAGAAATTATCTTAACCCTTGTAAGTTTAGGGTTTTTATTGTTTTGCTTTAATTTACATTACATCATTATTCGTAAGCAATTCCAAAATTAATATATATATATATATATATATATATATATATAATATAATTGTACGCAAAAACTTCAACAGAGTCTGTCAGATGATGTTTGGTTGATTTTCCAAGTGAAAATAAATCCTCTACAGAGAACACACTCAATTTGTTATGCAAATTTTAGTGCATAGTGAGTTTAACTGTAACAGCATATAACATGCCACACTTCATATTTTTTGTGGGACAGCATTTTCTGAATTAAGAACTCATGATACTGAATTAAACTCATGATAACTCTAAATGTTTCAACTTCACTTTAAAAGGAATCAAAATAATCTTTTTGAAAACAACATTGAAAAATATAAATGCAAGAAATTGTAAAATTATACATTATACATTTAGGGGTTGGGGCTTGGGACAGCCACTTCCAAATAGAACTTACCCTATAAATGATGATTTTTTAAAAATATATTTATCTTATTACTGTTTCAGTTAGCAATCGTTCATAACATAATCCTTGTAAATACTTAAGCTCTTAATGCTTAATTGTTTTTAAATATTTTTTTCTGCAGGTTGAACTAATTTTGTAGAATGGTCCATATATATCTTGGACATAAATAAGTAGCTTGAATTTTGGCTGGAGACCCTCCCACACCTCCACAAGATTTGAACATAGCTAATCACATAGACTGCTGCTCGTAAAGTGCATAAGCATGAAAGCAAATTTGAGCACAGTAGCATCCATTTATAACAGATATAATAATTTGGTTTTCCAGTATTCTGATCCTCTCTTTACTGACTAACACAGATGTGGTATTGTCTGAAAGTTTAGAATCCCAGCTTAATTTGTTCTAGTGACCAAAAAAAGAGAATATGTCATATAAAGTTACAACATGCTATTTTTAGCACTGGTGAAACAACTTGTGAGTGTTAAGCTGTCACAAGATCTTTGGAAGTCTTCCTGGGTCAGCTGTTAACATTACTTTCAGCGCTCCACTGTGGCTAGGCGTATCTGTTATTGGCTCTCTGGGCCATTGTCATTGGCTCAGTGTCAAAGCAGCAGAGCACCTCAACATCACATTAAATGTACTACAGTCCAGTCCATCCCACGGGTCCTAGCGCTGGCCGGACCAGCTCTGTCTATCCACCTCCACTCCAATAATTTAAATTGAGATATTGTAGCACTTGTGTTCTTGAGTATCCTCTGTTTTGTACACCTTTCAGAATTAGAGTAGACTTTTTTGTCCACTACATATTGCTACAACACCAGCCCAAAAAACAAAAGACTCTTTAGTGGCAACTGAATGCCTGTCAGAGAGTGAGCTAGCTAGCTAGCATTTTGAGCATTTATACACTATACCATTTCCAGTATAGTTTTATTATTTGTTCTTTCTGTTTGTTCTTCATTGGAATCTACATCTAACGCTCAAACCGATGCTAACATTCTAGGTATTCTAGCCTAACATATGCTAATGCCACAATCGAAGCTAATTTTTGCTAGCCCAACAGCTGAGGCTAAGTTGTGCTAGTTCAACAAATGCTGATGTTAGTTGAATGACTTGTCACGTATGATCCCAACCTAGCCTTAGTACCATAATCTATAATCTAGGAAATACAACAGCAGTTTTTGTGTGTTAAATGTCGTGGGGTCGTTTAAGTTGCTGTGCCTAGCCTAGCCAATCACCATGCTGTCTGAAACATCTATACAATTCAGCTAGCTTTTAGCGGTCTAGCTTTTAACTCTAAGTTTATTGTCATTAGTAGTGTATTTTTTCTTTAAATTAAACTTTAGTGAACAACCAAGTTGCACATTACTGTGAGGAAAGTCTGAGACCATCTGTCTTTTATTTAGTTTCCAGCCAAGATTTTTCATTTTCAGCTTCAGGAAAAAAAAATAAAAACCTCAAACTATTGCGTATGTCCAGCTTTTTTTCTTTATCGCACCTTCCATTCTTTTCAGTCTCAGGTCTCAGTCAAAGAAATCTATAGGGATATTCTTCCACACCCCCAAAGTTCAGTCTTAGAAGTTGGTTGTATTTTCTGCTTCTCACAGTCCAAGTAATCCCAAACACATTCAGTAATGTTGAAGTCAGGACTCTGGGGTAGCCGTTCTATTGTTCTTAGAACACCAGAAGCTTCTTTGTTAGATTTTCTTTCTTTTATGGCTATTTCCTTTTCACAGTAAAGGCTTTTTGACAGCTACACATCGTTTCAGACCCATAGTGCTGAGATGTTTTCTCTGGAATGATGGACAGAAACACCTGAGGATTTTTTTCAGATCTGAAGTGAGACTGGAGCTTGTTTATCTCTTATCTCTCAGAGATGAAAGCTTTAGGTACTGTTAATCTGATAGTGACAGTTTAGATGGTCTACTAGGTCTTTCAAGGGGGCTAAGAGTCCCATTTTCTCTATCTCTTCTTTTATGTCCTTTTTGAACCTTTTTCACTTAATTTTTTAAGTGAAAGAGTTTCCCGTTCCTTGTGTAAGTACATTCTTTTATATCTAATCTTATATCTCCTGAAAAATGAATAACTTGTATTTAATGGCTGATTTAACTGGAAATTAAATAAATGAATGGTAGTCTCTGACTGTTTCACTGTACTGTTTATCTGTAGTATCACTTAGACGTTTTAGTATGTGAAATCAAATAGACAACCTCTGTAATCACCATAAAGAGTTCACTTGAACAGGTGATTAGGTGGTTAGCTAGTAACTGAACAGAAGGAGCGAGTGTTTTTATTGAAGAGACAAGAGTTATTTGACTCATGTAATTGTGTTACAAGGCCACAACACGCATCTGCAATCAGGAGCTCTCTCAAGGTTGCCTCTGACGCACCAGAAAGCTGGAATATGCCTGCTAGTGCATGTTTAGTGGGAGTTCTATGACTCAGTGGGTGTTTTGAATGCCAGCAGGGAGCAGCCATGTAATGCTACGGCAGTGGTGCACTGGTTTTATTAGCCTTGCTCGAGTAGGCCAGTGAAACGTTTGCGAGTGGCTCTGGCTCTCAGGCCATATGTCAGCGTCTGCCCTAGTTGGGCCTTTTGGTTTCGTGAAACTTTGCCTGAATAGCACTGCAGCTCATGAATAGCAAATGCAAACAATGCACATAAAAAATCAGCACACTGTGCCAAGGACCTCGGTCAAGTGCACATTTAGTCAGCATTGTAGAGTCATCATTCCACTCATAAAAGACTCCTTTTCATCTACGACCTCGGGTCTCATATACCTGGCTGAGAGGAGGCAGCGCAATATGGCTATATTAGCCTCTTCATGACACCCACTCAATTTACTGTCCATTCAGTACATTTATACCCAGGGTCAGTATGGCAAGTGGAGTGTGAAATCAAGTTGTCAAAGAAGACGCTTAAATAATTCTGTGTCTTCAGGCACCAAAGCTGTATCTGATCAAGGCTTGTAGAGCAAAAAACCTTTAAAAGAACAATAACTTACATTTTTCTTTTTTTTTCTCTCTCCTAAGTAGTCCATTTATGATATTTGTGTTTATGGGTTCATGGACCAAAACAGCCATAATTCATTTTTACATGACCATTTTCCAACCTCTCTTTATCCCTTAGATTTAAACAGGCTGTTTTTGTTACTGTGCCTTTTACACTGATATTTGTAAATGATATCAGCTCTAATTTGCTGCCCTTTATATATATATATATATATATATATATATATAATATATTTTGTATATATTTATATATATAATATATTATATATTTATATATATATATATATATATATATATATATATATATATATATATATATATATATTATAACTCATTCTAAAAGCTGGGCTGAAACAGTTATTATAATTCTAAGTAGAATGGGCGAGGCTAAACTGCTATAGGCTGCATACGTAGGTATACAAAATGGGGAACAAAAAATAATACTATATGTAATACTATATACTGTATATAATTATCATGTTTGTTGTTTTTAAACTCTGCAAATATAGTAGAACTATTCTTATTTCATTGTTAAGTTTTGGCTGTAAACGAGATAAATTCTTGAACCGCCCAATAGAAAATGAATGCAATCAGGATTTTTTCCTTTGGTGTATCTACTCAGATGCAGCCAAGCTAGCTCTCCCATTGGTTAGGATTTTAGAAGATGAATTCAAGGCATAAGTTGTCAGACTAACTGCTAACATAATTTAGAGCTGACACTGAAATCAGTGGATCACATTTTAATTTTCAATGAATTAGACTAGTTTTGTTAAGAAAATCTTACTCTAGGCCTTCTAAAACTCCTTGATGCACCACTGACTGAAAGTACAAGTGGTAGCATTTCAGTAAGATGTTAGAAATGGAAAACAGCAACAGCAGCTCTCTGCCTGGGCTCTGTACCGAAACAGGCACTGTAAAACTACCACAAGGTAAAATATGTTAATGACCGTTACAAGCTTCAGATAACTTAGAATGTCTTTTAGCAGCTTCAGATGTCCGTGTTTAATCTAAAACAGTCAAAAAAAAGTCCATACAAATCGGTGTTAGCTTAGCGCTATCATACTGCTAGAATCCCATAGGGACGCTAGCAGAAATTAGCATTATCATAGATTTTTTCCTTATGTTTGGTCATGTTTTGATATTTATGGCCTGAACTGAAGGGCTAGCAGTAATAATCAGGGTCTGCCACTGGATATTTGCAAATGTGTTGTTGTTTTGTGACATCACAAAAACAGTGAATTCAGGAGAGAATGGTGTGTTTTGAAACTATAACAGTGTTTATGAGCTATATCGAACTCTGTATGTCTAAAAAAGCAAGGACTATTCAGTTTTCAATAAAATGGGCCCTTTAAGGGAACGACCTCCACATTGGATTCTGATGGAGAAGGAGTTGAGCTATTGGACAGAGTGATTGGCAATATGCCAGTTATTAGAGAGGTTTGTCTTTCTCTGTCATTGGGAGCGTATGTGTGTGTGTGTAGGAGACAGCGTAAGAGAGAGTTCAGTGCAGAAAAGCTGTTTGACCCATATCACTGATCTGCTCTCTTTATCTGTTTCCTTCTCTGAGTGCCAGTTTGGCCTGGCTGTCTCACTAACACAGTCTCAGTTTTTTTTTTTTTGGTGGCTGCCTCCTCCTTTTTTTGTTTCTTTTTTTTTCTTTTTTTTTATAAACACCACCTGCTGCTCCTTTGTCATGGTCTTTTGGGCTCGCTCGTAAATTCGCTCTGACAGTCTCATCTCAAAGTCGCTGAAGTGTCATCGGAGCGGTGTCGTTGGCCCAGAAAGCGTGGGGTTCATAAATGACAGAGATATCAATAAAGAAAGACACTATGGTCACTTATGTCATTTTAACCCTTAAAAGCTGTTGCTAGTACTGCCATGTTTCTGTGCGACTTTACAGTAATTTTACAATTGCACGATTAGCTATGTAGTTATTTCTGGAGTAAATTTATGGAATAATCTGTATTGACAAGTCCAATTTTTCCATGTTTTAGAGATGGCATATCTGAATTGATGGCCCAATATGAGCAGAATTTACTGGATCAGGTAGACAGTAGTCTACTTTTAGATGCTCATTTTAAAGGAATGGTTCAGTGGAAAATCAAATTCACACGGTTTTTCACTTACCCCAGATGTAGTTGATTGATTAAGACATATCTGTCCAGATTTTGCTCCTTTACATTAAAACTGGAGCGGCATCAGCTAACATTGCTAACAAGTACAAGAATTCAGTAGTCGCCCAAATAGCTCAGATTGTTTCTGTAAAAATAATACATCCTCAGAACTTCTTTCAACCCACTCAAACTGCATCCAGGTCTTCATTATGGTTGCACAGACTTGTTGATGTGGTTTTGACACAGTATGACTTACAGTAAACTCTAAAAATGAACAGAGCTGTGGGCAGCCACTTTAGACAACAAGGTCTGTATTCACAAACCACCTCAGGAATAGGAGTGCTGATCAAGAATCAGTATTTGTAACAATGACAAACAGTTCCCAGCTGCGTGGTTGACTTATTTTTCTTTTAACACATTCATTCACAAACAGTGTGTACTGTACCGCCTCCAACCAGAGGCACTGCTTTATTCCTGTCAGGTTAGAGGAAACTCATTATCACACAGAGAATGCGCAATGACGGATTGCAATTAATAGGCAGCCCTTGGCAGAAACCGCGCTTGTGGATGTCGCCAATTAGCCACCATTTAATGAAGTATATGCTTTACTGCACGGCTTGCATCAGCCAGCCGTTTTAGTGCATGGTGGCATTCGTGTGTTGTGGAGAACAGAACAAGAGACGCAACTCGTTTCCCCCCCCCTTTTTTCCAATAAATGTGGCTTTCTTGTTCCTTTGCCTTCTCTCTCTGGCAAAGGCCTCTTTTTTCAGTCTCCCTCTCTCTCACACTCCCCCCTCTTTTTTCTGCCTTAGCCGACTGTTCTCAGATTTCTCCCTGTGTGCTCATTTTCAAATTTGTCTCTGCTACCCCCCTTTCTCTCTCTCTCTCTCTCTGTCTCTCTCTCTCGCTCTCTCTCTCTCGCTTTCTCTCTCTCTCTCTCCGCTGTTGGGGACACAACCATTGTTTCAGCGAGCTCCCTGCCATACATCATGGGCTAAATATAGATCTTCAGCGAATCGATGAGCGAGAGAGAGAGAGCGCTGGAGGAAAAACACAGGACTCTTCCTCCGTTTATCACTCCCTCTCCGCTTTGCCTACGCCGTCTGCCGCCTTTGGTCTAACGAGCCACAAGTTGTTTGGCACGTGGAACGACCTTATTCTGGCCAAAGTTAAACAATAGAGGACACGCTACTTTCTAGCCCACTTAGCATAGATGTGGCCCTGTGCATCATTTCGACAATGGAAAATGACCTGTTTAATGTCCACACATCGTTGTTGTCCAAAAAAAGAACATTTATTTATTTGTTTATTTATTTTATTTATTTTTTCACATCATTCAAACACAGCAGCTTTCCTTTCCTATGTGTGAAAATTTAATGATGATTGGACTAACTGAAATTCCCCAAAATGACTTGGAATAAAATGCCTTTACATATTAAATTTAAATATTAAGAATGTTTTTGTCTTTTCTTGTAAAGTTACTATTTTGGACAGTGACAATATATATTGTTGCTGTTGTAAGAAACACCTCAAATCTCCAAAGTGGTAGCTTTACAGTAGAAAATTTCAAAATTACTGCTTAATTCATTGTTTGAGATGTAAACAAAGTCATTCAGAGTGTTTTGATGTGAAGTGGTTTATTGAAATTACTGACTCTGATTTCTTTACAGTGGTGGTGATAGAAACCAGGAGTCGCAATGTCTGCAACACAAATGTAACGATATTATTTGCTGTCCAGAACCACCACTGAACATAAACAAATATGTAACATTAATAATGTAAAATAGTGGTAAAGCTAAAAAAAAAAAAAACTTTTCTTTGAGGCTATTTAGTGTAATAGTGCCCTGCGTGTAGCTTTATGCCAAAGATTGATTGAAAAGTTTTTAGGCCAAAAGCTTCACATCAAAACTATCATAAAGCAATTTCTCAGACGTTAATAAAGTCCTGTGAGGGAGCTTTTACAGGCAATAAACTATTTGGACACCTGGTTCCTATCATTGATCAATTCTGACTCTCTAAGTTTTTCAACCACTCTGAATGACTTTGTTTACATCTTAACCATTTAATTATGCAGAAGCTTAGAGAAATATGTGGAATTTAATATTTAAAATTGATGTACATTAATACAACAGGATTTGTTCTACTAGTCATAAAATGTTCACACAATGCTGTTCACACAAGGCAGCTGACATGCTACAAAAATGGTGTAAAAATAAAAAAAAGAAAAATAGCTGATAGCAACAATATGTTTCCGTTTACATGAGGAGCTGCTTAGTTTGTTTATCATAGTTTAGCTGGTGATTACAACTTAATTTACAAATAGACTTATTATGGTACAGATCTCAGCTGATATGATATTACATATATATATACAGCATTTTTGCCTGTCCCAGCCCACTATAACAACACTTTACTCTGAAATACAGTCATTAAAATATTTTTGCATTCATTTGTGAATCCATTTAACATCTCATGCTTGAAACATAATTTTTCACAAGTCGTCCGTTATAGATTGTGAACATTGTACATTTTAGTTTTGTCCCTCAACATTCACTCACACTTGTTTGCTGAGCATATCCAGCCCTATGAAATATTGGAATAATCTGCAAGTTATATGTTGGATATGAAATTTATAGGGAAATATATATGGAATTTGAGTGGAGTCATTCACATTTCCTGAAGGTCATGGTTTGAAGAAAAATGTTCATGCTTTTTTCTTTATCTTCAGTAATATTGTTATATTGACTGAAGAGATCTGGTGTAAATGTGTAATTGCACACAACATGTGGAAGAGCATTTTGTAATGTTGGCTGTGTTTTGGACCCCTCCCCCAAGCGGCTGAGTCTGATAATTGCGAGTGTATACAAAGACAGCCAAGTCAAAACTTGGTGAACGACGCGACTTTCCGAGGATGCCAGTGAATTATCAACTGTTGTCATCAAATCTCAATCAGTATAATGTTGATTTTATATTTTAGACCTAAACATCAAACCTGACCTTCTTTTTGAGCCTGTGCATATGACATTGATATGTAAAGATGTATGAGTTCTACCAAAAAACTCTACAAAAACTATTTGCTAATTCTCTGACAAAAAAAAGCAATACTGTTATATTATACTGTTATATTATTATATTCAATCCTGTTACTTATATAAGAATTCTGTTTTAATTCTTTCTAAATTAATTTAGTGAATAGTTTTAATATATCACAGTGTCTAACAACATTTTTAACAATTTGTTTTTATATAAGGTGTAGTCATAAATACTTTTTCTCTGTTGTTTGTAATTTTAGTTTATTTTCCAGAGAAAAGGCTGTGTGCATATAAAAAGTGTTTGAGGAGATTAAAACTAGTCAGATCTTGTATGCAGGACAGTAATTTGGAAGGTCCAAGCAATGGCAAACAGTCGGTGGGGTGCTGACCCTGTCAAGCCAGTGGACCCATATGTGCTCACTAACTGGATCTTCACTTATGCATTTGCTCATGAAACATTCAAATGATGCTCGTGTTGGAAGGGGGAAAAAATGACCAAGGCTAGTTGCCTTTCAGGCGCTTCCTAATATTCCTGGGTACAACCACAAACATTTCCTGTTTATGTCTCTCAGCACCTCAGTCACACAGGAACTCCTAACCATTTAGCCATTTAGCCCTGTGTTTCATGGTCAGGCAGCCTTTACAGCACGACTAATACATTTGCTCTGTTATCACAACTTGACCATCACAGTTAGAGATTGGCAGATTGCATACGTTTAAAAATGGGGACAGTGAGTGTATTTTTATTAATGGCAGAGTCAGCCAGGGTCAGAGTCAAGTGAGCCAAACAGGGTTAATCGAGGTTAGCTGTCAGACTAACAGCTATGCTAGTGACAGCTATGCTAGCGACACAGTTACACCCTTGTAGCAGCTGGAATCAGTCTTGGCAGACTTTCACAACATGCTAAAGCTAAAGAAAGGGGCTTTACAAACTGATCTTAGGTCATTTTATATTTGTTTCTTGCAGTTCAGAACAAAGTAGCTTGACCGCAGTTTCTTTGCACAGGAAATCAGGACACAGAATACACTTCCTCAAACAGCCCACTGTCTGGCAGGACTCCAGCAATGCAGCTTGCCTCAGACATTGTTTTAAAATGAGTCGTGCTCAAGGAGTGATAATCTCTATTTGAAGTCTCCAGTCTCTGTGTTTTATCTGTTAGCGCAGAGCATTATAGTGTGAAAGCGTTATTAGAGAAGTTCTAGGCCCTTGGAATCTGAATAAGCAGAAGCTTTCTTGGAGCTAATCATGTTCTTCTCACGCTTTGACAGAAGCATAATTGCCTTCCTCTACTTTAACCTGTATTATTACAATACAAGAATAGTAAATATAGCACAGAATTGAATTAGCCTTGATTGTATTACAAGAGCATATCTTTCCTCAGATGTTGTTCTTCTGGGTACTTAGCCACTCTCTGGAGTAGTAGTATTGATCCCATGGTAATTTCACCTGTTTGGCTTCAGGAAGCTGAATAGCACACTGATGGAAATTCCTCCTCCGCAATCTTGCAAATAAAAACTTTTTTTTTTTACCAGGCTCTTCTTTTCACGCCTGTTTGACACAGTACAGCTACCTGTGAACGTGGCGGCTCCAAAAGCCCCTGCGAATCGATACGTCCACAAAGCGGCAAGACGAAGGGTGCTACAAAACGCATTAACCGGACATCAGTCAAGGATCCAATCGGCTGCAAAGACAACTTGATGCACAATAGGGATAAGTGTCAGTGATAACATCTTGGCCTGTAGAAGTTATTTGTGCATTGGACATCGGAGGTTTCCACAGATCTTTAGACTCCAACTGCCACAAGGCGCATTTGCTGTGTCCTCCATGCTGGAAAAATGCTTAATTGGTTGTGATTTGTTGCTTTGGGAGTGCAGGTGATCTGCCCATTAGCATGAGACGATCCCTCAAGGTCACTAGCATGCTAGCGGTTTGTTTTCATGGCCTTCACAGGCAAAGAAGAGAAGTGGCCCTTCTCTAATCAGTCTTTAATAAAGGGCTCCTGTGCTGAAGAAGGCTATGCCTTTTTTTCTGCGAACTCAACGAGTGGCCGAGTGTTCTCGACACCACACTCTGGTTACCTGTGGGAAGGGGCTAACTGCTGTAGTCTAGCTGCTTTTGACACTTCAAGATGCACAGTTTTTTTTTTCCTTTTTGGATTGGCTGAAGTTTCACATTAAAGGGCCCATAACCTAGTTTACTTGTATTTTATTTTTCCCCTTGAGGTCCACTTATAACATTTGTGAGGCTTTGTGTATCAAAAACGTTTCACATTGCCATATTCCAACCTTTCTTTATCCCTTAGAAAAATAAAAAAGGTTGTTTTTTTTACTGTTCCTTTAAGATAAAGAACCTCTGTTCTGATTGACTGTCCTGTATTTTGTCTCATTCAAAAACTACTCAGAGCTAAAACACTCCCTAGGACTGCAAACTGAATTGGCGGTGCTAAGCTGCTGTAGGCTGAATAAGTGAATATATGTAAAATAGTTGGTTCTTGTGACATCACAGAAACCGTGCATTGGCTGTTTTTACAGTGTGGTTTCCATATATAGACTGTATGGATTGTGTGCTCAGTGATATGTTTTGACACGTTGACATTGTTTAAATATTACTTCAAACTCCTTTATTTCAAAAAAAGTGAGGGCCATTTAAGGCTCCTTTAAAGGGAATTCCAATTTTCCAAAGTTCTGCATAATTCAATCGCTGAGGTGTAAACAAATCTGATTCGGCAGATTCCTTTAGAAAGGAGCAATTCACATCAAACCACCCTGAATTATTTTGTTTACATTTTGATGATTTTAATTATGCAGAAATGCAGAAAATTCTGCGGAATTCCCCTATTAATACTGACCTGATTTGGTTTGTTTATTGGTTTGCTTGTATTATTTCTAAGTTGGAGGTGGATTGAGTGCATGAGTGCCAGGTTTAGTCTTGCAGTCTGGAACTGGCCTTGTAATGTACAGCAGGGAGATCTGTATTAATATGAAATAGGTCATTTGGTGGCACGCGATGTAAGAGACAGAGAGAGCAGCAGAGAGGATAAAAAAGCATTCTACAAGCCATTATTGTCTTTCTCTGACACGACAAACAACCTGTGTGGAGAACAGAGAGAGCGTATGTGTGTGTGTGGAGGAATGTTCTTGGAAAGTTTGCTGAGTTTTTGTACAGTTTGGCCTGTGTCTTTGAAAAAATGAGTCACAAGGAGAAAATGGAGTCGAGTGAGGAGGAAAGACTGTGTGTGTGTGTGTCAGGCGTGTAGTCATGGGTGGACTTGAGCAGGCCTAGCCAGACTGATCACAGCCCTACCCAATCAAATGAGAATTTCTTTTTAAGTTGTTTTTGTTTAAAGCTGTGTCTACATTACATGATTTTTAGCCCGATTTGCCCCTCCAGACAAATTTTCACAATTGAAGGCAATTTCCAGGTCAGAAGCTCTATCAGAGTGGATGATCTGGTAGTGTGACAGGAGAAACAAGTCCATCTTTAGATCTAGCTGTGGAGTGAGTGAAGGCCCTCTGATATTTTCAAACATCATAATAATTTTTACAACTCAAAATGTTCAGGAGTCCTGTAGTGTGGCGCAGTCACTTTACCAGTGAGCTGATTGGCTCTTTTTATTGAAGGGTGGAATTTCCCTCTTAAACAGACGCTATGTTGAGTGTTACCAGCTTTCCCCTTCATTTTCCAACCAGTGACCTGTCTGCTCCTTTATAACGTCTTTGGTTGTTCCCTCTTTTTTTCATGTCGTCTAGTGTGCAACAAAATAACACAGCAAAATAACATGGAATTCTGTTCAAGATTGCTGTTAATTCTGTGATGCTCTCCATTTTTTTTTTTATCTATTAGGAATTTAAATGTCGTGTAGTGTACGCCCATCTTAAGATGTAGAAATTGATAGGGATGTCTTAATTTGATCAAAAGGATCAGGACCGAGGCCGATTCAGACACATACTGTAAGCAAAGTTTTGGCACTCCTGGTCAAAAGACATGTTTTATTGATTTTCTATGTGAGTGATTGTCAGAGAAAGTGAGAGCCGGTTTACAAAAAACAAAAAGACATATTAATAAATAAAAGACCAGCACCAGCACAGTGTCTGAGCACGGTTTCTATAAAAACAGGCGCAAACAGCCCATTTCAGCACGGCAGGTTATGGGGTACCAGAATGCTTAAATCGCATTACTTGGTTCCTGCTATGGTTCGGTTGGTCTTGCTATTGTTTGGTTGTTCTTGGTATAGGTTAAATAAATTGCTTCTTGTTAAAAAAAATAAAACAGCTAAAGCTTACCGTGAAGTCAGGGTTGCTATAGTTCTGAACTTTTAATTTGTTTTTATTTTTTACATTGTAGTTATTGATTTCGTTTTTAGGGGCACTCAAAGAAGTATTTATTTGTATTCTCTGTGGTTAAGATCAAACCCACATATATTGTCCTACCTCAGGTGTATGACTCTGAACTTTAAAACATGTAAATTAACACGAAAAGGTTTGATTTGATGTAGCCATATTGTCTGTCGTTTGTATATTCCCAGGTTAAAGCAGCACTATACAAGATTTTTACTGAGTCAAAAGCAAACATACCACAACATGGTGTGCGTGCACTGCCTCAAAAAGTTCTCTTTGAATACTCTTTTAACGTTTTCGTAAATGTCAGGTTCATTCGCTTGTTGGGGTCTGAAGCATATCTCACATTACAGAATGTTCTTCCACATGTTTGTGCAATTACACATTACAGAGGTCTCCAAATTCCCCAGAACTTACATAGTGAGGCTTTAAAGAATGCCAATGCTAATGACATACTGCATTCATTTAAAGCAGCTTGGAAGACGATTAGTTAAAAATAAATACATTTAAAAAGTCTTTTTCTACTTGTTGCAGTACAGACGCAGCCTGTAACCTCTTGAACCTGTGTAGGTGGTTATATATACGCCTTAATGATTATTCTGTGCAGAGAGGGCAGTTTGTCTGTCTCCCTCAGCATGGTTTCACTTTATAAAGAAAAGCCACCAAACTGAAAGAATAAAGGCTTTGTGCATTAATATCTGAGAGAGAGAGAGAGAGAGAGAGAGAGTGAGAAAGAGAGTGAAGGGTATGTTGCAGAAGGATCAGATCAACTGGGGTAAGAGAGAGAAAGTGTGCCTATGGTTGCTCTGTGTTTACAGTATGTATTTTTGTTGTTGGATCTGTGTCTTGGTTTCATGAGAGAAAAAAAGAAATTGCTCTCTTTCTATTCTTTTGGTGTTTAAGGACATCACCCCTTCACACTATCACCATGATTTTCAAAGAAATTTAAGATTAAATAACAAATGAGAATAATATAAGTGTTACAAAAGTCATTTTATTTATAGGGTTAAGACATATAGACCACTAAAGTAAAAATATTTTGACTTCAGTGAAAAAGTGTCTCAAGTAAAAGTGCCTTTCTGAAAAGAAAAAAAAAAACTTAGTTTCATTGTGTAAGATTTAGGGACCTCTCTGGTGGAAATGTGTAATTGCACACAACTTGCAGAAAAACAATTTGTAACGTTGGTTTTGCATAAGACCCCTTCTCTCTCAGTGGATAAGTCTGATGCGTATTCAAAGAGAACTCAGTCAAAATGTGGTACAGGACGTGTCTTTCAGGGATATAAGTGAATGATCTACTGTTGTCATCATATATCTTTATTAATTGCTTTCAATTTTAATAAAAAACAATCTCATAAAGTGCAGCTTTAAGTAATATCTGGACTGAATTAGTTGAACATGGGGAGGTGGGGTAATGTCATTTGTTACCAGTGCTTCTCAATATTTTTTGTTTTGTCTGAATCCCCACATCAGTCATGACTGCGTGCTCCCACATAAGTAAATATTTCCGTGGCTTTCGCTTCTATAAAACCAACTGTAGAAATAACGAGTAGAGAAAAAAATTGAGTAGAGGTAATGTCACATAAAAAAATTGTGAAACCCATCAAACAGTACATGTAACTGCGTACATATAACTATAACTGTTTCCATCACCTAGCAGGGTTTAAATTAGAGCCCAAATGAAAGATCATGTTGGCAGGTCATAACCGACGGTATCAATGACCTGTGGTTTTATTGGTATTGGAAAGTATACTAAAGATGCAATCAAAATTTGCCTGTTTTTGGTTGCGACAAAAAAACTAATCCAAAAATGAGAAACAAAACATTAATTTTATAGCCTAATCATTTAATCCTAAAGGGCTATGTAGATTGTAGATTTGGCCCTTTGACAGTCACATTTAGCTGTTTTGCTAAGTTTCATAACTCGCACTATAATAACTGAACTCCTGCTGTCTCTAACCTGGTGAAAATGCTTACGGTGCAAAAGTTTGAGCACCCCTGGTCAAACCAACAAATGTTTTGTTGAGTTTCTAAGTGAAAATAAGTTCACACATGCACAACTACAGTTTGTTTGCTTAATGTAATATATTGAGAAAAAAGGCTGTGAAATTTGAAAAATGCCATATTTAAGTCTATTCTCTATAGAGGAGCTGTTAACTTACTTTCACTTTAACAATAAAGCATGTAATTTGACCAGGAGAGCATACACCTGTGTAATGACAAAATGTCATTTGTTAATGCAGGCTCATTGAGCAGTTGTAGTTAGCTGGCGTGTGTAGGCTGTGGAGTTAGGATGGTATTAGGTGGGTATGTGTGTGCAGCATCTGAGAGTCTCTCTCTCTGTCTCTCTCACTCTTTCTTTCATTCTTTCTCTCCGTCTCTCTCTGGAGCAGTCAGGAATCCCCAAACTACTTATTACCTCTTTTCCTGAAGCCAGTCCCAAAACCACTCTTACATTAACAAGAGCCTTTTTTTTGGTGACTGCTTTACTGTAACACATAGACTAACAGTCAAACGTGTAGACACACATACTCAGAGAAGTGTTTTCCTACTTCTTTTCATATTTTAGGATAACTGTTAAGGCATCATAACTATGAAGTAACACATTTGTAATTATGCAGAGACAAAAAGCAATTACAGCTTCTTTCTAATTTAAATTCTTTTAGTAATTAGCCCTCTTTGCATTTTTACAGAATTGTACTTTCTTAGCATTCTCTTAAGCTGTGATGTGTGGAGCCACCTGAGATGCTTCTCCAACAGGACTGAAGAAAATACACATATGTTGCTGAAAATGAATGTGTTGAAAATATATATGCATATATAAAAGATAATCCATGTGCATAAGGAAGGGGAAAGTCAAAGAAGAATAAGTTCAAACCCAAAACCATCGGATAAACAGCACTTCACACTTTCATCTATGAGAAGTTGGAGAGAGTCAAGCTCCACTCTTGCTTTAGATCTGAAAAAATTCACAGGTGTTTCTGTCTATCCCTCCACTGTAAGAAGACACGTCAATGCTGTTGATGTAACTGTCAAGAAGCCTTTACTGACAAAAGACAATCTACAAAAAATAAATAAAATTTGCAAATCAAACAAAGGAGCTGCTGATGTTTTCAGAAGAATGATCTGGCCACCTCAGAGTCCAAGCCTCAACATCACTGAATGATTTTGGGGTGTCATTACTTGGATTATATTTAGATGGTTAGGCTTCTTTATGATTTTCTGTTAAATATATGCCTTCTGCTTTTTTCCTGGCACTGAAAAATTAAGAAGGTTTAGTAATAAAAGTAATAAATAATAACGTAGTAGTAAAAAAGTAATAAGTTGATGGCTGTCATTTTTTTTAAGTAAAAATTTTGACTATTTACAACTGACTGTTTATTTTTGGTCTTTTAAATGATCAATAAACAGACTTTAACTGTAGTCAAATGTCGTATCACTGTTTTTATCTTGATTCCTCAGTTTGAAGGCTGCTCTAGATTTCAGCTTTTATATAACTGCATATACAAGCAGTTACAGGCTGTCGTTAACCGCAGGATTGGGGCCGTTTTGGAGTGTATCAGTTGTAATTGTAGACTGCTCAGTCAGGTTCGTACTTGTCTCTGAGGCTTTGTAAACGGTTAGCTATAAACTCCTGTGTAATATCAGAAATCGGGGAGGTTGAAAAACAGACCTGCACTTTCTCACTAAGAGCAATAAAGAGAACAGCCAGTCTAGACTTCTGTCCACAGGCACCGCTGGAACAGTATTGGCACACCAACACACACATACACAGACACACTCACATGTGCATTACACACTCAAACAGCAGCATAGCAGTTAGTGTATGTTCTCCTAGTGTATGTTTCCCTAGACTAGAAGAAACTCATTCCAATGTTCATTTTATAGCCATCATTGGCTGCAGGAACCATTTAATTTGACTAATTAATCTTGTGTTGCACTCCTTTTAAGATAATCTGGGCCTCAGTTATTGAGTGCATGGTGAAGGAAAGAGTTTTGTGAAGAGATGCATGAATAAAGAATTATTGGGCCAATAATAATAACTGATAATGAACTTCTGAGTTCGACTGTTATCGATACTACAGATATTTAACGTTTTTTCACTCTGTAACCCTTAGATGGAGTGCAGTGAGCATAAAAGAGCATTCTGCGTTAAAACTATAGTTAATGTATGTTAATGTATGATTTGTTGTGTTATGCAGTGTTTCATAGCATCATATGCCTCAGTCTCATTGGTTTGACAGGATGCACAACTCCTTCTCCAGTGTTCTCTTACTACAATACCCAGCATGCAGTATACAAATACATCATACAGGCATTGGGGACTTTTTTTTCCAGCATTCCCTCCACCTCTGAGATGCATTATCAGAAATCAGAGGAGGATTTTCTTAGTTTTCAATATAAAATCTTATATATCGAATCAGGAGTTGGGCATTTAGGCAAATTAATGAGGCTGATGCATATAGAATACTGATATATACACTTTTTAGAATAAATGCAGTAAAAATGAACAACAACTAGTAGAGCTAGTTAGAAGTTTGGTTCCACATTTCTCCTTAAAGCCCCCAGCCATCGCATGAATTTGTTGTATTTTATCAGCACACCTAATTTAAGAGAAAGATGTATTAATTGAGCAAAACCAGGTACTATTAATATTACTGAGCTTCCTTGAGGGAACATTTGGAAATGGTAAAATCAAAACATTGACATACATAACGCCTCTTCTTATTATATGAGTGTTATTTGTACTTATTGTAGTGTTAATGATTTTTTCTGAGGAAATAAACACTTAATGCACAGATAAATAGCTTATAAAACATAATTTCTAATACTTGTGCGTGATGCTATATACAGTGTTACATATATATATATATATATATTATAATATATATAAATATAAATTTATATATATATGAAATAATATAATTTATTTAGGATGATAACAAAACCAATTTAATTATTAAAGTGTCTTAGGATATATATATATATAAATCCTAAAACACTTTAATGATTAAATTGGTTTTGTTGCCATCCTTCTGTAGAAAGCATATCAAAGGATTTCAAATTGGATGCTTATGGCTTTCATGAACACAAAGCAGCCATAGAATTGGGTCATACTGCGGTGTGTGTGTGTATGTGTGTGTATACATGCAGGCTGATCTGTGCTGAGCTGGGGCAGAGAAGATAAGTGACTGTCAAATGATGTAACAGTGTTGGATAACTCTGCTGGCTTTTCTCTCTCTTTTCTACCCTCTCTGGATTGTCACGACTGGCAGCGATCCAGTGTTTCTCTCTCTCTCTCTCTCACTCTCGTTTTGGTCAGCACTCACCTCTGCACCATCATTCTACAAGAAACATACACACACTGAAATATAATTCAGTCACAACATGCAGCACATTAAGTAAATGAGTATCACGTTGACTGAAGTACATAAAGAGTAACAACAAGCACTGAATACATATTTGACTACAAAACACATTCAACTGTGAACTTGTGATGGCATCTGTCTTGCTCTGAAATATGTCATGGGCATGATATGGATATTAATATATAATGGGGTATATGAATAATCCACAAACACTATGGATTATTTACAGTGCTATAAAGCAGCAGCCGTATTGGTTAAAGTACCACTTTATAAAAAATAATAATATAAAAAGAGTAAATAAATCTGCACTTTCACACACTTACTGGTGCAGCAGTCTTTACTGCTTTAATTAGGCATGTTAGCAGTGTTGGAGGATGTAACATTAGCATAAACATTTCAAAAACCTAGTCCTGCTTATGTGATGGAACTTGTTATGTCTCCAGCCTCTTATGCTGTTAGAAGAAAACCTTGTAATTTTAATCTACGTTGCACCAAAATGTTATTATGGACTGTTTCTGTTGGCCCATTCATCATGTAAATCGAAAGGGTGGCTGGTGTTTTTAAACAGTGTAAACACTTTCCAATATTTCAGAAAGGACTGGAATGTGGTTGTTAAGATCATATTATCTAACTACAGCTAAGATCATGAGATGTTGCCAGTGAAAAGACTTTGTCCTGAAGTGTAGGGTCAAGCTGTGTTTTGTAAAAGTAATGTACAGCCTATATGCTGACCTAGTTTATTAGCCTACCCCATGTAGATCCAGACTGATGAATTCTCTGCAGAGAGAGACATCTTAAGATCTGGTCCACAACTAGTTTAGAATATAGGCTAGTAAATGACAAATAGGCCCACATGGAAACATGACATATGGCAATATATGGGTTTTAAATTTATGAAACATATTATATGGAATATATATGGAATTCCCTTATATTGAACTTATATATGTATATAAGGACAGTGGTGTGAAAAAGTGTTTGCCCCCTTCCTGATTTCTTATTCTTTTGCATGTTTGTCACACTTAAATGTTTCAGATCACCAAACAAATTTAAATATTAGACAAAGATAACCCAAGTAAACACAAAATGCAGTTTATAAAAGAAAATCTTTATTATTAAGGGAAAAAGAAATCCAAACCTACAGGGCCCTGTGTGAAAAAGTGATTGCCCCCTAAACCTAATAACTGGTTGGGCCACCCTTAGCAGCAACAACTGTAATCAAGTGTTTGCGATAACTGGCAATGAGTCTTTTACAGCGCTGTGGAGGAATTTTAGCCCACTCATCTTTGCAGAATTGTTGTAATTCAGCCACATTGGAGGGTTTCCGAGCATGAACCGCCTTTTTAAGGTCATACCACAGCATCTCATTCGGATTCTGGTCAGGACTTTGACTAGGCCACTCCAAAGTCTTAATTTTGTTTTTCTTAAGCCATTCAGAGGTGGACTTGCTGGTGTGTTTGGATCATTGTCCTACTGCAGAACCCAAGTGCGCTTCAGCTTGAGATCATGAACAGATGGCCGGACATTCTCCTTCAGGATTTTTTGGTAGACAGCAGAATTCGTGGTTCCATTTACCACAGCAAATCTTCCAGGTCCTGAAGCAGCAAAACAGCCCCAGACCATCACACTACCACCACCATATTTTACTGTTGGTATGATGTTCCTATTCTGAAATACTGTGTTACTTCTACGCCAGATGTAATGAGACATACACCTTCCAAAAAGTTCAACTTTTGTCTCGTCAGTCCACAGAGTATTCTCCCAAAAGTCTTGGGGATCATCAAGATGTTTTCTGGCAAAAATGAGACGAGCCTTTATGTTCTTTTTTTTCTCAGCAGTGGTTTTTGTCTTGGAACTCTTCCATGCAGGTCATTTTTGCCCAGTCTCTTTCTTATGGTGGAATCATGAACACTGACCTTAACTGAGCCAAGTGAGGCCTGCAGTTCTTTGGATGTTGTTGTGGGGTCTTTTGTGACCTCTTGGATGAGTCGTCGCTGCACTTTTGGGGTCATTTTGGTCGGACGGCCACTCCTGAGAAGGTTCACCACTGTTCCATGTTTTCGCCATTTGTGGATAATGGCTCTCACTGTGGTTCGCTGGAGTCCCAAAGCTTTAGAAAAGGCTTTATAACCTTTTCCAGACTGATAGATCTCAATTAATTTGTTTCTTTGAAGAAGGGGGGGGGGCAATCACTACAGGGCCCTGTAGGTTTGAATTTCTTTTTCCCTTTAATAATAAAGATTTTCTTTTATAAACTGCATTTTGTGTTTACTTGGGTTATCTTTGTCTAATATTTAAATTTGTTTGGTGATCTGAAACATTTAAGTGTGACAAACATGCAAAAGAATAAGAAATCAGGAAGGGGGCAAACACTTTTTCACACCACCGTATATATGTGATGTAAATGCCTGTTTACTTAAGTTTGGCCATCTTCAAGGGACATGTATTTTGGCCATATATCAACATATACACATATATAAATTTGTAACACATACAGTAATCTGCAAAATCTTAAGCACATTGTTTTAACAGTTATCTTGACAGTAACTGCATACATACATGCATTAAAAAGAATTCCTAATTCCCGAAATCCTGAGGATGATAACTACAAATTGTATGGGGCTGCCAAAAGGCTTTGAAAGGGTTAAATGAAACATGGACAACATGTTAAATCACTCCTGACAATATAAATATTGTTTGTATTTATTCTGATATTTGTGTTTTACTGAGCAGTTTTACTGAGCAGTACATGCTTACGGCTCAGTTAAAAAAAAAAAAAGAAAACTTTTAATCAGGTTTATGTAACTTTTGCACAGTACTGTATTTTTAACAACATTTAAAGGAAAACATTTATATATGGATTGCATATCTTACTTATATATGCTAGCTTCATGTGACATATTTATTCAGCATTTATTTGCTGAATTTAACACACTTTAACACAATATTTGACACTTTGTAAGACATAAAACAAAACATTTAATATGTTTTGCACATGCCACATTTTTATTTTTATTTAGTTTTATTTTTTCCCATTATGTTAAATTTACTATACAAACCATGTTTGTGCATTAAAATGTGCAGGAGTGTGTTCTGTGTAGAGGATGTGTTAACTTATTTTCTCATAGAAAATCATCACATTGGTCTGAGGTGCCCAAACTTTTGCATAAGACGGCAAACATATGGATATGAACATAAATAGCTCAGCATATGTGAAAACCCTAATTCTTGTTTGCTTTTTAAATTGTGAATATTAACACATGCACCCTGTTTCTTTTATGTACTTCCTAACGAAGTGGAAATTTGTGTAATTATAGCTAAAGAACTAAACTATAAAAGCGTGCACTTTGTAAGCGATGCAGTACAATCATTAAAACATGAATAAAAAATGAAAAAATGTTCCCTGACACATTTTAAATAATTTAATATTTAAACAAAAAAACAAATGCCTTAGTAACAATTATAAATGTGCAGGGATGTAAAGACATACATACGTATGATCCATATATTATACATGTATGTCCAATGTTTGATACTTACATACACCGATCAGCCATAACTTTTTTTCTACACTCATTGTCCATTTTATCGGCTCCACTCACCATATAGGTGCACTTCTAGGTTACAGTTACAGGCTGTAGTCCAGCTGTTCCTCTGCGTACTTTGTCAGCCCCCTTTCACCCTGTTCTTCAATGGTCAGGAACCCCACAGGACCACCACAGAGCAGGTATTATTTGGGTGGTGTATCATTCTCAGCCCTGCAGTGACACTGGTGTGGTGGTGGCATGTTAATGTGTGTTGTGCTGGTATAAGTGGATCAGACACAGCCGTGCTGCTGGAGTTTTCAAGCACTCACTGTCCACTCATACACTGTCTCATACACACCTACCTTGTTGGTCCATCTTGTAGATGTAAAGTCAGAGACTGTAGCTCACCTGTTACTGCACAGTTTGTTTCAGTCATCCTCTAGTCCTTCATCAGTGGTCACAGGATGTTGTTGGTTGGTGGACTATTCTCAGTTCAGCAGTGACACTGAGGTGTTTAAAACTTTTGAAACATATGCCTGACCCTTTGATGATATGTGCGTATATGACCATCTGTCAGATTTCCCTTTGGGGGCTGTGCACTATGCCTCCTTGTTCTGAGGATTAAAGAATTTTTATTCCTTATAATATACTGGTTATAATAGTTCTTTCAGTACACCTTGCCTCTGACATACCTCCCCCTTGTTTGGAATTTTGCCACTAGCTTAAACAGCCCCCTCCACTGTTGCATTCGCCCTGTTCCCCATGCTGCTTTCCTGGGGCAGCATGCATTTAAGACTGCATTAGTTCTTCAAACAACTGAGTGTGGCTGCTGCGTCAGGGGACTCTGGGGGGGCTCCTCATGTGGCTCCCACTTGGGATGGGGTACCGCCTGCATACACGAGCCTAGGACCAGAAACAAGGCTTATCTACACTGCCTACTTTTCAGTTAAATAAGGTAAATACCTGTAAATGCTTTAGGTCTTCATTGTCATACACACAGACCAAGAGGCTGCACTGCACAATGACGAAATTAGACTATGTAGGCCACATGAATGCATATGTATGCATATATATATATATATATATATATATATATATATATATATATATATATATGTCCCCAAACTTTTAAAATACAGTGTAGGGCTGTAATGCCTCAACAAGATTCTCAGAGGCTATGGAGAAAAAACAACCACATGGTATCATAAATCCATCACCATACACCATACCACACAGTGATATTCTTTTCTGTATGACCTTGATTCTTTTTAATGCCAAATCCACCTCTTGTGTAAAAAGCCCCATTTGTGTTTCATCTGATTGTACAATCAAATTAAAATTAAAGTAGATATTTAATTGGAGATTTAATTTTTCAGATTTTCAGACTTTGGTGCACATTTACTTCAAAACAGTGTGATCTACCTGCTCACCATGTGGCCATGAGGGACAGGGATGCAGTCTCACTTCCTGCTCTAAAATGCAGGGGTGTGGCTAAAATAAGGCTCTGCCTATGGCATACAGTTCTCTCTTGGTAGTGATGTAAAAATGTGGGACTCTTCTTTTGAAGGTTTTTTTTTATTTAAATATTAGACTCGTGATAAATCCAAATCTTTCAATTCAAAAGAAATCAAAAAGATCTTTTCAAAAACAACAGTGAAAAAAATACACATTATTAACATAATCATAAGGTCTAAGTCCTTATTTGTTTTTTTTTCTTTATTTTTTTTTCATTACTGTTAAATGTTTTTAATGCTAGCCACATGGATCTCAGTGGTCCTCGTTACCAGCAGCACAAGTGACTCCCTGAATGTGAAATATGAACCTGACCTGAGCCTTAAAAATATTTGAGAAATTATGTCTGCATCTATCACAGATAGCCAGGTTGTGTCAGGTTCAGAGAAATATTTCAAACTATATCAAAGCTTAGTGAACTCCAGCCGTTTATATTTAAGATCTGTGTTTAGGGAAGTTGCTCCAGCGAGTGCGCCCACCTCGCCCAGCAGGCCGCCCGCAGTGCTGCCGGGCTGACCTGCGGGGCTTTGCAGTTTGAGTAATGTGAGGAGAGAGAGGCGGCAGAATACAAACATTTGTTTTTGCTTCTGGGACTGATTATGCAATGCGGGAATAAACAGCGCCGTCAATTTTATTTACTTGCAGACACATTATGTGGATTGGATATATTGGTGCGGGTACCTAACCACCCCCTGCCTCCCCGACACACACACACACACAGAGGCACAAATGCGCCTTAGATTTAAATGCTTCATAGCATAAAAGGCTGATCTCAGAGCAAATCTCCACAAATCTGATCTCATAAGCTAACAGGCTGAACGGATCTAGGGTCAGTGTTTAAGGACATATTTACTCTGATACTCAGGCTGCACTTCTGTCTGAGAGGGTAACCGGCTGCTGTAACATGACACCAGAGAGAGAGAGAGAGAGCGAGAGCGAGAGCGAGAGAGAGAGAGAGAGAGAGAGAGAGAGAGAATCTCAGGAGCCTCATCTGAGCCACTCCAAAAACACTATGTAACAGCCCTGACTCGCTCTGTAATTGACTCCAGATTTTCTCTCTCTCTCTCTCTCTCCCTCTCTCTCTCTCTCTCTCTCTCTCTCCCCCCTCCCTTTTCCTTCTTTCTCTTTTTCTCCTGTTCTCTACGTTCTGCACCCCGTACGTCATTGTGCTGTAGAGCAAAATTAGTTTTTGTGTGATTCTTGAAAAGAAACCTCTTCACAACAGCAGAACTGTACAGCATTTGAAAAGGCATTCCCACTTTCCCACCCAACAACTGCTAACCATTTGAATGCTTAATGGGTTCTTTTTCTGGTTAAATTATTTTTGGTGATTGAGAACCCTTTTGTATGTACTTCTTTAAAAAAAAAACCTAAAGTTATTCAAAGTACTACATGGACTATTCTACCAGATTTATTCAAACTGTGGCCCTACAGCAAAAAGGTAATAATAATAATAATAATAATAATAATAATAATAATAATTGAGACACTAGTAAGCGAATTGGGATGTGGCTGTCCCAAACCCTAACCTCTATATTTCAACTTGTGAAATTAACCCTTTTTTCCAGTGTTGTTCTTTTAAATGTCTTTTTGATTTCTTTTAAAGTGAAATTTAAAGATATAGAATTATTACGAATTGAAATTTTAAATAACAATAGCACAAAAATTTGCTGTCCTATGTTTCATGTCACTACCGAAACACAGTTTTATTCTATAGGTGGGATCTTATTTAAGCCACACCTCTGCATTTTGAGCAGGAAGTGAAACTGCATCCCTGTCCCTCATTGCCACATGGTGAACAGTGTGTGTTTAGCTGTTCAAAGTTGTGTTTTCTAGTCATGCACTGGCTAGTGTTTTTGGGTCATGCTCAAAATTATCTGAAGTTGTCACTACTGAAACATTTGCTAAGGTTTCGGGAGTGTCGCGATTTTTGTTGGTGACTAAATGAAATGTTTCAATAATTTATTTTAATAAAATAAACATATTTAAGGTATCAGGCCACTCAGAGCTAAAGGATTTCAGTCAAAAGTCCAAGTCAGATAAAAGTCCCAAATCTGTTTTCAACTCTAACTTTGAACCAGTTTGATAGAGTGATGCATGCACACCAGGTTCTTTAAAGTACTGTGTACACCAGGTTCTTCATCCTGGATGTGTCAATCAAAAAGGATTTGTCACAAGTCATAGAATCGTTCTGTGGTACTATATTTGTCTTTTTAATAATTATATGCATTTTAAGTGCTTAATTTTGTTACTAAAAAGAACACAAAAGGCTCATTCTGGTGTAATATACAAAGTAATTTATTAAGATCAAATATAAAATCAGTCAGCATAAATAAAAAAGGAAAACCTCCATTTTGGACATTTCATGTTTTACTTAGCCTCCACATTCACCACTCAACCTGTAAAGTGTTTGTGACTTATTAATCACCAAAATTAGGAATAAAAGATTTTTTCTCCTATTGTTTTCCTCAAACTCACAGCATTTTTATGTTCCATAATTAACACTGAAACTAGCTGGTTAGCTTACTCTGCTAACTGTGCTGCTGGTCTGTGCTGTTGCAAGTAAATGTCTAGACTTTGTGGAAGCCTTTGCTGCTAATACTAAACTGAGAAAAAGGACGGCTTAATCATTTTATCAAAATACCTCAAACAGTAAGTTTTATGTGTATCATTATTGTTGTATAGCCCACATTCTTGCCTTTATTGCCATCTTAACCATATTGTTGGTTGCAGAGTGTTTCTTCCAAGTGGGAGCGCATTTCAGTGATGTGCATCCTGCCTGATTGTTATTCTGGCTTAACATGCATGATAGGCGGCAAGCGCTGTTGATTTTGATGTAAATGATACAAAAAATGATGAAACGTCATTGAAGTTTACTACCCTAAGCTTACCATTTTTTTGTTAAGAATACATGACTATACAGAACACAGTTTGAATCTTATGGCTCTTTTATCTTTATGAATCTTCTTTCTTCTGTTGTAACATACAGGACTGTTTATTGAGTGACATTTGAATATTTGCTGAGGTTGTGCTGAATCTGGAGGTACATAGGGCTTGACGTTGCTGTCAAAAAAGACAACAAGATCCCACAAAACAAAAGGCATGTAAACGCAGAAAGCCCTTAATGTAGGTCTGAAAGGGTGTTCATGATATAGGTAGGTAATTTTCTCACAAACAAAAGCTTTAACCAGGAGTGCCAACAAAATAGGCCACCCCTCTAATGCACAGCAGAATGTAATCTTTTATCTTACGCTCAATGTGATTATGGATTCTCCAGCTCGGCTCCGCAACCAAAGTGCTTCTCATATTACGCAGGTTAGCCTTGTGTGCTGTTTAGCTCAAAGCAGCTATGTAGCTCGACTGATTCTAACATTTCTCTTTCCTCTCGCTAAGATCGCCAAATTCCTTGGCATCAATAACAGTTAACATTTTTAATATCTTGAAAAGTGAATCTCACACAGTCAGATTTTTCTGCAAAGGAAAGAATGAATGAAAATGTTTGAAAAGGAAGCTTCTCTCAGTATTTCTGCAATCCTTTAAAAATGATTAGCATTTATTGAATTTTACTATAACGCTGCTTCCCCACTACTCGACTGGAAAAGAGAAGTTATTCTGACTCTTCAGCAGTTAACAATTTTAATAACTTCTGTGGTATTCTGCACTCTCAGGAAAAAGTACCAATCTATCGATGATACGTCTTCTGTACCTGTAGATAGAGAACATGATTGTACCACAATCCATTGTAGTTATATTTTCTGAGTTGTATTGACTCCATGTATCCTGTCTCGTCTCCAGGCTTTTTATTTTATTGTTTTATTTTAAAACTTTAGGTTATGAGAGGGCACAAATATACATTTCCCCTGGGAAAAAAAAAACTTATTTAAGATACACAGTTGGACCTTAAAGAGGAATTCCACAGGTTAAAAATAAAGTTCTGTACAATTAAATGGTTACTATTTAAACAAAGTCATTCAGATGTGATGTGAAATGCTCTGTACTAGAGAAAATGACCAACTCTGTGTTGTTCACAGCGGTGGCGATAGGACGCAGACGTCTGAAGAGTTTAATGCCTCTGATAGCTGCTTCACAGTTATGAAATGTTAAAGGATGTGCTGCCTCATATGTGAAACATTACGTTAATTTTGAGAAAATGTATTTTTTAGAATGTATTTATGATGGAGGGGTACAGGCAAGGTGTTGGGAGGCACAATAGTCTCCAAAGAAAACATATTTTTTTCAGATTTTCCACTATTTTACATTCATTGACTTTACAAAAAAACCTCAGAAGACATGTGGTGCTTTTGGTTAGTAAATAAAATGACTATATTTGTGTTGCTGACATCATGACTCCTGGTACACCACCGTCAAGAAATCTGAGTCAGTAAGTTTCAGTAAGCATTTCACATCAAACTACTTTGAATGACTTTGTTGTTTTACATGTCAGCAGCTGAATTACACAGAAAAAAATGTGGAATTCCCCTTTAAAACCACTGTTGTACCTTTGATGATGACATTTACATTGTTTGTACCTGCACAGTTTTTTTCTGATGGTGTATGGTATTACTGTGTGTATATATCAACTTCTGGTGGTTTGAGAAGTGCCTTTGAAGACCCACTGTCCTCTGTCGACCACAAGTGACCACTGAAACCACTAGTGGGCATGCACTTCATCTGCTGTTACAGTGTTTTCAAAAGGCTGGATATACAGAGGGCTCTAAAAATCTGAGGCCACATTGACAATCTGGTGTTGGATTAGTAGTGGATATATAATGTTTAAAGTTGATGTTATTTCTCATTCGCTGCTCTTTAGGACAAGAAGAAATTTGTAAATCTCATTGCTAGAGATCCCACTGATAAAACATTGATAATATCTTAAAAGTATTTAAAGTAATTTATGTTAATTTCCTAAAGGCCTACATAAGCACCATTCGGATGGGAGTAGTTTTACATGAGGAGGTGGGGTAATGCCATTTTACCAGACATCTATAGTGTTATGACTAATTCACACAGGATTAAAATCTCACTATAAATGCTAGAGATGGGAGTGGCTGCTTGATTTACACATTGCTTGCACTCCAGAAAAGAGTAGAAAACCTCAAAAACATGTACTTGTTGCCAGCACAGCAGCACCGCCTAGGGCAGTGGGGGGTTAAGTGCCTTGCCCAAGGGCACAGTTTGGTCAGTCATGGGATTCGAACCCTCAGCCTTCTGGTTGATGGCTCACCTCTCCCACCACTAGCACCACTAGGTAATTTTTTGCCATTCTTTAGTTATACAAGTCTGTGCATGACATGGTGCATTCACTTGGGACTAGAATCACTGAAAAACTGCTGGTAAAAATGACATTTTTACTTCCTTATGTAAACCTGATCCCATCTGAATAGGCCATAGTGAGGGTTCAAATTATTTATCGGTTTCAAAGTGAATTTATAAAATTAAAAGTGGCTTGTTTTATATTTATATAAGCAACCACTGTGAGTTTCTGTTGTTGGAGTTTTTGGTATAGGTAGCAATGTTTCATAATGGTCGGGTCCTATTTTAATTCCCCAAAATCTAGGAGGGGGTGAGCGGCATGAAGAGGGTGAAGAGAGGCAGCAGAGCAGGCGGTGGCCGGAGGGAGGGCTGCTTTGATTGCGCAACGCTTCCCAAGCCCAGTGCTGCAGCAGAGGCAGCGGCAGCAAAGGCACGGCAGCGCAGCCGGTCCTGGGGACGGGGCCAGAAAGAACAGATGCTTGCGGGAGTGGCCGCTCGCCTGTTTCTGCGCAGAGGAAGGGAGGGAGGGAAAGTGGGGATAAATAGATTGCAAGGGAGGGAGTAGGAGTGAGACATAGAAAGAGAGGGAGGGAGAGGGAACTGCTTGTCTGAAGGGGTGCAAGATGAGAAGTGTAGGGCCACTCTCAGATGACCTTTGACCTCTAGGCCCCCCACCCCTTTCCTCCTGAAGCATATGAGGGCCACAGGCGACGCTCGGGACGATCGTCCCATCTGGAATCGGTCCATGGCACAGCGTCCTTCGTTCTTTAAGTGTGCAGATTCTTATATAGAAGAATGCTGGGAGAGACAGCAGCAGGTAGCAGCTGGCTCGACCGATGTATCGTTTGGCTGATGGTCGATGTTTAGGTTATGAAGATTTATCGGTATTGGTGAGAAATGCTGCTGATAAATCACCTAGATTTATGTGGCTTGTTTTATATTACAATGAACAGTCAGCTCTAATATGAAGCGAACCACTAATTTGTGAGGGTTTAAATGGTTTAATGCTCTTAAGCTGGTCTTTACAAAGACTGTTAAGCTGCTAAGCCTTTATTGCAACAATACAGGTTGAACTGTTAAACTTGGACACAGAGCACCACCATGAGTAAAATAACAAAAACATGTCAAATGCATTAACCTGAAATGATGCAAATGAAAATGACGTTACAATACAAACACGCTTATATGACGAGAACTAAATAACAGAAAAAATATGGAAACCAACAAAACAGCTTAGACTAGGGGTGCCTAATCCTGGTCCTGGAGATCTACCCTCCTGCAGAGTTTGGCTTCAGCCCTCATTTAACACACCTCATCCAGGCAGTGAAGGCCAATGAAGTGTATAGGATCTGAACTCTCCAGGGTGGTAGATCTCCAGGACGAGGATTGAGCACCCCTGGCTTACACCGTATGAAATGACATGGGCCGTTATTATTAATTATGGGAATTCGTAGTTATTCAAAATCAATGTTGGTATCAGCGATAAACTGGGTCCTAATAGAGACACATGGAAAGGCAGTGACATTTTTGTCTGTTTATATAAGTGACCACTGTGAGTTTCTGTTGTTGGAGTTTTTAGCTCTTTAAAATTGACCTGATCAGAAAATCATCACTAAACAAAACAACACAGATCCCATATACACCTGGGGACAATTTCCAGGCCTGGATCATCCCATGGGTTTTATGGGCGCATGCCTAGTGGCCCGAGCCGCTAGGCGGTCCTGTGGGTAATTATGAGAAAATCTAAGCAGCTGTTTTGACTCGCGGAGGGAAGTTTAGTGATGGCGCAGCAGAAAAAATGTACTAATTTCAACCTTGTCATTTTGTTACAACTGATCATAATCCTGACGCTCATCATGTCTTACCTAAACGCCTGCTTCATTTTCTCTTCTGATCACTGCTTAGCAACTGTTCCACTCTCCACCATTACCTTGGTCAAGCTTTTAGCATAGGTTTTTAAGTGTTAAGCTTTCTTCCATCTTTATTATGCATATATAAGCTATCCGATTTTAATTTGTTGTCTTGATTGAGGTAAATATTTTGCTTGTCAAGCATGAAATCCCCAGTGGATATCATGTGACTTGTATCTCAATTGTGTCCTAATAATATTTTAACAATATGCATTTGCACTTGGTAGTTAGATATTTAGATATTACTATTTCTTCGGGTAGTAGAATTGATGAGGTCTGATGGCTATATGATGCCTAATTTTCCAATTCAGCTCATGATTAGTTGTGGTGTTCTGTGGTCTATGCAAAAGATGGTTGCTGTCTCAAAAAAATGACGTTTCACAGGAGCCTTAAAATACAATTTCTACCTGTTTTGGACAAGGTCCATCAGTTTCAACTATGCACTATACATCTGTTTAAATGCTGTTTTAATTGTGGTCATTGTGCACATTAAAAACAATACAGAATGCCACAGTTCCATTTTATCTCTGCACAGCTGTCTTTGTGGAGAGGTTTGAATGTTTTTACAGCAGAGGGTTCTTAACCCTCCCCTTTCGCTCCTCATTGCTCGCTAGCAGCTCAACAATGAGAACCAACAGTGTAATAGTTACAATAATTCCAGGGAAAATATTTAGTTTAATTATATTGAATAAAAAAATAGATATGTGTTAAAGTTACAGAGTTGATTCACATTCTGCTGCTGGAATAGCTAGTGATACTGACCCTACGTTCCCTCCATGAGTATCCCCCTGCATTAGTCATCATGGTCATGTGCCACGTGCGTTATGCTGTAATGTATTGGGGAGGGTTTTGGTGGTCAAATGTGGCTTGGAGAGATGGATGTATTTACAGTGGTATCTAAGATCTGGCTCAAATACATCTCAGAAAACCTCCTGGTTTGAGTGATCGAATTTACATCTATTTGAAATGCGTTTTTTGTACCACCTGTATTTTTATGGAGATAATCCCTGTCCTTATATTCAGCGCACATGAAATGACCAGGTGTTCAAAGGGTAATGGGTTTCTGTGAAAGCGACGGAAAAAGATGCAGTGGAATCCTCTTTTTCTTGCAGTTAGAGGCATGGGAAGTTCCTATGGAGCTGAGTTCTTCTGTTAATTCCCACTAGTAATAGAAAAGCAGTGCAGGATTGGCTAGTCTGGGCGTGTGCCAACGCTCCAATCCCTCTTCCATCCTGCTCTGGGGGAGTAAAGCTGTGTGCTCGGCAGCATGATTGTTTTGCTGGTTTAGACCCTGCTGCTGGTTAGCTATATATACGATGGCTAATGAATCATAGGTAGAGGGAGTGATGCGAGCTAGCGCAATGTGCTTGTTAGCTTTTCGCAGCCTTGCACGGCTGTACAGGAGCCAATTGTGGACCCTGTCACTGTTTTGGCAGCACATGTGATATACTGTTTGTTTCACAGACTACAAAAACTGATCTGGAAATGTAGCAACGATGTGTCATATACTGTAGATTTATTAAGCTTATTATAAATAAGTGCCTCGTTACCAGACATCAGTGCTTTATGATTAACGTTATAATAACAATAATGATAAGAAGAAGAGTAGCAATCATTATTATTATTGTGCTTATTGTTGTTATTGTGTCATTTTATTTGTGAAGGACTTTTCATACATTTATAATGCTTTTTCTTGCAATAAAATGCAAAAAAAAGATGAAAGGAAGTCAAATACGCATAAACTAAATGTTGATATTGCTTTTTAGCCATTTTGCATTTATAAAGTAGGCTAAGTCATGCTTCTGACTCTGCTGAGTATTTCGAAAATGTTTTGTTTACCACATAAGCGCATGCCGTGTCAGACGCACTTTCGGAGGGATTTCTAACCTACATCTGTAACCAAGTATCTGACCATAACAGGAAACATGCTTCTCTTTTTTTCTCTCCCTCATGTCAGTTTTCAACAGAAGTTACTGTACCTGTTTCCTGCCGAGCACACAGCCTCTTTTTAAGTCCTACGGTGTGCTTTTGGCGAAAAGGTTGTTTGGTTTTTTTTTGGCTTTTGGATGTTTGCTGTATTCTTCTTGCTTTTGGAGTTACCGTTTTTTGCACCTGCTTACCAATCTTCTGCAGACAAATACACTCTGTTTTAGGCATACAGCACAACTGTGAGGCTTATTGAGTGGCTGTCATATCATGTACAAAGCCTGCACTTAAAGTAATTAAACCAATTGTCTTATATCACAGACCACAGATTGGCTCTTGATCGAGCAAGGTTGAGTTAAGGACCTGGAACTTGCAGCTGTTTGGTTGTGCAAGTGTTTCAGTATCAGTTGCTCAGGAATACGTTATGCAAAAATCTTCAACCTTGCCTAGTGGGCGTTACAGGAGACATAAAACATCCTGATTTGTGGAAATTTTCAAGACACATGATCTGCATCACTAGAGGCGAAATTTCAATCTGAAAGAGGTATGTGTGTATGTGGGGGGGGGTAGGAGTTATTGAGGAAGTCAATTTCCTGCCATTTGCTTACTTCTGAGAGGCTACAGACAAATGACTTAGAAACTTAGAATCACTGTGCATTGTTATCCACCCACACTTTTAGTGTCAGCTAGCTAGATGATTACAGTGAGGCCAAAGCAGTCACTCAGTGTTCGCAAAAAAAACTATTTTGGAAAAGGAAAAATTGTATACAATATAGCATTTTAAGTATTTAAATCCATCCAATGTGTGCTTATTTACCTTTACTCACAAAAAGTGCACTGATTCTAACATAGCGCCTAATACCATTTGACAAAAGCCTAACGTACACAGCCGTCCTAATGAAAAGACATCTCAAGTCTGCTGTGAATTAAAGTGCGCTTGCACAGTGAAGCATTGCTGACGTCATGGCACTCAGACCAAAGTTTAAGCCCATTTTTAAGCACACAAACACAATCACAACTGCTTCCCCTACATAGGTGAACACACATAGGCCAACAAAACGGAGCCAAAAAAGTCCAAACCAAAGTGTAGGCCAACGGTACTCTGTTTGAATAGAATTGCGAGGTTGTTAATACGTAGATTTTTTAAAAAATTGCGTTTTAAAATAGGCTGCAGAGAAGCCTAATATCATACCTATGTACCACACCACATGGTTTTAGTTAGCAAAGTTGTTCACTTTTACCACAAACTGGTTTAGTGCACAAGCATTGAAATTGCGAGGTTTTGATGTGACCAGATCAGCCAGCTTCTTCAGAAACACCAGTTGTGCCCTCCCTACCCTCTCATCGGCCCCTACTGTGAGCACTGCTCCATTACCCCCCTCTTAATCCCTCTAATAGCGGTCTTGTGTCATTAGTGTGTAAGTGGTCTCCCTCTATCTCTCTCTCTCTCTATCTATACATCTGCTTGCACGCTCCTTGATCATTAATAAATCTGCAGTCACGCCATGCACAGTAAAGTGCTATCAAGCCTTGATCAGTTAATTCAGTCTCAGTTGCTCTAAAATACACCGCCTGTCATTCCTTTTAAAATTTGAATTTTCTCGCTGTTACATTCAGAAATCTGCAGAGGTTTAGTTATCATAAAACATACATTTGCTAATCCTTTAGACATATTTCACAACACTTGGCTTCATGTTCTTTATGATATATAATAATTTGACTCTTTCTTGTTGTACAAATTGAAAACCTTGGTCTCACAAATATCCAAACATTTTGGTGAAAGCCTCTGTAACTAATTTAAATCTGCCCCCAGAGGAGTTATGATGTGTGCATGTCCATTTTTGGCATAATAAATTGTATAGGTGGATGGAATCAGAGATTTTTGTGTGCTACTCTGTTTCCTATTACTATATACAGGATGCACAAGCCTTCCTTTTTTTATTTTCATAAATACCGTCTCAAATATGTACATTTGATTTAAGAAATCAGTAATAATTCAATCTTTCTTCCAATCTCTTGGGAAATGGGGTGTTTTCAGATTAACATATATGCTGTGGCATGCTGCAAAGTTTTTCAGAGGTGTTCTGGGCATAGTTACAGTTGCTAGGCTTTGAAGAACCAACTGTGTGAAACAGTTTTCTACAGTGCCACCTTGAGGCAGACCAGTGCTGCATCTCCAGTTAATTAAGAAGTTCAGGTCCAGCAAATTAATTAGGGGGTCTCGGACATCCTAAGAGCTCCTAAATTTCACACCTTGGATAAAACCTGTCATGTGTGATTTATATTCCTCTTTGTTTGTTTGCTTATTCTGAAAGGTTGCTTGTGACACAAACAAAATAAAAATCTACACATTTTTGACTTTGTTAGATCAAATAAATTTAATATCTTAATCACCTTATAAAGGAGATCAGCAGATGAAAAGGTCAAAATGTCCACTTTTTTGCATCAGCCTTAAAAGTGTTAAACACCTGAAGGTGATGAGTGCTGACATCACAACAAAACAGTATGTAAATGACCTCTGTTCTGATTGGCCCTGTATTATACCTTGTCCTCGCTGAAACACTCCATATAATTTTAACATTAATAGGTGATGCTGTATACTATGTTCAGGTATATCGCTGCTGTTAGAACAAAAGCTTGTTTCTCCAAAAAAGAAACTACAGGAGAAGAGAAAATGTTCTTAACTGTGGATAGAAGTTTATGTAACAAGATTTTATTTTTAGTCATTTTGGACCATTCTAATTGGTGCATTCATCACCACAAAAGGGCAGCTGGCATTTTCAAATGTAAAAAAAAATCAGTAGATAAAACTGCTTTGGTTTTTGTGGTTTTTACTGTTTGTATTTGAGACCATGATGAAATAAGTCTAGTTTCCATATATGGAATGCGAAGTGAATGGTACATTTCAAAACTTTGCTAATGTTTACATATAAGAAGAATTAAACATAAACAAACAAAAACATATACAGAATAAAAAATAAGCAAGTGATATTTGTGTTTTTAATGATATGGGCCCTTTAAATGCAAAAGCCATTCACACAAGCGTCTCGAGCCGAGGCATGCCCCCACCTCCAGAGCTCAAATAGGCTTCAGGAAGCACGCTGGCGTCGGCTGCAGGATCTCTGCTGTCAATGGCAGCTTTGTGTGTGGTGGCAGACAGCCCCCTCCCTTCATGACTCCAACTAGTGGCCAGACTGAGGAGCTGCAGTGTGGTCAGGCAGAGGGTGGGAACTGTATGCTACGACCCAGTTCCATCAGTACTTGTTTGTGTCGGGGGCCGAGCGGCAGCCGATTTGTATTGTGGTGGGAGGGAGAGGGAGAGGGTGAAGGAGAGAGGGAGGGAGAGGAGGGAGGGGAGGGAGGAAGAGGAGGGACAATATGAAATAAACATGTGTTTTCAGCCAAGGGAGAAGCCAATGTGTTATGCACGTGGAAGACATGCATTGTTCACATATGCATAAACATACTTTTTTACAGTCTTTAGCAAGTTTTGTCATTGTCTAAAGAAAAAAATAATCTCCTTTTTTTATTTTTTTTGTTTCTACATCATTTGAGTATGGCAGCTGCCCTTTGCACTGAATATAGAAATGCTCCATAGTTGCTTGGAATAAAAACTCTGTACTTTAACTTACATTGAAAGCAATGAATGTTTTTGCCTTCTCCTGTAAAGTAACCATTTTGAAGATATCACATTTATACTACATTTGTAGTCATCAGTAAAAGGGGCAATATTTTATTATGATTTGACTTTGATATAATAAATTTATCATCGTATTTTACATAAAAAAAAACTTGGAAATGCAGACTCAAACCTGTCGGTATAGAATGTAAATGGAAAGTATAAACCTCCGTTCCAAAGAAACTGGGACAGTATGTGAAATTCTGATAATTACAGAAGGCAGTTGATAGTAAATTTTAAATATTAATTTTTAAATAGAAAATTGCAAAAACATAATATTAGATATTTTACCTTCTAAACTGTTTTTATTTTTTTAATTTACGCTCATTCCATATGTCCAAAAAAGTTGGGACAGAAGTGTGTTCATCATTGTGTTCATCACCTTTCCTTTTAACAACACTTAATGATCGTTTGAGGTCTAAAGACACCAACCAATTCACTTTTGAAAGCAGATTTTTTTTTGTCAGTATTCCATTTTGTTAAATTAAGCATGGATGTCCCTGATGAAGAGGGCAGCTAGAAGGCAGAATGTGTTGCTCCAAAATATGTATCTTTCAGCATTGATGGTGCCTTCACAGATGTGCAAGTTACCCATATTGTGGGCACTTTTACACCGTCAAACCATGATGGTCCCTGGCTTTTAAAACTTATGCTGGTAACTGGATGTTCTCTTTTTTCTTTGTTTTTGGCCTAGAGAGCATGATTTCAATTATTTCCATAAACAATCTGAAAGATTGATAGATTTGTCAGACAATAAAACACGTTTCCACTGTGCATTAGTCCATTTTAGATGAGCTTCAGCCCAGAGAAGTCAGCAGTGTTTCTGGATGTTGTATGGCTTTAGCTGTGCAAAGTACAGTCTTCATTACTCACCACTTATTTAGATAGCATCTTTCTCATGCTTAAAGGACACTTTGAAATTATAGAACAAGAACACATTAAATAGAAGGTACACACTTAACAGCAAAAGACATGATTCTTAGACATGTACATGTTACATTAAGAGATATATTTTAACAGAGATTTAAATGAGGAGAGACAGGAGACAATCCACAATAACTTCTGTAATTTGGGAGATTCTGTACTAAATGATTGATCACCGGTAGAGGCCAGTTTGAACAGCCTTAACTTGTATTTGTGAATGCAACAACAAACACTGTTTATTAACAACAGTTTATTAAAGTGGTGCCCAGTCCATGTAGTGATATCCAACACAGAAGCATTCCGGTTTTTAATGCAGTGCTGTCTGAGAGAGTGAAGGTCAAAAAAAGGTTTTCAACCTTTCCCTTTATGCACAGAGATTTCTCTAGATTCTTTGAAACTTTTGATGATATACCCTGTAGAGGGTGAAGTCCTTTCAGTCACTGGTTAAGGTCTGTTGTTTTTAAACAGTTGGATTACTTGCTGAGACATGTTTTAGCAAAGTCTTGACCCATGTTTGCTGATAAACGACTAGGCCTTTCCTGTATGCACAAAATTAAAAAAATAAAATGTTTTCCCACAGAAATCTGTAGGTAAATTCCAAACTGCCTCTGCTATTATAACGATGGAAAATGTCTCTGTTTATATGGAAAGCACAAGAATGTGGCTTTGGAACTTAAATTCTCGAGCATGTTTAGCAGTCTGAAGTTTCTTCACATGAGGGAGCTATTAGCAAGTTGATTTGCCTTTACTCAGTCTTGTAAGGAAAAGAAACAGCAATGAACACACACAAGTAGGAGCTCACAAATTATTTAAATTTTCTTTAAATCAGATAATACTGAAAAGCATGTAAGATGGAAATATATGAAGTCTTTTAAGTTATCTATAGTTATCTTATAGCTGTGCAACTGTACATGGTCTTCATTGTTGTATTTTGCACACTCTCCCACACTCTCTGATTATGCAGCCATGCTGTTGTAACATTGTGCCTTGGTGTTGTCAAGATGAAATAATCCTTGACGTCCCTGAAAAAGACACTGTCTGATAGGCAGCATATGTTACTCCAAAATGTGTATGTATCTTTCAGCATTAATGGTGCAAATTATCCACTTATACACCCTCATATCATGACAAATGCTGGCTTTTGAACTTTACGCTAGTAACAATCTAATCTGTGCAACAATCTATTTCAGAGCTTGAGCTCAGAGAAGTTGGCAGTGTTTCTGGACATTGCTGATGTACGGCTTTCACTGTACATAGTACAGTCTTAACTTGAATTTGTGGATGTAGCGTCAAACAGGGTTTGACAATGGTTTGTCAGTATTCAAGTATTCATGGGCCCATGCAGTGACATCCATCACAGAAGCATGCTGGTTTTCAATGCAGTGCCATCTGAGGGATTGAAGGTCATTGGCATTCAGTTGTAGTTTTTGCCCTTGCCCTTTACACATATATACAGATATTTCTCAACATTCCCTCAAACCTTGAAGAAACCTGAAGAAAAATTGCACCATAGAGGGTGAAATATCTAAAATCCTTGCAATCGCTCATTGAGGAAAATTGTTCTTAAACCACTAAACTATTTTCTGATGCATTTTTGCAAAGTGGTGAGTCATAAAGGACTAAGCCTTTGCTGGATATTTTCCCTACCCAAGCCTGGTGGCACCACCTGTTGAAAATGCTTTTTGACAGCTTTTCCCAGCTTTTTTTGGAATGTGTTGGAATATCTTCTCTTTGTACTGTTTGTATTTAAATACAGGTCAGTATGCTTTCTGTTTTTATTTGCATTTTACCTACTGTCCCAACTTTTCCGGATTTAGGTTTTTTAGAATAAAAGGTAGATCTTTGCTGCCTCATACCATGTACTTGTGATTGCAGAAGGTGTGGAGAGGGGTATGACATGGTCAGTAACCCACTTTTTTTAAAAAAGAAAATTGTCAATATTTTAGATATCACCCAGGCCTAATGTACATGTAATTGCATTATTTAATTCATTTCAATTTAAGTCATTTAATATGTGGCAATATAATATAAATGGAAGTAACTTTATACCTGCTAAATGAGCACTAAAAATAGTGCTTTTGCACCAACACCAGCTCGAGGTCTATTTCTTTTAAGCAGACACAGGACTCCGATATGAACACACACACACACACACTACACTCAGTAGTGCTGGCGCTGCAGTTTGATAAAGAAGTGAAACTGTGTTGCAACCTCATTCTCAGCAGCTGCAATGACTCCTGGCATGCAAGTTTTATCCATCCAGCTTGTTTACTTTATTATCGAGATGCTCTCAGGCTGATAAAATGCTACCTGCTTGACCTCTGCTAATCGCTGCTGAAAACTTTGACACTTTCAGAAAGGATACGTGATGTATTTGCAATCGCAGAGAAATAGAAAACATATCTGATAATTTATGAACTTACATGGGCTGTGTGTAGTCAGTAGTGCTGGGCTTTCACATTCTTTTCAACTAAAATAGATAGCATAGTGGATTACACCACCAGCAAACAAATAAAAGATTGCATGTAGGTTTGTGCGAAATTGATTTTCCCTGCATTTTTACAAGTCTTGATTAACAATGAAATCATCTAGAACAGGTTAAAAAAAGAAAAGAGGCACTGGTGAGCCTTTAAACATTAGGGCATCAGGTAATGTTTCTGCAATTATGGTCAACAGATGGGTTCATAAGGAGATCACGGTGCCAGTTTAAAATGCATAACTAACAAGAAAAACCTAAACTGAAAGTAAAATGTCATATTTTATATCATTTTTAAAAAGAGCGAATTCAAGAGTTGAACGGCAAGCTTGTGCAATTAGTGAAAAATGTATAATCGGAGTCAAAGTCGCAGGGTATCGCCTATTTGCAGATTTAATTGCTACTAATGACAATTTGTGTGCAAATGTTACATTCACTTACCACTGTAAAGGCCCCTGGGCACAAATATTTGGTGGGCTCCTGCCTGACTACCTCTTTTGGGTGATCAGGGATATGATATCACAACTAGTTATATGAGGGCTATACAACACCACAATGGCAGTATAATAACGGCTAGTGCTGGGACCATCGGCAGAACGTTTTTTTTCCCCCCAGTTGAGACAAAACAATAATAAGATCACACACACGTTAACGAGAGCTCAGGTTAATATTAAACCCAACAGCCAGCGCAACATTTTCTCATAAAGCATCCATCCATTCTTAACAAGCAAAACATTTACCCCAAAGAGGACGAGAAATTAAACATGGACAGCTGAAATGTGCGTAATACAGATAGAAGCAACAACAAACTTAAATGCCTGAACCTTCAAGTGTCCTAAGCGAAAGCACACTGCCGCAGGTGGCATGGTAAATGTTTTTTTTTTATCACTTATATCTACCCTGATGACTTAGTGCGCAAAGGTAAACAGTTAGCAGATCACTGCCGATAAGCCTGATGCAACTTTTTTTCTTGAACTTGGGCAGTTAGCTTTTTTTTTTATTGGCTTTGGAAATGGTCGTCCTCTGCTCTGTCGAAGTGTCAGGTCTCACTTTTACAGATCCCCCCAGCCACATCTTTTGAAAATCTGGCACTTCAAATTTAAAGTACAAGTAAAGGAACAAGCTCACTGCTTAAAAACCCTGAGAGCTTGACCGAAATAACGGCTGATAGTGGAACTAAGCAGTGGAACAATTGAGAAAATGAAGTGGACGTTGAGGACGGACGTGGAGAGCATCTGGATTATGGTTGGGCGAAACACAATGGCAAGGCTGAAATTAGTTCATTTTTTTGTGCTGTGCGTCTAGTAAAGTTCTTACTGCATTTCAAAGCAGCTGCTTAGATTTTCTCATAATTGCCTGTAGGGGCTCCATAGTGACTTGGCCCCTGGGCATGTGCCCATAAAACCCAAAAAATGATCCAGGCCTGATTGGAATTTGCATTGAGAGTATCTGCTAAAAAAATACAAAATACTTGCATAAGAGAATGTAAATTTTCTTATTTATTGATCTGGCCACATCATTAAATTAATAACTGATTTTAAACCTTATGCTTATTCTTAACAGATGATGTTATCAGCCCACAAATTCCATTTATGTACATTACGAACTGTAAGTTTTAATAATAGTTTATTACTCTTTAAAATTATTTCCTCAACTTTTTGCTGACTTTAGGAAATAAAACTTTTCTTCTTGTATAGTCTTATGTGTGTGTGTTCTTGTATACAAATACAATATTTTACATTACATTCAATACAATTGCAATATTTAAATTAATACATGCTTAATTTTTATTTTGGGATGTCTGTTTTGTTGCAGTTATGAAAGTGTCTGGATTCCTGCTTAAATTCAAAAGTGCTTCAGAAAGAGGGGTCATGCAACATGACAGTGTTTCACAACAAAAATCAACAACAGAGTGACTGGAACAGAGGAGTATTTTAGAATGGCCAAGTTGATGTCCTGTGTTTAACGTAATTGCCAATAAATTATGATTCACTAAGCATCAACAGTTTGCATACATTTTCAATGAATTACATTAAATGTTTGAACCCTTTTTTCAAAAAAAAACATGGTTGTGCTAAATAATATGAATTATTATGACTTGGATGACGTTCCACACACTTCAGTGGGGAAACAAACATTTGTTTATCAAGCTAAATACTAGGTTGCATGCAGTTACACTGTAGTTGTACAGTGTAACTGAGAATAAATGAGTGTGCAGGCTAGCTAGCTGCAAGCTGTAGGAAAATCACCCAGACTGCTCTGAGTGTTCAAGCCAACGTGGATGAGTTTAGTGCAACCTCTGGTTTAAGCAGCTTTGAGTGGCTTAGAAACCTTCATCATTCTCCCATTTACCGACAAAAGATGGCCTTTTGTTTTTTCATTATCTTGTAGTATTTTTTAGTTTTTTGTTTTTTTTTTTTGTAAAAAGGGGACAAATAAGTTGAATATATGCATTAGTGTAGAATACTAGTTATTACAATATTTGTAAGAACAATTTAATGTGTGTATATATATATATATACACACACACATATATATGTGTATATATATATATATATATGTGTGTGCGTGTGTAAGTATATAGTTACATAAATACTACTACTACTACTAATAATAATAATACTTATTGAATATTTGAATATTCAATATAATATTCAGCATAATATTCAAAATAAAAATATCCAGTAGTTGCAGCACTATGAGCGCAAGACACTCTTGTTGCTAGGCAGTTTAGTAAAGTTTTGTCCCATATGCTTGCTTAGCTGGTTAGCCAGCTTGCTAGCCTGCTTGTGAGTCCTGACATAACATGTTGAGCTGAATTACTGGTATTAGAATAAAAATGCATTATTATGAGTGAAAATGGGTAAAAACGTCTTGAGTTGTGGTTTCAGTACCCAAACAACAGCCTTGAGACTGAGCACTTGTTAGATGTGACATGAGATTGAGCGTGTGAAATAGAGAGAGGGAGAGAGAGAGATTGTGCTAAACAGGATGAAGTGAGATGAAGACTTGCAAGATGCTGGCATTGAGGGCAACGAAGAGGGAGTGTGAAGACAGAGAGAGAGAGAGCCTTGATATTCTGAACATGTGCACACTCTTGCTCTTAAAAATATCAGCAGTGCTTCCTCTCTGCGGCCTTAAGCTAAAGAGAGAGGGAAATGGAGAGAGAAAAGGAGAGAGAGAGAGACAGAAAAAGAAGAGAGGAAGTGAAGATCATAATGAAAATATACTGTGAAGGGAGAGAGAAGCAGTGAGTGAATGTGTAAGTGAGAGAGAGAGAGCGAGGTAGAGGGAGGTGGCGTGAGTGCTGGAAGCAGTAGAACGGTGGAGGAAGGGTGGGGGAAATAGAATGTTGAGGATCTGTGTGTTCTCACCGGCCATGTTGCCATGGTTACGGGGGAATTCTGGCGAGTAAGGAAATTTCATTCACTCCGCCATTGGAAAAAAGGGAGGGAAATATCAACAAAGCAGAGGAACATGACAGCCCCCGAGCCACCTTCAGAGAGGTGCACATGCCGCACCCCTCCCTCCCCCTTCCTCCCCACTTTGTGCTTGTGTGTGTGTGTATTGGTTGGTTTTGTATTTGTGTATTTGCACCTGAATGCAAGGCGTTTTTTGAAGGTGTGTTGTGGTCTCTTTGGTTTAACGTTAGAGAGGGCACTGACGCAATACCCAGTATCGGTATGTGGCAAAATCCAAAATCCTGGATTGCATGTTGGTGGGGAAAAAACAAAATGCTTCAGAGTGAAGCAAAGAAGGTCATGGGATAACAGTAGCCATATGCAGCCTAAGATTTAAACAAGAATAATGAGTAGAGCAATATGAATAATTGCAATTAACAGTTTAATTATCTTTTTATGTTCGCTGTAAAATACTGCGAAAGAAGTGCAGCCTAAAGTGACCAGATTGGCTGATTGCTTCCTAGCTGTACGTACTCAGTAGTTCACAACTGATGACAGACACAGCTCCAGCTCAAATAAACGAACACTACACGCTGCTACTTTTGTTGTTTTTAGTTTTAAGACCCATGATTCTGTTTTTTGCACCGTAAATGTATGACTGTGTCCACTAACAACTGTGGAAGGTAACTGTGGTCAGGTTAAATAATTGTAATCAGCTCAAATGTTGGTTTCACTGTTGGTTTTACATTTTAGTTTTTGTTTGTTTTCAGTGGTGGTTATTACTGTTTATTGTTTCTTTAGTTGAGTATTTGACTCATCTTTGATTTTTGTTTGTTTCTGCTTTTGTCTATGATACAGAATTATTTTAATGATGTTTGTTTCATTTTGATTGTAAGTGATCTTGTGTGGTCCCCAGGAAGACTAGCGGCCCATATGGTCAAGCTAAAGGGGATCCAAATAAAGAAGAAGAGGAAAAAAATACAGCGTTATGCGATAATTATGCGGCGTAATTCAAATAATGATTTTGATATTAGGGCACTGTTCGAGTTCTCCACTTCCAGCTTTTTTAAAATTTATTTTGGTTTCAAACAGTGACAAATGTGGCAAAATGTAAAGGCTGTTTTTATTTCATTCTGTAAAACAACATCGTTAGCGTGGCGTTGAAGGGGATATCCACCAATTTTCAAGATTTCTTCAGTATTAAATGATTAAGATGTAAACAACATCATCCAGAGTGGTTTGGTGTAAAATGCTCTGTTCTAGAGAACCTTACAGAGTAGTTCACAGTGGTATTGATACTCGGTAAGTTAATGTCTGTAAAGCTCCCTCCCAGGAACTTATTACATGAAATGGTTATGGACACACTGTCTGATGTCTGAGACATTGTTGTATGATAATTTTGAGAAGGTTTTGCACTAAATATTTATTTTTAATCCTTTCATGTTGGAGAGATACATGCAAGATGTTATAAGTCAACATAGTTGCCAAAGAAAACATATTTTCAGATTTACCTCAATTTTATCAACATCAACATTACATATAAAAACTCAGAAGCCATATTTGTGTTGTAGACATTGTGTCCCCTGGTTCCTATCACCATCACTGTAAAAAAAAATCTGAATTGTTAAGTGTCTTTAGAACAGAGCATTTCACATCAAATCGCTCTTATAAAATTTGCTTACATCTCAACCACTGAATTATGCAGACATTTTAAAAAATCATTGTATTCCCCTTTAACAAACAACTCTACTTACAAACACAAACGTGCCTGATTAAAAGTTGAGAATTCACACTTTTGACAGAACTCCTGATTGTTTCAGTGACCTATGAGTGAGAAATAATTAAACAAAATGCGGGAAGAAATGTCTTAAGAGGTATACGCCGCAGGGAACATAGGAAGGTTAAACAAACAGACCACCTACACCTCCTCCCTGAGTGGCGGCGAGCCGTAGGCCATCCCTCAAAACGCCCTCCAGGTACAGGCCAGAGAACAAAGAGCCCCAGCGTGCAGTGGCCTGCTCGCTTTTGCCTCGTCCAAGGGACCCACAGGGCCCCGGTGTCCACGTCCCCTTTTAGTGCTGCTGCTGACAAGGCAGTGAGCGCCATCAGGCTGACAACTGCACGGCCACCTGACAGGCAGTGTGTGCGCTCAGGCCACGCTACAGCCTCCCGCAGCCGCGGCTAAGTGGAGCTGACAGCTGCGCGGCAGAGCACACAGCGTCCACGGTGCAGGCAGAAGTATGCAGGTGACAACCGGGGATGTCCCTAGTATATGTTTCAAGTACATTCTTTGTGAGCACAAGCTAATAAAACCAATTCAGTTTAAGTAGGCTGCTAATTAAGCTACTTAAGAGGGGCCTTCCTTTTTCCAGTTTTTGTATATTTTTATTAGTGTGTGTTTAATACTGATACACGTCCAAAATTTCCGGCGTGTCTACTGAAATCAATTAATAGGGAGTTTGTCCCTCTCTACTTTTTTTGAAGGCTTTACATTAGATGTAGGAACACTGCTCTGAGGATTTGATTTTTGCCACAAAAGCATTAGTGATCTCAGATACTGATGTTTGATGATTCTGGATCACAAATGCCACTCCAGCTCATCCCAAAGGTACTGGATGGAGTTCAGTCACTCAAGAGAACACTGTTCCACTGCTTTACAACCCAGTGCTAGGTGGCTTTATACCCCTCTCACCAACACTTGGCATTAGGCATGACTTTAGGCTCACGCGGCTGCTCTGGCACATACCATTCTATTAGCAGTGCTTTTCTAAGGGGATTATACAAGCTGCAGGTGTCAGCAATTGACATTATGTATACCAGCAATGGGTGCACCTTAAAGTAGCTGAATTAACCAAATAGAAGGGGTGTTTGGATACTTCTGGAATGAAACACAGAGTTTGTCAGGCTTCTTAAAGTACTGATGATATCGGCGATATACTCAGAAGATCATGTTGTGATGTAATTTATCAAGATAATGAAGAATATCGTCATACTGCCTAACCCTATGTGCTAGTGTGTTACGTGTGTTTATTTAACCCACATAGTGTGAGTTTCGAATTAAACAAAGACTAGTAAGAAATCTGAATCGGCCTTAAAAAATAATCGGCGCATCCCTAATGCTACACTAAGTTAGCTAATGTTAAAGTATGCCTTGACTGGCTCTTATGCCGATCTTTCACTCAGAACCAGCGTGTTTAGCTCTGATTGCAGAAGAGATTAGCCACCTCACCCGTTTCTATCACTAGTGCCCGTATTTATGTTTCTTGTGATCCTCTGTAACTATGTCTAGTGGATGAGTCAGAGTGTATGCAGGTTAGCGTGCATATGTTTAGTGTTACGACAGAAGTTCGAGAACGACCCAGTTCACAAACTGTACGCATGGTGTTCTCTAGCTCGTACCTCAAATATGTGTTTGTGGTGAAGTTAAGCGACGAGTGTTTTTAAGCGCCTGCGAAAATCATCTCTCTGAATGTGTGTGAAAAAAAAAAAAGAGAAAGCAGTAGAGAGAGATGGAGAGATTGTTTGATTAGGACTGTCAGGTCCTTTCTCTAATAGTCAAGGTGTGTGTGGGTACACAGCATAAAAGGGAATAATAAAAAAACAAAGCAAAAAAAAGCAAATTGGTTCTCTCTGAGCTGAACCAACATTTTAACATTTCCATTCTTGCATTCCAGTCATAGGAACACAATGTTCCTTAACCAGTTAGAACAAAATTTAAAAACACTTCATTCTGTTCCTCTATGTAGGTCCATTTATAATGTTTGTGTGGGTTTATGTAACAAACATGTGTAATTCATTTTTACACGTCCATATTCCAACCTGTCTTTATCCCTATAAAATTAAACAAGCTGACTTTGTTACTATGCCATTAACACAGATATATGTAAATGATGTCTGTTCTGAATGGCTGCCCTGTATTGTGCCTCATTCAATAAGCAGTCTAGACTGAAACACTTTTTATATCTTCAGTGTGAATGGGCAGAGCTAAACTGCTGAAGGCTAAATAGGCAGACATCACGAAAATGGTGAATTCAAAATAGGCATCTAGCTATCAGGTAGCTCATTATTATTTACCAAAGGTAGCTATGAGCAAAAACAGGGTTATATGTCTAACACATACTTTAACATAATGATGGTCTATATTGAGAAAATGTTTAAGTAGATATGATAGTATTTTATTAGTATAGTGCTTTTTTGTTATCATAATAAACGATATAGTGAAAAACAACTTACAAGGTTTTTCTGAGCTTATGGAGATTTAAGGCATTGCAGTATATGAAAAGTTGAATAAATTTTTGTGTGTCCAGAATTTTTTAATGTAGGGCTACTAGTGCATTGTGTCTGGGTGTCAAAATATCGTCATATGTATTGTGAAAATATTGGTTCATCGGTTAGAATGATGGCAGTCAAGAAAAGCTGGAGTTGCTATAATGTCATTATGTGCTGTTAAAAGATGAGACAGTAATACACATATAACTTCCAATTGCTAATCTCTGCTCTGTCTCCATCCTTCTGGATGAACTTTATACAAATAAGCTGAGCAGTGACCAATACCAGAAACCGCATCACACTCATAGTTAAGCTACGCGCTAAAGATTCAATACTCAGACACAAACCAAACAAGATATGAAATAGTTTGAAAAGATGACTCCAAAAGATGGGACATTATTAAGTTATTTGATATTTTATAGTTAAAAAAATATTAGGCTGCTCTGGGGTTCAGAACTAGGCTACACTGCTGCTTATGAAAGTTGATGTTGGGCAGTTGGAGGTACGATATAATTAATAATCTAGTTCAGATTCTTGTTAAGATGTGGCTTATGCTGAATGAAAAAAAAATGTGTTATTAACCAGTAACAGAGATTTCAAATGAACAGTTCTGTTCTAGAATGTTAAGGACAGGGTTCCCGCAGAACCATAAAAAGAGTTATGAAGTCTGGAAATAGATGTAAAAAGTTAAGGTCATGAAATGTCTAGGACAAATATTAGTTACTACTACTAGAAGTATTGAATTCTAAGATGATGCCTGAAGGCAGAGTTAGAGCTATTCATGATGATTGGATCTGCAAAAATGGATTTTGAATGGGGGGAAAATAATAAAACATATAATAAGGCCTGTGCAAAAGTTATGTCAAATTTTATTTTTAAAATGCCACATTTAAGTTTATTCCTCATTGAGGATGTGTTAACTTTTTTTCTTAATTAACAAAGCCTGTAATTTCAGACTGGGATGTTCAGGCTTTTGCACATGACTGCATATGCCATATTTGAGTTTGAATTGTTGTGCAGGGAAATGGTATTATTTTTCCTCTGTTGAGGTCTTAAAATGGTATTAAACAACTTTGAATTTAATTTTTAAAACTATGCAACAACACTGTAAGAATGAATATATTTGCTTTTGTTTCTAGCAATATTCCGGTTTTCATTTTCCTTCCTAAAATCAGTTTGGGACAACTGGGCCATGAGCTGCTAAGAGAGAGAAAGGCCCAAGGCAAATGGCCCGTGTCGGGCGATTACTGGCGTGCACATATCTAGGCATGTTAGTGGCCACTGTATTCTCAGTGTGTGGCCATTGGCCAATCATGCAAATGCCGCCACCCCCCAGAAAGCATAATGATAACAACCAGTGTCACAAAACTATTTGATGCAATGTAAAAGTTGACGTGTTAAGCTTAAAGTCGCATATGCAGAAGTTTGTACGCGCACAGTGCACGTAAGACTAAACGCTTGCCTGTGGAGTTGTAAAACTAAACCAGCTGTGGCAGGAGATGAAGTTGTTCTTTGGAAGCAATTAAGCTAGCTGACATGAAACAAAGAAGATCATTTGATTAACTTCTTTGGATACTGTTTACACTCTGAACAGCGACCACTGAGAATTATTTTAGTCTCTGAATTGCTGTAACTTTGTCAGCCCTCTACACAACAGCACTGTACGTTGATTTCAGTAGCGCAAAGGAAGCAAAAAAAGAAGTACATTTATAAACATTCATTTTTGTTAAGGAAACTGCCTCAGTCATTCAAAAGCGAACCCAGTCAGTTTAATGCTTGATTAAAAGTAGTCGTCATCTACCACACAGTGCAAATTACTTTCTTCTCATTGGATGATGTTAGAACATGTTGGCTTGTCGAAGTAACATTGAGAACAGAGAAACTATCATGGTTAGCCAAACTCCTTCAGACTTCTCAATTGTGTGTGGCGCGTCAAGACACTCTTGTTTTGCAGTACTGTTAACTAGTACAGTAAAATAATACAATATAGAAATCTTTCATTGGCCACTTGAGTTACTTGCGCACATACTAATCTCTAATTAAATATCAGCTAAATACTGAGACATAATGTTTGTTAGGGGTGGGAATCTCTAGGCACCTCACGATTCGATTCAGTTCCGATTCAGAGGGCTGCGATGCGATTATAAAACGATTATCGATGCATCTCGATGCATCTTTTTTCTATACATCATTTCTATTTTCTCACTGTGTGAGGACCTGGTAGTTTTAAAGCAAAGTATTTGCAATGATCCATAATGAATTTGCTTTCAATATCTTTTATTCTTCTGAACTAGAAGGCTCTCATTCACTGCCTTTGGAGCACGAGACGCTGCTGCCACTCATCTGCGATAAAATGCACAGTTACGGTGAAATAGGATCCAGTGGTAATGGATCTCCACGCAGCGCGTTACAGCCGTCCTTCCCGCTTTCTTTAGCGATTTTATAACTTCGGTTTTGGTCTCGTTGTAGGGGTTGTTGTCGCTGTGTCAATAAAATATACCTGAGACGGGACGTGTGCAACACAACGCAAAAGCCCTGTTTCGCAACGACTGAGAATTGGCGTGCAGACTGCAGGTCATATAGCAGCGATGCGTTATTCGCATTTATAAGCAGCGCAGTTGGTTTCCTGGCAAGTTAAATCTGCAACGAGAGACTGTCAAACACTAAATGGTTGTGAAGATGAAGTCGCTTCTCTTTCTAATTTTTCCGTTCCACCTTAAATGGTGCTGCTTTTACATCCGGCGCCTCGGTCAGAATTTAAGATGTAACGGGAAAATTCGAACAAGAAGCTGGAGAATAAGAAGTGACTTCAGTCTCGTAAAACAGTCAAACATTGAGAGACGTTTTATGATAAACTGCTCTAGTTTTGAGGAAAAGTTTTCTGGCGGAGATGGGAGCAAAACGGCTATTAAAGCTTAAAGCAGAGCAAAGTAAACCTGCGCTCTCGTTTATATCATCTAGCCTATACTAGGACATACTGAGACATGCTGGACATTAAATGTTGTGGCTCCCAAGGTGGTTTGATTTTTGTTGAAAGGACAAAATGGCTTTTCTAAACATTTGGGTTGTGACCCCTGACCTAACCTGAAAACCTTAAAAAAGCGTGGGGGGTGGAGGTGAGTGATAAAAAACACAAAGTTACTTAAACAAGATGCAAAGAATTAAAGTACCCGTTTTGAGTTAGCCTGTTCATTCAGCCTGTTTGTACAGTAAGGCTCCAGATGGCTAGCTTAATGTTAATGCACTGTCACACACTGGCTAATTACCTAGCCAGCTAACTAGCAGTCACTCCAGTTCTTAGGCAAGCTACATGATGTGTAGCATGATGGGGGTGGGAGGGTCACTGTGGTTGGAGTGGACTGGCCTAGGCAAGTCCAGGGCTGAATTTAGTTCCCAGTCCAGCCCTGATATGTCTGTTCATTCTCGGGAGTGTGTGTTTATGCAGTACAGATAAAAGCGATTCTAATTTGCCATCAAGGAATGTGTTTTTCTTTTTTTCCATACATATTGTAATGCTTCTAATATGTCTGTGTTTGTGTTTGCAGTGGTGGAAGAGGGTCTGTGGGAATGTGGGCTCTCCTACGAGTGCAGGACACTCCTCTTCAAGGCCATTCACAACTTACTGGAAAGGTACAGTATCAAAAAAATACTTAATTTCCTGTCAGCGTCTTGACTCACCTTTAACTCTGAAACATCATGCGCTTGCCTCAGATCATGGCGAGTAATCTCTGCTCGACTTTCTTTTGTGGTTTCTGACCCTGTATAACATAATGTATTCTATAAAAATAGACAAACGAATGTTGCGACACTTGCAGCTGTTGCGGCTGAGTTTCAAATGAGTTGTCGGACACTTTACCTTATGCAAACTCAGGTGCTTAGTTTCATGTAAGTTTCAAGTTTCACCATTCAAAGCAAGCTTAAAGACGCAAACGTCTAATTTTTTTGGGGGAAATTATATAAATCAAATTTTTGCCAAACTATTGCTTCACTGTATCATGGCTATGGTCTGTTTCCAGATGCCTAATGGATAAGGACTTTGTGCGAATTGGCAAGTGGTTCGTCAAGCCTTACGAGCTCGAAGAGAAGCTTCTCAGCACCAGGTGAGTCCAGGACCTTTCATTCAACCTTTGCTTCACTCCCCACCGCCCTCCTTTGCCTTTTGCACAATCCGGAGAATGTTAAGAGTACATGATCTTATCTGGTGGGAGAGGTAAAAGCGGTGTGGGAACCACTGGCTCTTTGGAGAACGTTCCAGTGGTGTGGTGTTAGAGCAGTTCCCACCACGCGGGAATGTTTTTAGGAGCGTTTAGGCGCCCCCAGAGGTGTCGATGCCACCTGCGAACGCGTCGGCCCGGTGGCAGCAAGTTTGCAGGTGGGAGCAGCACTTGTGCCACGGACGCGTGACAAGGGTGACAGCGTGCGAGAGAAAGAGGGTGCCAGACGGTCCAAGTGCATAAGGGTGTGAGAGGACTGTGTGTGTGTTTGTGTAAGAGAGCAGATTGATGCTGGGAAAGAGCTAATGGAGTCAAATTAGTGGGCTGTCAGTCCATTTCAATTGCAAATGTTTGATTTGTGTGAGTTTCAAGCTGCCTTTGATTTATAAAGCCTGCTATAAGAGCCCTTCTTTATCCGCAGCTCACTGTTGTGCTCATGTTTCTCGATTTTCACTCCACAAGCCAACGAGCTTGGTTCCTCCATCGGAACACTTTCATATTAATTAAACAGAATTGTGGATGAATTAAAGAGAAAAAAAACAAGAAAGCAAACATATGTTTTTGTTTTACTGAAATGCGCCAAGCTCTTGCAATGAGCAGTTACAGAACTGTGCAAAAATCAGAGACCACCCTTCATTTATTTAATTTCCTTTTAAAATGGCCATTAAATACAAGTTATTCACTTATCAGCCTTAGGAAAAAAGCAGAAAATATATTTAACAGAAATAGCAGAAGTAGCCTCAGCAACTAATTATAATATTATTTTCTTCAGCATTTTGTGTGTCCACTTTTTACCTTTATTAGAGCTTCCTTTCTTTTCAATTAGACTTGCTTTCAGTTCTTCAAAGAAAGCAGCAGGAATATTTTTCCACACCTCCAAAGCTCAGTCTTAGAAGTTGGTTGCACTTTCTGCTTCTCACGATCTGAGTAATGCCACTTAAATGTAGACTCATAAGTCCATAAAACCTTAATCCTCATCTCTGGGGACCAATTTCAATATTCTGGTTACATATTCTTTCAGACCCAAAGTGTTGAGCTGTCCTCTCAAAGTGAAAGGACTAATAAAGATAGCAGGTTTGAGTGCTTACATAAAGAAGGGGGAAATGAAAGGAAATATACGAAAATAAACAGGAGTTCAGGAGTTTCCAAAACGTTAGGTGTAGCAAACATATCTCCTAACAACCATGCCCTGTACCAAGGCCTGGCAGACCATCAAAACGGTCACTATCAGATAAACAGTGCTTACAGCTTTCATCTTTGAGAATTGTAGAAAATCAAGCTCCACTCAGATCTGAAAAAGATCCACAGCTGTTTCTGTTCATCCTTCCACTGTGAGAAGACAACTCAGCACTATGGGTCTAAAAGGATGTGTATCTCTCAAGATGCTGTTACTGAGAAAAGGAATAATCAAATTTGCAAATCAAACAAAGAAGATGCATTGTTCTCAGAGCAATGGACTGACCACCCCAGAGTCCAGGCTTCAAAATCACTGAATGTATTTGGGGTTACCTGGATAGTAATAAGAAGACAATACAACCAACTTCAAAGACTGAACTTAGAGGTGTGGAAAATTAACCTATAGGTCCTTTTGAAAAACTGAAAAATGGAAAGCAAAGAGCAGACAGACTGACTAGTACTTAATGACTACTTTGACTGGTAATGAAATAAATGAAGGGTGGTCTCTGACTTCTGCACAGAACAGTATGTATTGACTCTAATCAAGTGTGCTGCAGTTTCTCTTTAAGAGGAATGGTATTTATGTCAACAACAGCTAACATAAGCATACGTTTACTGATGTATGGGTTTAGGCTATCATGCCTGCCTCTGTCAGTGAGTAAAATGAAGACACGAGACTGTGGACTAATGGATTTATTTATTTATGTATTTATTTATTTATCTTTCTATCTATCTAAACAGTTTGGGCGGCCCTGGTCAAATCACCTGTTTTTTTTTTTTGATTGCCTAAGTGAGATGTACACATCATCTACAGAAAACACTTCTGCACATTGTAATGCACAGTTACTGTTCATTTGCTGAATTTAACATACGGGGAGAAAATAAACGTAAAATGTGACCTGAACAAAAGTTATACACATTAAACTAGATAAATAGAAATTGTTCACTCAATTTTGCAGAAAAATGCGATATTTTAGTTTGTTACCTGTAGCGGGTGTTCAAACTTTGGCATATGACTGTGTTCAGAGTGAATGGAGCAGCCGATAAAGGGAGGGAAAGAAGAGGAAGAATAAGAGTCATGACTACACACTGGGAGATCCTCAAATTTGTCTGGAGGATTCGTCCACAGCTCGCTCACTCTCTCTCTCTCACTCTGTCTCTCTTGTCTGTTTGAGTTTGACCCCCCTTGACTCCCTTTAGAACATTAAGGAGGCGTCTTCTCCCTCAAGAGAGAGGGGCTTAGCAGGTTGTGTGTGTGTGTGTGTGTGTGTGTGTGTGTGTGTGTGTGTGTGTGAATGTGTTCTAAAGGGAGAGATGTAGACGGAGAACCTCTCGGGACACACAGAGTGTGACGGAATGTTTATGTGCATATGTAGGACGATGCATATGTGTGAGGATATATGTGCGTGGGTTCACACTTGCAGGATGTTTACATGTGTCTGTGTGTGTGTGTGTGTGTGTCAGAGCAGTGGTGAGGAGCTGAGATTTGGAGGGCTCCCCTGCTGAGCTCTTAGAGTGGGGGAGTGAGTGTGTCATTAGGATGGGGCTGCTGTGTGTGCATGTGTTTGTGCAGGCTTGTTTTTGTTCACTTCCAGGACAAAAATGTCTCCACTTTACAAGAAAACCAGAGAAAGAGGGGGCTGACCTATATGCAAAAGTTTGACCGCTAGCATGTTTTGTCGACATGTTGTCTATAGGTTACACATATCTGCACATTTTAACGTACAGTTACTGTTCATTTGCTGAATTTAGCAGATTGGGGGGACAAAAACAACGTAAAATGTAGCTTATGCAAAAGTGTTGGCACATTTTAGATTTTGTGTTTGCTAAACTCAGCAAATAAATATGTTGTGCACTAAAATTTGCTGAAAAATGCCGCATTTAAGCTTGTTCCATGTAGAGGATGTGTTAACTTATTTTCTCTTAGAAAATCTGCAAACCATGTTATTTGACCAGTGACCAGTGTCAGTGACCAAACTTTTGCATACAACGTGTGTACATAACACTGTGTGAAAGGCAGAGACCATCCTTCATAGGGCTGAATGACTACGGGAAAATATCAAATTTTTCTGCAATTTCTTTTTTAAATAAATACAGCGTAAGGCCTATTTTGGACAAGAAGACAAGCACATCCATTTTTTCGGACTGAAGGCATAAACACTTAATGTAGTGTGCTAGACTGCCGGTTCACAAGCTCTGCGTTATTAGGTTAAATTTCTGAACTTTGAATGATGTAAGACATAATTAAAATTACAGCTTTTAAATCAAATTGCAATTTTGATATAAAAACATTCAATTGGTCAGCCCTAATCATTCACTTTTTTAATGTCCAGTCCATTTTCCTCTCATAATCCAAGTAATCCAAAACACATTCAGTGATGTTGAGGTCTGGGCTCTGGGGTGGTGAGTGGATTCTTCTGAGAACACCAGCAGCTTCTGTGTTTCTTTTGGAAAGTTCGGAGTCCTATTCTCTTTATATCTTTTATCATTTTTAAACTCCTTATCAGAAATATCTCCAGATAAATGAATGACTTATACTTAAAGATTATTTTGACTGGAAGTTAATTAAATGAAGGGTGGTCTCAGACTTCTGCATAGCACTATACATATTATAGGTTCCGCTAATAAAGAATTTTCCATTCAGAAATTTTAGCTTACAGTTAACTGCCATTGCAATGAACAGTTTAATTGTCCTTTTATTTTCATTGTATGCAGTGCATACAAGCCTAATGTGGTCAGATTGTCTTACGTCCTAGCTGCTGATACTCAAATAAACAAACATTACACACTTTCTAAATGTTATAACACCAGTTAGAAGTTAGCATGTTTGTTGTTTTTTCATAAGTCTTGACGAGTTTTAGTAAATGTGTTTTCTGCTTTCTTTTATTTACATACATGTCATTATTTAACAGTAATCAGTTATTGTACATGATTTATTAATACAGCAGTGACATTTCTCCCTGCACAGGAAATCAGACCTCCGATATATAATGCTCCCTCTAATATATAATACATACAGGTATGTGTGTATTATCCCATGTCCTTGCATTGTATTAAAACAAGTATTTGTGTGTGTTGGGGGGTGGGTTAGACCCCGTTAAGCCCACCTGATTCTTCTCTAGTTTGACAGCTTTGTCTGTGCCACACTGTCAGCTGCTGCGCCGCCCGCAGGGTCCAACACACAGCCAAGCAGTGAATTATTGAACAGCCTGCTCTGGAGAGAGAGAGACATTGAGAGACACACAGAGAGAGAGACACACATACAGAGAGAGAGGGACAGAGAGGGTGGGCACCCACACACACACAAACACAACATGCCATTCCTTAACACGCAGAAATCCATATGTGCCAAGACACATGCACACACAGCACACTCATTTACTCTGTCTCCCTCCCCTTGCTCCCTCTTCCTCTCATTCTACCTGTCTCTCGTTCTTTCTCTAGTAGGACTACATGGTCATTAAATAATAACTAAATCAAGCTATTTTACCAAGAAAAGCAATATAGATTTCTCTGTCTCCGTATTTCTCTCTCTCTCTCTCTCTGTCTCTATCTGTCTCTCTCTCTCTCTCTCTCTCTCACTCTCACTCTCTCTCACTCTCTCACTCTTCATCTCACCTTGTCTATCTGTCTCTTTCTCCCTCTCTCTTTCCATCTCAGTCTCTTTTGCTCACACGCTCTCTTTCTCACTTTCTCTCTCTCACTCTCTCTCTGTTGGTCTGAGTCTCTCTTTCACGCACATACACTCTCTCTCTCACTGTATTTGGAATTTGTGGACATTAAATAATAAGTAAACCACAGATTTTCACTCAGGCAACACACAAGCTATCATGCACTTGCATGCATTAATCCAGCTGATGACACACACACGTGTACACAACAAACATTCCATCATAATACCCCCCCGCCCCCCGCGTGACTGTGTAATACCACGTTACCCCCGTACACACTTTCACAGCTTACGTTTCTTTGTGTTGAAAGTTTACAGCAGTAGCCTCGCTGACCTGCAGGGGGCGCTGTAACCCATGTAAAGCCTAGTTAAGTCTCATTCCCTTGTATTGCCCAGGGCATGGGGAGTACCATCACATCTCTGAAGAGATGCTGCACCCCTCCCTCCTCTCTCTCTCTCTTTTTCTCTCCTCCTTCGTTCCTTCGTCCCTCTCTCTCTCCCTCTAGACCATCTCTCCTCTGGCTCTCTCTCTTTTTCCCCTCCTTTCTTTGTGTCTGGGAGAGTGCGCACTGTACATTGGTAACGGATTGCATCAGACTCCCACAGAGAGAGATAGAGAAGGGGGGGGAGGGAGAGAGAGAGAGAGAGGGAAAAAGGGGGGAGAGAGCGAGAGAGAGTGGGGCTTATAAATTAAGCATTAGTGTGGCAGTTGAAGGATTGGATTGTGATGATCGGGATTAGGCTGCCTTTTATATAAACTGCCTGCAAAAGCATTTATTTGAACGTCACGTAAATTGTCAATATGAGTCGGTATGTGCATTGAAACATTTGGATTTTCTAACGTGAACTTGAACGTCTTACATGCCGTTAAGCGCCGCATACCTTATGCACATGTGATCATACATACAGGGTCTCTTTTTGATGTGTCTGTGTCAGTGTGTGTGTGTGTGTGTGTGTTTGGTCGCTTTCCCCCAGCCCACTTTGGCCAGGGGGGAAAGGAATGACATTGAGACATTAGCCATCTCCTTGGCAACGGACGTTGGGTGTCGGGCTACATCACGGGGTCACTCCACGCTGCTTAGCCAGCTCAGGAAAGCAGGCAAAAAAAAAAGGAGAAGAAGAATAAAGCAGCTGATAGCCGCGGACTGATCTGAGAGCAGTTTTTCACTCTGCGCCCCCATAATTAACCCTTCTAACAGACTCCTGGTGTAAGGTCTTTTGTCTCACTCGTAGTGCATAGAAACAAGCAGAGACTTTCATTGACAGTGTGTGTTCTAAGCTTTCAAACAAGACTATATTTGTGTTTGTAGGAAGAAGAGGAGATATTTTATGATCTGAATTAGATTTTTGTTGATTATTGTTGAGCATGCAGTCTTTGTAATCATTTGTTAAGATCAAAACAGAATTGCAAACTGAAACCTGTCGATACACATCATAAATCACATGTGAATTCATTATTAATTGTGTAATTACATTTAAATGTAAACAAAATGTTCTCACTTTTTTGGAATTCAATGTAAGATGTATATCTGGCGAAAGTTTTAAAGCATAGCAATCAATGTCCAGTCAGTATAGTGAATAAATGGAAAGTGAGCTGCAAAAATGGCCATTTCAGAAAAAGAAAAGATATTTGCGTACATCCACCTATTCAGCCGACAGAAGTTTATCCACTCCCATTCGCTCTGAAGTAATGAGGAGTGTTTCAGCTCAGACTACTTTTTGAATGAGGTACGGTTGGTAGCAGTTCTAGGACTGTACACTGTTAGTACTGTGCAGATACATTTCTCACATCAAAGTACAATGTAAATGTACCTCAAAGGTACAACAGTGGTTTTAAGGTCCAATTGTATACCTTAAATAGGTTTTCCCAGGTGAAAAGTACATATTTGTACCTTTTCATAACCTAATGTTTTAAAGCAGAACTATTAAAGTAAAAAGGCTGGAGACGAGACGGAGTGTGTGGAGTCAGTACAACTTAAAAAAACATAATATTAGGTGTACCCTTGAGGGTACCACCCCAGAGACAAGAGGGGTACTGCCCCATGACGGTTTCATACCTTTATTTCTGAGAAGGTATTAATGGCAATTTTAGAGACTCCCAAGTTCATGAAGCTTGAAAATATGTGCAATAATTGAAAATAACCTAACATTTAAAAACATGACCCAAAAACGAGGCCTATTCCATTTCTTCCTTTTTTATGTAAACAAAAATTATAATGTTGATATCAGATGAATGGACTACTCAACAGAAGAGTGTTTTTTTGCACAGTATTGAGTACACTAGAGGACATTACTTCATCTTTGACATCTCAACGCATCATTAATACACAGCCTATACACATAAAGTGCATAGAGCGCACAATCTGTAATGAACCTGCAGTTAGCTTCTTATTCACTTGCTTCTTTCCCGAATTTTGTTGTTCCACCTTAAATGTTGCAGAGGTTACATTCTGCTGCATGTACAGTAATAACAATAAAGGAGCAATTATAAACTGTTATACAATCAACTAAAACCTGGAGACATGACAGCATGTGTGGAGTAAATACAACTCAAAAAATAAATAACTGTAATGAATTATGGTACGATTATGTTCCCTAACTAAAGGTACTGAAGAAGTACCCTTGAGGGTACCAGCCCAGTGACAAGACTGGTGCTGCCCCAGTGACCGTTTACTACCTTTTTTTCTGGGAGTGTACTTTCTTCCAGTTTAGTGGGTGAAGCATTCTGCTCAACCAGTTATATGAAAGAAAGTTTTGGGGTGGTGCCCAAGGTGGCCAATCAGATTTTAGGGGGTAAGCCAGTGCCAATCAGAACAGAGGGGATTTACCTACATTCATCACTCCTAAAGGCAGTATATGAAAAACAGCTTGTGTAAATGGCTAAACAGATGTTAGAAAATGATCATGAAAGAATTCAGTGTAACTGACACCCCCTGTCAAATGACATGTTTAGTTGTTTTTCGAATTGAAAATAAGTTAACACATCCTCTCCTGGAACAAAGTAAAATATGGCATATTTCTGCAAATGTTATTGCACAGTTTCAAATTATTTGCTCAGTTTAATGCATTGAAAAAAGTAATACATCAAATATAGCTTTTGAAATTCAGCATATAAATAGTAATTGTGCATTAAATTGTGCAGAAGTGTGTTCTCTGTGGAGGTTGTGCTAACTTATTTTCATTTAGAAGATCAACAAAACATATTATTTAACCAGGACTGCCCAAACAACCGTAAGTGGACCAGATAAAGCAATAGAATTCAAACAGAATATTGGATGGACCCTTTTAAAGTTCAGAGCTGCAGGATGAACTGATCCTGGATCAGACTTTGTACCACAACCACATTGCTGTTCTGTTTTCTGCCAGTGAAACACAACACAGAAATGCCTCCCAGCTTCATCTAAACAGGCTGCTAATTGTTTTGGTGGTAGTGTAGCGGTAGCCGATGAGGTTGGTTTCCGCTATTGCTTTATTGATCGGCTCCACACGTAAGTATTATCTCTTTATGCAGCATTGATCGGTTGGATATACAATGGAAATAAAATGACAGCAACAATAATCACCTCTGTGAAACTGTTGGGGGGGGTGATTTGTTTGTAATTTGATCACTGCCAGTTACCCACCAGTGACACCATAATAACATGCTTGTTTAATTAAATGTTCACCTGCTGTTTTTGAGGGATAAAATTGCATGCTAACTTGTAACTACCTGTAACTAATGCTATGCTGCGTAATTTACATTATAAAGAGAAGTCATAAAATAAAAATTGTAAAAACAATGAACTTAAAACATACAATGTAGAGGCGTCACTAACACTACGTTTCCTGTTCATTTCACCCCTCTTGACGGAAGTTATTCAATATAGCAAAAGCTAACATTTAAAACACTTAAAGAAAACTTTTTTACTTTTTCATCCTTCCAAGACAATCTGGTCTGCTGCTTATTTATCCAGTCTGCTTCCAGAGTTGTGAAAAATACATGTCTGGCAAACCTGAAAGACCCAAACGAATTTCCTTACTACATTTTCTAGTTTAATTTCCTTTCCCAAAGGTACGCTTAAGATGCTTGTGTGGGTTTTATCTATCAAAAACAGTCATTATTCATTTTTTACATGACCATTTTCCACCATCTCTTTGTCCCTTATAATTAAATAGGATGTTTTTGTTGCTGTGCCTATGTGTAAATGAGCTCTCTTCTGATTGGCTGCCCTGTATTTTGCCTCAAAAAGGCACAATAAAAATAAATTAATTCAAAAAGCAGTCCAGGCTGAAACATATGCAGAAATGTAGAGAAATCAGTGGAATTCCCCTTTGAGCATTACAGTTATCAGGAAATTACTCAGTTACTAATATAACCAATAGTTACAGCCCTACACCTCCCAGGCAGTTTTCTCACAGAGGAGAGAAGAGACTCATAAAGATTATAGCAGCATCGTATAGCTGCTCTGCATCTAACACAATCCCTTTCCCCTCTCTTTACTGCCTTAACTATAAAATCATAGATCAGATTATATAGATAGCGTATTATAAGTGCAAGTCGTAGACTGTGCTGTACACAGTTACAATCCCGAGTATGCTGCTTAGGTCATTTAAAGTTGGAGTGTGTTTATAAGAGTCATCATAAGTGTCATGGACATAAAAAGCCCTGTAAGATTATACTGAAGATAGCATGTATGGTTAGTAATGAAGTGAAATAATCTTTCTATGGCACTTTTTTGGCGCTGCCTGGCTTGGAGGAGGAAAGAAAGAAACTATTGAATGCATATTTACAGTCACAAATTTTCTTTATATGAAGTAAAAGACCAGAAAACTCTATGAACATATCATATGTATAAATAGGGCTTTGTTTAACAACCAGCTCAGGAGATACTAACTGGCAGACAAGCAAATCTATTCCAGTAATATTCAGAGCTAGTCTAAGTTTAACAGACAATTTAGGAGATGCTAATAGGCTAATCCAGTAATAATCAGAGCTAGGCCAAGTTTAATAACCAGCTCAGGAGATGCCAACTGGCTAATCCAGTAATAATCAGAGCTAGACCAAGTTTAATAACCATCTTAGGAGATGCTAACAGGCTAATTCAGTAATGTAATTATTTCATAATAAAAATATGAAAATATAAAACATTATGGTTTCCCACGGGCATCTTTAGCTAAATTTCACTATAACAGCGGCAAAAAACTTTTTTGTACGTAAAGCACGTTGACTGGATGAGGCTTTGGAACTCACTTGTTTGCAAAAGCATGTGTGGGATTCTGAAGTTTCTCCAGCAAGGGGTGCTGTTAGTACACAACTTTCAAAATAAGAGAGTTTTTCAAAACCCTGTGTTACTTAGAACTTAATTATAAAATATATGATTTCCTTTGAAGATACAAATATAAGATACTTAAAAACTCACAGTTC